>NW_024044292.1:0-43289 GCF_014851395.1 Micropterus salmoides
CTTCACTCTGCCTTGTTGCAACGTTTCGGAGACTATTTGTCCTTCATCAGGCTTTACAGAGTGGCATCTTTAAGTTTCCTTTTTCTTTAGGTTTCACTGATCTTCTGCTTGAGGCTTTTCTAATTGAGGTTTCCAGTGAGTCACGGTAGTACTGAGGTTAAGGTGAGGGATTTGGGCTGGGTAAGAGTGTCCCCGCCCCCCGTGGGGCCATCCAGAGGTCACACACGCACTGGCTGAGTTAGGGAGAGGGGAAAAGAGCTGGCCAACGACTTACAAAGCTCTGCGTTAGCCAGTCTGGTGCACTGTCCTGTGATGCGCCTCCAGCGACCCCAGAAAGGCAAAAACACTCCCTTGTTTGATGTTTTAAGCATTTCCCACATTTCCCCTGGTAAAAAACAAAAGTGCATTACCTTTGCATTTGTCAAAAAATTGGACTTCACGAATCCTTGTAATTTCTGCATCCTACTTGGATGTCTTACGATGAATTTTCCTATTAATCCAGGCCTATTTGGTCCTGCTTCACTCTGCCTTGTTGCAACGTTTCGGAGAACTATTTGTCCTTCATCAGGCTTTACAGAGTGGCATCTTTAAGTTTCCTTTTTCTTTAGGTTTCACTGATCTTCTGCTTGAGGCTTTTCTAATTGAGGTTTCCAGTGAGTCACGGTAGTACTGAGGTTAAGGTGAGGGATTTGGGCTGGGTAAGAGTGTCCCCGCCCCCCGTGGGGCCATCCAGAGGTCACACACGGCACTGGCTGAGTTAGGGAGAGGGGAAAAGAGCTGGCCAACGACTTACAAAGCTCTGCGTTAGCCAGTCTGGTGCACTGTCCTGTGATGCGCCTCCAGCGACCCCAGAAAGGCAAAAACTCCCTGCTTGTTGATGTTTTAAGCATTTCCCACATTTCCCCTGGTAAAAACAAAAGTGCATTACCTTTGCATTTGGTCAAAAAATTGGACTTCACGAATCCTTGTAATTTCTGCATCCTACTTGGATGTCTTACGATGAATTTTCCTATTAATCCAGGCCTGTTTGGTCCTGCTTCACTCTGCCTTGTTGCAACGTTTCGGAGAACTATTTGTCCTTCATCAGGCTTTACAGAGTGGCATCTTTAAGTTTCCTTTTTCTTTAGGTTTCACTGATCTTCTGCTTGAGGCTTTTCTAATTGAGGTTTCCAGTGAGTCACGGTAAGTACTGAGGTTAAGGTGAGGGATTTGGGCTGGGTAAGAGTGTCCCCCCCCCCGTGGGGCCATCCAGAGGTCACACACGGCACTGGCTGAGTTAGGGAGAGGGGAAAAAGAGCTGGCCAACGACTTACAAAGCTCTGCGTTAGCCAGTCTGGTGCACTGTCCTGTGATGCGCCTCCAGCGACCCCAGAAAGGCAAAAACACTCCCGCTTGTTTGATGTTTTAAGCATTTCCCACATTTCCCCTGGTAAAAACAAAAGTGCATTACCTTTGCATTTGGTCAAAAATTGGACTTCACGAATCCTTGTAATTTCTGCATCCTACTTGGATGTCTTACGATGAATTTTCCTATTAATCCAGGCCTATTTGGTCCTGCTCACTCTGCCTTGTTGCAACGTTTCGGAGAACTATTTGTCCTTCATCAGGCTTTACAGAGTGGCATCTTTAAGTTTCCTTTTTCTTTAGGTTTCACTGATCTTCTGCTTGAGGCTTTTCTAATTGAGGTTTCCAGTGAGTCACGGTAAGTACTGAGGTTAAGGTGAGGGATTTGGGCTGGGTAAGAGTGTCCCCGCCCCCGTGGGGCCATCCAGAGGTCACACACGGCACTGGCTGAGTTAGGGAGAGGGGAAAAAGAGCTGGCCAACGACTTACAAAGCTCTGCGTTAGCCAGTCTGGTGCACTGTCCTGTGATGCGCCTCCAGCGACCCCAGAAAGGCAAAAACACTCCCTGCTTGTTTGATGTTTTAAGCATTTCCCACATTTCCCCTGGTAAAAACAAAAGTGCATTACCTTTGCATTTGGTCAAAAAATTGGACTTCACGAATCCTTGTAATTTCTGCATCCTACTTGGATGTCTTACGATGAATTTTCCTATTAATCCAGGCCTATTTGGTCCTGCTTCACTCTGCCTTGTTGCAACGTTTCGGAGAACTATTTGTCCTTCATCAGGCTTTACAGAGTGGCATCTTTAAGTTTCCTTTTTCTTTAGGTTTCACTGATCTTCTGCTTGAGGCTTTTCTAATTGAGGTTTCCAGTGAGTCACGGTAGTACTGAGGTTAAGGTGAGGGATTTGGGCTGGGTAAGAGTGTCCCCGCCCCCCTGGGGCCATCCAGAGGTCACACACGGCACTGGCTGAGTTAGGGAGAGGGGAAAAAGAGCTGGCCAACGACTTACAAAGCTCTGCGTTAGCCAGTCTGGTGCACTGTCCTGTGATGCGCCTCCAGCGACCCCAGAAAGGCAAAAACACTCCCTGCTTGTTTGATGTTTTAAGCATTTCCCACATTTCCCCTGGTAAAAAACAAAAGTGCATTACCTTTGCATTTGGTCAAAAAATTGGACTTCACGAATCCTTTAATTTCTGCATCCTACTTGGATGTCTTACGATGAATTTTCCTATTAATCCAGGCCTATTTGGTCCTGCTTCACTCTGCCTTGTTGCAACGTTTCGGAGAACTATTTGTCCTTCATCAGGCTTTACAGAGTGGCATCTTTAAGTTTCCTTTTTCTTTAGGTTTCACTGATCTTCTGCTTGAGGCTTTTCTAATTGAGGTTTCCAGTGAGTCACGTAAGTACTGAGGTTAAGGTGAGGGATTTGGGCTGGGTAAGAGTGTCCCCGCCCCCCGTGGGGCCATCCAGAGGTCACACACGGCACTGGCTGAGTTAGGGAGAGGGGAAAAAGAGCTGGCCAACGACTTACAAAGCTCTGCGTTAGCCAGTCTGGTGCACTGTCCTGTGATGCGCCTCCAGCGACCCCAGAAAGGCAAAAACACTCCCTGCTTGTTTGATGTTTTAAGCATTTCCCACATTTCCCCTGGTAAAAAACAAAAGTGCATTACCTTTGCATTTGGTCAAAAAATTGGACTTCACGAATCCTTGTAATTTCTGCATCCTACTTGGATGTCTTACGATGAATTTTCCTATTAATCCAGGCCTATTTGGTCCTGCTTCACTCTGCCTTGTTGCAACGTTTCGGAGAACTATTTGTCCTTCATCAGGCTTTACAGAGTGGCATCTTTAAGTTTCCTTTTTCTTTAGGTTTCACTGATCTTCTGCTTGAGGCTTTTCTAATTGAGGTTTCCAGTGAGTCACGGTAGTACTGAGGTTAAGGTGAGGGATTTGGGCTGGGTAAGAGTGTCCCCGCCCCCCGTGGGGCCATCCAGAGGTCACACACGGCACTGGCTGAGTTAGGGAGAGGGGAAAAAGAGCTGGCCAACGACTTACAAAGCTCTGCGTTAGCCAGTCTGGTGCACTGTCCTGTGATGCGCCTCCAGCGACCCCAGAAAGGCAAAAACACTCCCTGCTTGTTTGATGTTTTAAGCATTTCCCACATTTCCCCTGGTAAAAAACAAAAGTGCATTACCTTTGCATTTGTCAAAAAATTGGACTTCACGAATCCTTGTAATTTCTGCATCCTACTTGGATGTCTTACGATGAATTTTCCTATTAATCCAGGCCTATTTGGTCCTGCTTCACTCTGCCTTGTTGCAACGTTTCGGAGAACTATTTGTCCTTCATCAGGCTTTACAGAGTGGCATCTTTAAGTTTCCTTTTTCTTTAGGTTTCACTGATCTTCTGCTTGAGGCTTTTCTAATTGAGGTTTTCAGTGAGTCACGGTAAGTACTGAGGTTAAGGTGAGGGATTTGGGCTGGGTAAGAGTGTCCCCCCCCCCGTGGGGCCATCCAGAGGTCACACACGGCACTGGCTGAGTTAGGGAGAGGGGAAAAAGAGCTGGCCAACGACTTACAAAGCTCTGCGTTAGCCAGTCTGGTGCACTGTCCTGTGATGCGCCTCCAGCGACCCCAGAAAGGCAAAAACACTCCCTGCTTTTTGATGTTTTAAGCATTTCCCACATTTCCCATGGTAAAAAACAAAAGTGCATTACCTTTGCATTTGGTCAAAAAATTGGACTTCACGAATCCTTTGATTTCTGCATCCTACTTGGATGTCTTACGATGATTTTCCTATTAATCCAGGCCTATTTGGTCCTGCTTCACTCTGCCTTGTTGCAACGTTTCGGAGAACTATTTGTCCTTCATCAGGCTTTACAGAGTGGCATCTTTAAGTTTCCTTTTTCTTAGGTTTCACTGATCTTCTGCTTGAGGCTTTTCTAATTGAGGTTTCAGTGAGTCACGGTAGTACTGAGGTTAAGGTGAGGGATTTGGGCTGGGTAAGAGTGTCCCCGCCCCCCGTGGGGCCATCCAGAGGTCACACACGGCACTGGCTGAGTTAGGGAGAGGGGAAAAAGAGCTGGCCAACGACTTACAAAGCTCTGCGTTAGCCAGTCTGGTGCACTGTCCTGTGATGCGCCTCCAGCGACCCCAGAAAGGCAAAAACACTCCCTGCTTTTGATGTTTAAGCATTTCCCACATTTCCCATGGTAAAAAACAAAAGTGCATTACCTTTGCATTTGGTCAAAAAATTGGACTTCACGAATCCTTTGATTTCTGCATCCTACTTGGATGTCTTACGATGATTTTCCTATTAATCCAGGCCTATTTGGTCCTGCTTCACTCTGCCTTGTTGCAACGTTTCGGAGAACTATTTGTCCTTCATCAGGCTTTACAGAGTGGCATCTTTAAGTTTCCTTTTTCTTAGGTTTCACTGATCTTCTGCTTGAGGCTTTTCTAATTGAGGTTTCAGTGAGTCACGGTAAGTACTGAGGTTAAGGTGAGGGATTTGGGCTGGGTAAGAGTGTCCCCGCCCCCCGTGGGGCCATCCAGAGGTCACACACGGCACTGGCTGAGTTAGGGAGAGGGGAAAAAGAGCTGGCCAACGACTTACAAAGCTCTGCGTTAGCCAGTCTGGTGCACTGTCCTGTGATGCGCCTCCAGCGACCCCAGAAAGGCAAAAACACTCCCTGCTTTTTGATGTTTAAGCATTTCCCACATTTCCCATGGTAAAAAACAAAAGTGCATTACCTTTGCATTTGGTCAAAAAATTGGACTTCACGAATCCTTTGATTTCTGCATCCTACTTGGATGTCTTACGATGAGTTTTCCTATTAATCCAGGCCTATTTGGTCCTGCTTCACTCTGCCTTGTTGCAACGTTTCGGAGAACTATTTGTCCTTCATCAGGCTTTACAGAGTGGCATCTTTAAGTTTCCTTTTTCTAGGTTTCACTGATCTTCTGCTTGAGGCTTTTCTAATTGAGGTTTTCAGTGAGTCACGGTAAGTACTGAGGTTAAGGTGAGGGATTTGGGCTGGGTAAGAGTGTCCCCGCCCCCCGTGGGGCCATCCAGAGGTCACACACGGCACTGGCTGAGTTAGGGAGAGGGGAAAAAGAGCTGGCCAACGACTTACAAAGCTCTGCGTTAGCCAGTCTGGTGCACTGTCCTGTGATGCGCCTCCAGCGACCCCAGAAAGGCAAAAACACTCCCTGCTTATTTGATGTTTTAAGCATTTCCCACATTTCCCATGGTAAAAAACAAAAGTGCATTACCTTTGCATTTGGTCAAAAAATTGGACTTCACGAATCCTTTGATTTCTGCATCCTACTTGGATGTCTTACGATGTTTTCCTATTAATCCAGGCCTATTTGGTCCTGCTTCACTCTGCCTTGTTGCAACGTTTCGGAGAACTATTTGTCCTTCATCAGGCTTTACAGAGTGGCATCTTTAAGTTTCCTTTTTCTTAGGTTTCACTGATCTTCTGCTTGAGGCTTTTCTAATTGAGGTTTTCAGTGAGTCACGGTAAGTACTGAGGTTAAGGTGAGGGATTTGGGCTGGGTAAGAGTGTCCCCGCCCCCCGTGGGGCCATCCAGAGGTCACACACGGCACTGGCTGAGTTAGGGAGAGGGGAAAAAGAGCTGGCCAACGACTTACAAAGCTCTGCGTTAGCCAGTCTGGTGCACTGTCCTGTGATGCGCCTCCAGCGACCCCAGAAAGGCAAAAACACTCCCTGCTTATTTGATGTTTTAAGCATTTCCCACATTTCCCATGGTAAAAAACAAAAGTGCATTACCTTTGCATTTGGTCAAAAAATTGGACTTCACGAATCCTTTGATTTCTGCATCCTACTTGGATGTCTTACGATGAGTTTTCCTATTAATCCAGGCCTATTTGGTCCTGCTTCACTCTGCCTTGTTGCAACGTTTCGGAGAACTATTTGTCCTTCATCAGGCTTTACAGAGTGGCATCTTTAAGTTTCCTTTTTCTATAGGTTTCACTGATCTTCTGCTTGAGGCTTTTCTAATTGAGGTTTCAGTGAGTCACGGTAAGTACTGAGGTTAAGGTGAGGGATTTGGGCTGGGTAAGAGTGTCCCCGCCCCCCGTGGGGCCATCCAGAGGTCACACACGGCACTGGCTGAGTTAGGGAGAGGGGAAAAAGAGCTGGCCAACGACTTACAAAGCTCTGCGTTAGCCAGTCTGGTGCACTGTCCTGTGATGCGCCTCCAGAGTCCCCAGAAAGGCAAAAACACTCCCTCCTTGTTTGAGTTTTGAAGCATTTCCCACATTTCCCATAAAAATGACAAAAGTGCATTACCTTTGCATGTGTTCAAAAAATTGGACTTCACGAATCCTGTAATTTCTGCATCCTACTTGGATGTCTTACGATGAATTTTAGGGTTAGGGTTAGGGGGTTAGGGTTAGGGTTAGGGTTAGGGGGTTAGGGGTTAGGGTGTATTATTCTATCTCGATGACCTCCCCCGTGCTGTCCGCCGACTAACACGGTTTGGAGTAGGAGGCCAAAGGCAATGCACTGGCCGGCGCATGTATCTCTAGGCCCTCCCAGCTGTGTGCACCTACCCAGCGGAGAAAAGTTAGAAGAGAAGTGAAATTGGTTGGGTTTAGGCATTATGTTGTAATGGTTAGGTTTAGAAAAAACCCACCGGCAAGGCGATAGAAGCCATGAATGCTGGCCAAAAGAGCCTACTGGAGGCCAGGATGAGATGTGGCAGAAAGGAGGTCCCTATGACAGCCCCCGGGAGACCGCGAGACAGCTGTATGAAGCAGTCAAGTGACCGTAAACACATCCAGGAAAAGATGAGATGTGGCAGGAAGGAGATCCCTATGACAGCCCCCGGGAGACCGCGAGCCAGCTGTATGAAGCAGTCAAGTGACCGTAAACACATCCAGGAAAAGATGAGATGTGGCAGGAAGGAGATCCCTATGACAGCCCCCGGGAGACCGCGAGCCAGCTGTATGAAGCAGTCAAGTGACCTTAACCACGACCTGGATGAGATGAGCTAATAAGATGTGGCAGAAAGGAGATCCCTGTGACAGCCCCCGGGAGACCGCGAGACAGCTGTATTAAGCAGTCAAGTGACTGTAAACACATCCTGGAAGAGATGAGAATGATAGTAAACACTGTAAACACATCCTGGAAGAGATGAGATGTGGCAGGAAGGAGATCCCTATGACAGCCCCCGGGAGACCGCGAGACAGCTGTATTAAGCAGTCAAGTGACTGTAAACACATCCTGGAAGAGATGAGAATGACAGCCCCCGGGAGACCCCGAGACAGCTGCATGAAGCAGTCAAGTGACTGCAATCCATTGTGATTGCTGACTTATTTGAAGAAAGATCCAGAAGTCTGGATCCAGGAATCAGTCTGATTTTACATTGGAGAAGTTATTAATCCTACTCTGTAGTCCTATTTATTTGATTAGAAGGCTGTATTAGCCCAATAGACATTGTTATTTATGTTACAATAAATTGTGGGAACATCGTCAGCAGTGTGCCTTGAGATCATTGGGTGTTTCGGCCACTTATCACTGGACACCCTCTCCCAAGGAAGGCCCCGCCGAGATTGATCAAGTCCCGGGTGTGTCCCAAGGCCAATTGGTTGGTTAACCTTATTGTTAAGTGTTGGCGTTAACTAGTATTAAAGGTGCTATTTTAGTTTTAATAACCTTGAGATGTTTGTGTAGCTCAGCAGTCACTTACAGAGAAGACGGAGTTGTCGTCTAAAGAGATGGATCCATGGGTTGAAAGAGGAATCGCTGTGAAGCCACTGTCTGAAGTACCATGAAGACCCGGCAGGGGGCGCTGCGGAGAACCACGGGGACAGGCCAGGGGGCGCTCTCGAGCTTGCGCAGCCTCCTCTTGTGTCCCAATTACACCGCACGACTCCAAGAGGTAAAGATCCAGGAAGCAAGAAGGAGGGAGGAGTCTGCTAACAACTCCAGTCTGCTGCATGGACGTCTCAGTCAGGGTGCAACATCAATTTTTTAGAACTAGCGTATTTTAACGGTAAAGTGTGGGTTTTTTGGATGCTGAGAGGTAGTATGGCTGAATAGCCATTATAAACCCTAACTGCAAGGACCCCAACAGAGAATATAACTCAAAAGGGAGCAAAATCACTCAAAAGGGGCGTGGTCTATGCCGCTAAGCAAGAAGTAATCCTACTAGAAGTAATTTTCTGGGCGTGTGATATATTGTCGGAAAGTGCAGTTTCCTGCCGTAATTCCGGCATGATCCAAGCTCACAGGAGAGGATGAGAAGTGAAGAAACTGCCTATAACAGCCCCCATGAGTCCATGAGACAGCTGTGAAGAGCTAAGCTACTATCCAGAAGGGAAAAGACTGTATGCAGCAACAGGGAAAGGAAATGGGAGATGTGACTACATCATCACCACTACCCCGCCTGCCTGGGCGTACCCTGGATCCCCCCCACCGCTCATCTCCAGAGAGGGAGAGAGGAGGGGGAGACGTGCTACATGTGGGAGAGAGAGAGAGAGAGAGAAAGGCATCTGGTGCACCTTTGCTTAGAGAGAACCCGGCGATCCGAAGGCACGGGCGGGTTAGGGTGTATTATTCTATCTCGATGACCTCCCCCGTGCTGTCCGCCGACTAACACGGTTTGGAGTAGGAGGCCAAAGGCAATGCACTGGCCGGCGCATGTATCTCTAGGCCCTCCCAGCTGTGTGCACCTACCCAGCGGAGAAAAGTTAGAAGAGAAGTGAAATTGGTTGGGTTTAGGCATTATGTTGTAATGGTTAGGTTTAGAAAAAACCCACCGGCAAGGCGATAGAAGCCATGAATGCTGGCCAAAAGAGCCTACTGGAGGCCAGGATGAGATGTGGCAGAAAGGAGGTCCCTATGACAGCCCCCGGGAGACCGCGAGACAGCTGTATGAAGCAGTCAAGTGACCGTAAACACATCCAGGAAAAGATGAGATGTGGCAGGAAGGAGATCCCTATGACAGCCCCCGGGAGACCGCGAGCCAGCTGTATGAAGCAGTCAAGTGACCGTAAACACATCCAGGAAAAGATGAGATGTGGCAGGAAGGAGATCCCTATGACAGCCCCCGGGAGACCGCGAGCCAGCTGTATGAAGCAGTCAAGTGACCTTAACCACGACCTGGATGAGATGAGCTAATAAGATGTGGCAGAAAGGAGATCCCTGTGACAGCCCCCGGGAGACCGCGAGACAGCTGTATTAAGCAGTCAAGTGACTGTAAACACATCCTGGAAGAGATGAGAATGATAGTAAACACTGTAAACACATCCTGGAAGAGATGAGATGTGGCAGGAAGGAGATCCCTATGACAGCCCCCGGGAGACCGCGAGACAGCTGTATTAAGCAGTCAAGTGACTGTAAACACATCCTGGAAGAGATGAGAATGACAGCCCCCGGGAGACCCCGAGACAGCTGCATGAAGCAGTCAAGTGACTGCAATCCATTGTGATTGCTGACTTATTTGAAGAAAGATCCAGAAGTCTGGATCCAGGAATCAGTCTGATTTTACATTGGAGAAGTTATTAATCCTACTCTGTAGTCCTATTTATTTGATTAGAAGGCTGTATTAGCCCAATAGACATTGTTATTTATGTTACAATAAATTGTGGGAACATCGTCAGCAGTGTGCCTTGAGATCATTGGGTGTTTCGGCCACTTATCACTGGACACCCTCTCCCAAGGAAGGCCCCGCCGAGATTGATCAAGTCCCGGGGTGTGTCCCAAGGCCAATTGGTTGGTTAACCTTATTGTTAAGTGTTGGCGTTAACTAGTATTAAAGGTGCTATTTTAGTTTTAATAACCTTGAGATGTTTGTGTAGCTCAGCAGTCACTTACAGAGAAGACGGAGTTGTCGTCTAAAGAGATGGATCCATGGGTTGAAAGAGGAATCGCTGTGAAGCCACTGTCTGAAGTACCATGAAGACCCGGCAGGGGGCGCTGCGGAGAACCACGGGGACAGGCCAGGGGGCGCTCTCGAGCTTGCGCAGCCTCCTCTTGTGTCCCAATTACACCGCACGACTCCAAGAGGTAAAGATCCAGGAAGCAAGAAGGAGGGAGGAGTCTGCTAACAACTCCAGTCTGCTGCATGGACGTCTCAGTCAGGGTGCAACATCAATTTTTTAGAACTAGCGTATTTTAACGGTAAAGTGTGGGTTTTTTGGATGCTGAGAGGTAGTATGGCTGAATAGCCATTATAAACCCTAACTGCAAGGACCCCAACAGAGAATATAACTCAAAAGGGAGCAAAATCACTCAAAAGGGGCGTGGTCTATGCCGCTAAGCAAGAAGTAATCCTACTAGAAGTAATTTTCTGGGCGTGTGATATATTGTCGGAAAGTGCAGTTTCCTGCCGTAATTCCGGCATGATCCAAGCTCACAGGAGAGGATGAGAAGTGAAGAAACTGCCTATAACAGCCCCCATGAGTCCATGAGACAGCTGTGAAGAGCTAAGCTACTATCCAGAAGGGAAAAGACTGTATGCAGCAACAGGGAAAGGAAATGGGAGATGTGACTACATCATCACCACTACCCCGCCTGCCTGGGCGTACCCTGGATCCCCCCCACCGCTCATCTCCAGAGAGGGAGAGAGGAGGGGGAGACGTGCTACATGTGGGAGAGAGAGAGAGAGAGAGAGAAAGGCATCTGGTGCACCTTTGCTTAGAGAGAACCCGGCGATCCGAAGGCACGGGCGGGTTAGGGTGTATTATTCTATCTCGATGACCTCCCCCGTGCTGTCCGCCGACTAACACGGTTTGGAGTAGGAGGCCAAAGGCAATGCACTGGCCGGCGCATGTATCTCTAGGCCCTCCCAGCTGTGTGCACCTACCCAGCGGAGAAAAGTTAGAAGAGAAGTGAAATTGGTTGGGTTTAGGCATTATGTTGTAATGGTTAGGTTTAGAAAAAACCCACCGGCAAGGCGATAGAAGCCATGAATGCTGGCCAAAAGAGCCTACTGGAGGCCAGGATGAGATGTGGCAGAAAGGAGGTCCCTATGACAGCCCCCGGGAGACCGCGAGACAGCTGTATGAAGCAGTCAAGTGACCGTAAACACATCCAGGAAAAGATGAGATGTGGCAGGAAGGAGATCCCTATGACAGCCCCCGGGAGACCGCGAGCCAGCTGTATGAAGCAGTCAAGTGACCGTAAACACATCCAGGAAAAGATGAGATGTGGCAGGAAGGAGATCCCTATGACAGCCCCCGGGAGACCGCGAGCCAGCTGTATGAAGCAGTCAAGTGACCTTAACCACGACCTGGATGAGATGAGCTAATAAGATGTGGCAGAAAGGAGATCCCTGTGACAGCCCCCGGGAGACCGCGAGACAGCTGTATTAAGCAGTCAAGTGACTGTAAACACATCCTGGAAGAGATGAGAATGATAGTAAACACTGTAAACACATCCTGGAAGAGATGAGATGTGGCAGGAAGGAGATCCCTATGACAGCCCCCGGGAGACCGCGAGACAGCTGTATTAAGCAGTCAAGTGACTGTAAACACATCCTGGAAGAGATGAGAATGACAGCCCCCGGGAGACCCCGAGACAGCTGCATGAAGCAGTCAAGTGACTGCAATCCATTGTGATTGCTGACTTATTTGAAGAAAGATCCAGAAGTCTGGATCCAGGAATCAGTCTGATTTTACATTGGAGAAGTTATTAATCCTACTCTGTAGTCCTATTTATTTGATTAGAAGGCTGTATTAGCCCAATAGACATTGTTATTTATGTTACAATAAATTGTGGGAACATCGTCAGCAGTGTGCCTTGAGATCATTGGGTGTTTCGGCCACTTATCACTGGACACCCTCTCCCAAGGAAGGCCCCGCCGAGATTGATCAAGTCCCGGGGTGTGTCCCAAGGCCAATTGGTTGGTTAACCTTATTGTTAAGTGTTGGCGTTAACTAGTATTAAAGGTGCTATTTTAGTTTTAATAACCTTGAGATGTTTGTGTAGCTCAGCAGTCACTTACAGAGAAGACGGAGTTGTCGTCTAAAGAGATGGATCCATGGGTTGAAAGAGGAATCGCTGTGAAGCCACTGTCTGAAGTACCATGAAGACCCGGCAGGGGGCGCTGCGGAGAACCACGGGGACAGGCCAGGGGGCGCTCTCGAGCTTGCGCAGCCTCCTCTTGTGTCCCAATTACACCGCACGACTCCAAGAGGTAAAGATCCAGGAAGCAAGAAGGAGGGAGGAGTCTGCTAACAACTCCAGTCTGCTGCATGGACGTCTCAGTCAGGGTGCAACATCAATTTTTTAGAACTAGCGTATTTTAACGGTAAAGTGTGGGTTTTTTGGATGCTGAGAGGTAGTATGGCTGAATAGCCATTATAAACCCTAACTGCAAGGACCCCAACAGAGAATATAACTCAAAAGGGAGCAAAATCACTCAAAAGGGGCGTGGTCTATGCCGCTAAGCAAGAAGTAATCCTACTAGAAGTAATTTTCTGGGCGTGTGATATATTGTCGGAAAGTGCAGTTTCCTGCCGTAATTCCGGCATGATCCAAGCTCACAGGAGAGGATGAGAAGTGAAGAAACTGCCTATAACAGCCCCCATGAGTCCATGAGACAGCTGTGAAGAGCTAAGCTACTATCCAGAAGGGAAAAGACTGTATGCAGCAACAGGGAAAGGAAATGGGAGATGTGACTACATCATCACCACTACCCCGCCTGCCTGGGCGTACCCTGGATCCCCCCCACCGCTCATCTCCAGAGAGGGAGAGAGGAGGGGGAGACGTGCTACATGTGGAGAGAGAGAGAGAGAGAGAGAAAGGCATCTGGTGCACCTTTGCTTAGAGAGAACCCGGCGATCCGAAGGCACGGGCGGGTTAGGGTGTATTATTCTATCTCGATGACCTCCCCCGTGCTGTCCGCCGACTAACACGGTTTGGAGTAGGAGGCCAAAGGCAATGCACTGGCCGGCGCATGTATCTCTAGGCCCTCCCAGCTGTGTGCACCTACCCAGCGGAGAAAAGTTAGAAGAGAAGTGAAATTGGTTGGGTTTAGGCATTATGTTGTAATGGTTAGGTTTAGAAAAAACCCACCGGCAAGGCGATAGAAGCCATGAATGCTGGCCAAAAGAGCCTACTGGAGGCCAGGATGAGATGTGGCAGAAAGGAGGTCCCTATGACAGCCCCCGGGAGACCGCGAGACAGCTGTATGAAGCAGTCAAGTGACCGTAAACACATCCAGGAAAAGATGAGATGTGGCAGGAAGGAGATCCCTATGACAGCCCCCGGGAGACCGCGAGCCAGCTGTATGAAGCAGTCAAGTGACCGTAAACACATCCAGGAAAAGATGAGATGTGGCAGGAAGGAGATCCCTATGACAGCCCCCGGGAGACCGCGAGCCAGCTGTATGAAGCAGTCAAGTGACCTTAACCACGACCTGGATGAGATGAGCTAATAAGATGTGGCAGAAAGGAGATCCCTGTGACAGCCCCCGGGAGACCGCGAGACAGCTGTATTAAGCAGTCAAGTGACTGTAAACACATCCTGGAAGAGATGAGAATGATAGTAAACACTGTAAACACATCCTGGAAGAGATGAGATGTGGCAGGAAGGAGATCCCTATGACAGCCCCCGGGAGACCGCGAGACAGCTGTATTAAGCAGTCAAGTGACTGTAAACACATCCTGGAAGAGATGAGAATGACAGCCCCCGGGAGACCCCGAGACAGCTGCATGAAGCAGTCAAGTGACTGCAATCCATTGTGATTGCTGACTTATTTGAAGAAAGATCCAGAAGTCTGGATCCAGGAATCAGTCTGATTTTACATTGGAGAAGTTATTAATCCTACTCTGTAGTCCTATTTATTTGATTAGAAGGCTGTATTAGCCCAATAGACATTGTTATTTATGTTACAATAAATTGTGGGAACATCGTCAGCAGTGTGCCTTGAGATCATTGGGTGTTTCGGCCACTTATCACTGGACACCCTCTCCCAAGGAAGGCCCCGCCGAGATTGATCAAGTCCCGGGGTGTGTCCCAAGGCCAATTGGTTGGTTAACCTTATTGTTAAGTGTTGGCGTTAACTAGTATTAAAGGTGCTATTTTAGTTTTAATAACCTTGAGATGTTTGTGTAGCTCAGCAGTCACTTACAGAGAAGACGGAGTTGTCGTCTAAAGAGATGGATCCATGGGTTGAAAGAGGAATCGCTGTGAAGCCACTGTCTGAAGTACCATGAAGACCCGGCAGGGGGCGCTGCGGAGAACCACGGGGACAGGCCAGGGGGCGCTCTCGAGCTTGCGCAGCCTCCTCTTGTGTCCCAATTACACCGCACGACTCCAAGAGGTAAAGATCCAGGAAGCAAGAAGGAGGGAGGAGTCTGCTAACAACTCCAGTCTGCTGCATGGACGTCTCAGTCAGGGTGCAACATCAATTTTTTAGAACTAGCGTATTTTAACGGTAAAGTGTGGGTTTTTTGGATGCTGAGAGGTAGTATGGCTGAATAGCCATTATAAACCCTAACTGCAAGGACCCCAACAGAGAATATAACTCAAAAGGGAGCAAAATCACTCAAAAGGGGCGTGGTCTATGCCGCTAAGCAAGAAGTAATCCTACTAGAAGTAATTTTCTGGGCGTGTGATATATTGTCGGAAAGTGCAGTTTCCTGCCGTAATTCCGGCATGATCCAAGCTCACAGGAGAGGATGAGAAGTGAAGAAACTGCCTATAACAGCCCCCATGAGTCCATGAGACAGCTGTGAAGAGCTAAGCTACTATCCAGAAGGGAAAAGACTGTATGCAGCAACAGGGAAAGGAAATGGGAGATGTGACTACATCATCACCACTACCCCGCCTGCCTGGGCGTACCCTGGATCCCCCCCACCGCTCATCTCCAGAGAGGGAGAGAGGAGGGGGAGACGTGCTACATGTGGAGAGAGAGAGAGAGAGAGAGAGAAAGGCATCTGGTGCACCTTTGCTTAGAGAGAACCCGGCGATCCGAAGGCACGGGCGGGTTAGGGTGTATTATTCTATCTCGATGACCTCCCCCGTGCTGTCCGCCGACTAACACGGTTTGGAGTAGGAGGCCAAAGGCAATGCACTGGCCGGCGCATGTATCTCTAGGCCCTCCCAGCTGTGTGCACCTACCCAGCGGAGAAAAGTTAGAAGAGAAGTGAAATTGGTTGGGTTTAGGCATTATGTTGTAATGGTTAGGTTTAGAAAAAACCCACCGGCAAGGCGATAGAAGCCATGAATGCTGGCCAAAAGAGCCTACTGGAGGCCAGGATGAGATGTGGCAGAAAGGAGGTCCCTATGACAGCCCCCGGGAGACCGCGAGACAGCTGTATGAAGCAGTCAAGTGACCGTAAACACATCCAGGAAAAGATGAGATGTGGCAGGAAGGAGATCCCTATGACAGCCCCCGGGAGACCGCGAGCCAGCTGTATGAAGCAGTCAAGTGACCGTAAACACATCCAGGAAAAGATGAGATGTGGCAGGAAGGAGATCCCTATGACAGCCCCCGGGAGACCGCGAGCCAGCTGTATGAAGCAGTCAAGTGACCTTAACCACGACCTGGATGAGATGAGCTAATAAGATGTGGCAGAAAGGAGATCCCTGTGACAGCCCCCGGGAGACCGCGAGACAGCTGTATTAAGCAGTCAAGTGACTGTAAACACATCCTGGAAGAGATGAGAATGATAGTAAACACTGTAAACACATCCTGGAAGAGATGAGATGTGGCAGGAAGGAGATCCCTATGACAGCCCCCGGGAGACCGCGAGACAGCTGTATTAAGCAGTCAAGTGACTGTAAACACATCCTGGAAGAGATGAGAATGACAGCCCCCGGGAGACCCCGAGACAGCTGCATGAAGCAGTCAAGTGACTGCAATCCATTGTGATTGCTGACTTATTTGAAGAAAGATCCAGAAGTCTGGATCCAGGAATCAGTCTGATTTTACATTGGAGAAGTTATTAATCCTACTCTGTAGTCCTATTTATTTGATTAGAAGGCTGTATTAGCCCAATAGACATTGTTATTTATGTTACAATAAATTGTGGGAACATCGTCAGCAGTGTGCCTTGAGATCATTGGGTGTTTCGGCCACTTATCACTGGACACCCTCTCCCAAGGAAGGCCCCGCCGAGATTGATCAAGTCCCGGGGTGTGTCCCAAGGCCAATTGGTTGGTTAACCTTATTGTTAAGTGTTGGCGTTAACTAGTATTAAAGGTGCTATTTTAGTTTTAATAACCTTGAGATGTTTGTGTAGCTCAGCAGTCACTTACAGAGAAGACGGAGTTGTCGTCTAAAGAGATGGATCCATGGGTTGAAAGAGGAATCGCTGTGAAGCCACTGTCTGAAGTACCATGAAGACCCGGCAGGGGGCGCTGCGGAGAACCACGGGGACAGGCCAGGGGGCGCTCTCGAGCTTGCGCAGCCTCCTCTTGTGTCCCAATTACACCGCACGACTCCAAGAGGTAAAGATCCAGGAAGCAAGAAGGAGGGAGGAGTCTGCTAACAACTCCAGTCTGCTGCATGGACGTCTCAGTCAGGGTGCAACATCAATTTTTTAGAACTAGCGTATTTTAACGGTAAAGTGTGGGTTTTTTGGATGCTGAGAGGTAGTATGGCTGAATAGCCATTATAAACCCTAACTGCAAGGACCCCAACAGAGAATATAACTCAAAAGGGAGCAAAATCACTCAAAAGGGGCGTGGTCTATGCCGCTAAGCAAGAAGTAATCCTACTAGAAGTAATTTTCTGGGCGTGTGATATATTGTCGGAAAGTGCAGTTTCCTGCCGTAATTCCGGCATGATCCAAGCTCACAGGAGAGGATGAGAAGTGAAGAAACTGCCTATAACAGCCCCCATGAGTCCATGAGACAGCTGTGAAGAGCTAAGCTACTATCCAGAAGGGAAAAGACTGTATGCAGCAACAGGGAAAGGAAATGGGAGATGTGACTACATCATCACCACTACCCCGCCTGCCTG
Source organism: Micropterus salmoides (assembly GCF_014851395.1). Lineage (NCBI taxonomy): Eukaryota > Metazoa > Chordata > Actinopteri > Centrarchiformes > Centrarchidae > Micropterus > Micropterus salmoides. Next base: position 17,295 of record NW_024044292.1, read on the forward strand.
GGCGTACCCTGGATCCCCCCCACCGCTCATCTCCAGAGAGGGAGAGAGGAGGGGGAGACGTGCTACATGTGGGAGAGAGAGAGAGAGAGAGAGAGAGGCATCTGGTGCACCTTTGCTTAGAGAGAACCCGGCGATCCGAAGGCACGGGCGGGTTAGGGTGTATTATTCTATCTCGATGACCTCCCCCGTGCTGTCCGCCGACTAACACGGTTTGGAGTAGGAGGCCAAAGGCAATGCACTGGCCGGCGCATGTATCTCTAGGCCCTCCCAGCTGTGTGCACCTACCCAGCGGAGAAAAGTTAGAAGAGAAGTGAAATTGGTTGGGTTTAGGCATTATGTTGTAATGGTTAGGTTTAGAAAAAACCCACCGGCAAGGCGATAGAAGCCATGAATGCTGGCCAAAAGAGCCTACTGGAGGCCAGGATGAGATGTGGCAGAAAGGAGGTCCCTATGACAGCCCCCGGGAGACCGCGAGACAGCTGTATGAAGCAGTCAAGTGACCGTAAACACATCCAGGAAAAGATGAGATGTGGCAGGAAGGAGATCCCTATGACAGCCCCCGGGAGACCGCGAGCCAGCTGTATGAAGCAGTCAAGTGACCGTAAACACATCCAGGAAAAGATGAGATGTGGCAGGAAGGAGATCCCTATGACAGCCCCCGGGAGACCGCGAGCCAGCTGTATGAAGCAGTCAAGTGACCTTAACCACGACCTGGATGAGATGAGCTAATAAGATGTGGCAGAAAGGAGATCCCTGTGACAGCCCCCGGGAGACCGCGAGACAGCTGTATTAAGCAGTCAAGTGACTGTAAACACATCCTGGAAGAGATGAGAATGATAGTAAACACTGTAAACACATCCTGGAAGAGATGAGATGTGGCAGGAAGGAGATCCCTATGACAGCCCCCGGGAGACCGCGAGACAGCTGTATTAAGCAGTCAAGTGACTGTAAACACATCCTGGAAGAGATGAGAATGACAGCCCCCGGGAGACCCCGAGACAGCTGCATGAAGCAGTCAAGTGACTGCAATCCATTGTGATTGCTGACTTATTTGAAGAAAGATCCAGAAGTCTGGATCCAGGAATCAGTCTGATTTTACATTGGAGAAGTTATTAATCCTACTCTGTAGTCCTATTTATTTGATTAGAAGGCTGTATTAGCCCAATAGACATTGTTATTTATGTTACAATAAATTGTGGGAACATCGTCAGCAGTGTGCCTTGAGATCATTGGGTGTTTCGGCCACTTATCACTGGACACCCTCTCCCAAGGAAGGCCCCGCCGAGATTGATCAAGTCCCGGGGTGTGTCCCAAGGCCAATTGGTTGGTTAACCTTATTGTTAAGTGTTGGCGTTAACTAGTATTAAAGGTGCTATTTTAGTTTTAATAACCTTGAGATGTTTGTGTAGCTCAGCAGTCACTTACAGAGAAGACGGAGTTGTCGTCTAAAGAGATGGATCCATGGGTTGAAAGAGGAATCGCTGTGAAGCCACTGTCTGAAGTACCATGAAGACCCGGCAGGGGGCGCTGCGGAGAACCACGGGGACAGGCCAGGGGGCGCTCTCGAGCTTGCGCAGCCTCCTCTTGTGTCCCAATTACACCGCACGACTCCAAGAGGTAAAGATCCAGGAAGCAAGAAGGAGGGAGGAGTCTGCTAACAACTCCAGTCTGCTGCATGGACGTCTCAGTCAGGGTGCAACATCAATTTTTTAGAACTAGCGTATTTTAACGGTAAAGTGTGGGTTTTTTGGATGCTGAGAGGTAGTATGGCTGAATAGCCATTATAAACCCTAACTGCAAGGACCCCAACAGAGAATATAACTCAAAAGGGAGCAAAATCACTCAAAAGGGGCGTGGTCTATGCCGCTAAGCAAGAAGTAATCCTACTAGAAGTAATTTTCTGGGCGTGTGATATATTGTCGGAAAGTGCAGTTTCCTGCCGTAATTCCGGCATGATCCAAGCTCACAGGAGAGGATGAGAAGTGAAGAAACTGCCTATAACAGCCCCCATGAGTCCATGAGACAGCTGTGAAGAGCTAAGCTACTATCCAGAAGGGAAAAGACTGTATGCAGCAACAGGGAAAGGAAATGGGAGATGTGACTACATCATCACCACTACCCCGCCTGCCTGGGCGTACCCTGGATCCCCCCCACCGCTCATCTCCAGAGAGGGAGAGAGGAGGGGGAGACGTGCTACATGTGGGAGAGAGAGAGAGAGAGAGAGAGAGAGCATCTGGTGCACCTTTGCTTAGAGAGAACCCGGCGATCCGAAGGCACGGGCGGGTTAGGGTGTATTATTCTATCTCGATGACCTCCCCCGTGCTGTCCGCCGACTAACACGGTTTGGAGTAGGAGGCCAAAGGCAATGCACTGGCCGGCGCATGTATCTCTAGGCCCTCCCAGCTGTGTGCACCTACCCAGCGGAGAAAAGTTAGAAGAGAAGTGAAATTGGTTGGGTTTAGGCATTATGTTGTAATGGTTAGGTTTAGAAAAAACCCACCGGCAAGGCGATAGAAGCCATGAATGCTGGCCAAAAGAGCCTACTGGAGGCCAGGATGAGATGTGGCAGAAAGGAGGTCCCTATGACAGCCCCCGGGAGACCGCGAGACAGCTGTATGAAGCAGTCAAGTGACCGTAAACACATCCAGGAAAAGATGAGATGTGGCAGGAAGGAGATCCCTATGACAGCCCCCGGGAGACCGCGAGCCAGCTGTATGAAGCAGTCAAGTGACCGTAAACACATCCAGGAAAAGATGAGATGTGGCAGGAAGGAGATCCCTATGACAGCCCCCGGGAGACCGCGAGCCAGCTGTATGAAGCAGTCAAGTGACCTTAACCACGACCTGGATGAGATGAGCTAATAAGATGTGGCAGAAAGGAGATCCCTGTGACAGCCCCCGGGAGACCGCGAGACAGCTGTATTAAGCAGTCAAGTGACTGTAAACACATCCTGGAAGAGATGAGAATGATAGTAAACACTGTAAACACATCCTGGAAGAGATGAGATGTGGCAGGAAGGAGATCCCTATGACAGCCCCCGGGAGACCGCGAGACAGCTGTATTAAGCAGTCAAGTGACTGTAAACACATCCTGGAAGAGATGAGAATGACAGCCCCCGGGAGACCCCGAGACAGCTGCATGAAGCAGTCAAGTGACTGCAATCCATTGTGATTGCTGACTTATTTGAAGAAAGATCCAGAAGTCTGGATCCAGGAATCAGTCTGATTTTACATTGGAGAAGTTATTAATCCTACTCTGTAGTCCTATTTATTTGATTAGAAGGCTGTATTAGCCCAATAGACATTGTTATTTATGTTACAATAAATTGTGGGAACATCGTCAGCAGTGTGCCTTGAGATCATTGGGTGTTTCGGCCACTTATCACTGGACACCCTCTCCCAAGGAAGGCCCCGCCGAGATTGATCAAGTCCCGGGGTGTGTCCCAAGGCCAATTGGTTGGTTAACCTTATTGTTAAGTGTTGGCGTTAACTAGTATTAAAGGTGCTATTTTAGTTTTAATAACCTTGAGATGTTTGTGTAGCTCAGCAGTCACTTACAGAGAAGACGGAGTTGTCGTCTAAAGAGATGGATCCATGGGTTGAAAGAGGAATCGCTGTGAAGCCACTGTCTGAAGTACCATGAAGACCCGGCAGGGGGCGCTGCGGAGAACCACGGGGACAGGCCAGGGGGCGCTCTCGAGCTTGCGCAGCCTCCTCTTGTGTCCCAATTACACCGCACGACTCCAAGAGGTAAAGATCCAGGAAGCAAGAAGGAGGGAGGAGTCTGCTAACAACTCCAGTCTGCTGCATGGACGTCTCAGTCAGGGTGCAACATCAATTTTTTAGAACTAGCGTATTTTAACGGTAAAGTGTGGGTTTTTTGGATGCTGAGAGGTAGTATGGCTGAATAGCCATTATAAACCCTAACTGCAAGGACCCCAACAGAGAATATAACTCAAAAGGGAGCAAAATCACTCAAAAGGGGCGTGGTCTATGCCGCTAAGCAAGAAGTAATCCTACTAGAAGTAATTTTCTGGGCGTGTGATATATTGTCGGAAAGTGCAGTTTCCTGCCGTAATTCCGGCATGATCCAAGCTCACAGGAGAGGATGAGAAGTGAAGAAACTGCCTATAACAGCCCCCATGAGTCCATGAGACAGCTGTGAAGAGCTAAGCTACTATCCAGAAGGGAAAAGACTGTATGCAGCAACAGGGAAAGGAAATGGGAGATGTGACTACATCATCACCACTACCCCGCCTGCCTGGGCGTACCCTGGATCCCCCCCACCGCTCATCTCCAGAGAGGGAGAGAGGAGGGGGAGACGTGCTACATGTGGGAGAGAGAGAGAGAGAGAGAGAAGGCATCTGGTGCACCTTTGCTTAGAGAGAACCCGGCGATCCGAAGGCACGGGCGGGTTAGGGTGTATTATTCTATCTCGATGACCTCCCCCGTGCTGTCCGCCGACTAACACGGTTTGGAGTAGGAGGCCAAAGGCAATGCACTGGCCGGCGCATGTATCTCTAGGCCCTCCCAGCTGTGTGCACCTACCCAGCGGAGAAAAGTTAGAAGAGAAGTGAAATTGGTTGGGTTTAGGCATTATGTTGTAATGGTTAGGTTTAGAAAAAACCCACCGGCAAGGCGATAGAAGCCATGAATGCTGGCCAAAAGAGCCTACTGGAGGCCAGGATGAGATGTGGCAGAAAGGAGGTCCCTATGACAGCCCCCGGGAGACCGCGAGACAGCTGTATGAAGCAGTCAAGTGACCGTAAACACATCCAGGAAAAGATGAGATGTGGCAGGAAGGAGATCCCTATGACAGCCCCCGGGAGACCGCGAGCCAGCTGTATGAAGCAGTCAAGTGACCGTAAACACATCCAGGAAAAGATGAGATGTGGCAGGAAGGAGATCCCTATGACAGCCCCCGGGAGACCGCGAGCCAGCTGTATGAAGCAGTCAAGTGACCTTAACCACGACCTGGATGAGATGAGCTAATAAGATGTGGCAGAAAGGAGATCCCTGTGACAGCCCCCGGGAGACCGCGAGACAGCTGTATTAAGCAGTCAAGTGACTGTAAACACATCCTGGAAGAGATGAGAATGATAGTAAACACTGTAAACACATCCTGGAAGAGATGAGATGTGGCAGGAAGGAGATCCCTATGACAGCCCCCGGGAGACCGCGAGACAGCTGTATTAAGCAGTCAAGTGACTGTAAACACATCCTGGAAGAGATGAGAATGACAGCCCCCGGGAGACCCCGAGACAGCTGCATGAAGCAGTCAAGTGACTGCAATCCATTGTGATTGCTGACTTATTTGAAGAAAGATCCAGAAGTCTGGATCCAGGAATCAGTCTGATTTTACATTGGAGAAGTTATTAATCCTACTCTGTAGTCCTATTTATTTGATTAGAAGGCTGTATTAGCCCAATAGACATTGTTATTTATGTTACAATAAATTGTGGGAACATCGTCAGCAGTGTGCCTTGAGATCATTGGGTGTTTCGGCCACTTATCACTGGACACCCTCTCCCAAGGAAGGCCCCGCCGAGATTGATCAAGTCCCGGGGTGTGTCCCAAGGCCAATTGGTTGGTTAACCTTATTGTTAAGTGTTGGCGTTAACTAGTATTAAAGGTGCTATTTTAGTTTTAATAACCTTGAGATGTTTGTGTAGCTCAGCAGTCACTTACAGAGAAGACGGAGTTGTCGTCTAAAGAGATGGATCCATGGGTTGAAAGAGGAATCGCTGTGAAGCCACTGTCTGAAGTACCATGAAGACCCGGCAGGGGGCGCTGCGGAGAACCACGGGGACAGGCCAGGGGGCGCTCTCGAGCTTGCGCAGCCTCCTCTTGTGTCCCAATTACACCGCACGACTCCAAGAGGTAAAGATCCAGGAAGCAAGAAGGAGGGAGGAGTCTGCTAACAACTCCAGTCTGCTGCATGGACGTCTCAGTCAGGGTGCAACATCAATTTTTTAGAACTAGCGTATTTTAACGGTAAAGTGTGGGTTTTTTGGATGCTGAGAGGTAGTATGGCTGAATAGCCATTATAAACCCTAACTGCAAGGACCCCAACAGAGAATATAACTCAAAAGGGAGCAAAATCACTCAAAAGGGGCGTGGTCTATGCCGCTAAGCAAGAAGTAATCCTACTAGAAGTAATTTTCTGGGCGTGTGATATATTGTCGGAAAGTGCAGTTTCCTGCCGTAATTCCGGCATGATCCAAGCTCACAGGAGAGGATGAGAAGTGAAGAAACTGCCTATAACAGCCCCCATGAGTCCATGAGACAGCTGTGAAGAGCTAAGCTACTATCCAGAAGGGAAAAGACTGTATGCAGCAACAGGGAAAGGAAATGGGAGATGTGACTACATCATCACCACTACCCCGCCTGCCTGGGCGTACCCTGGATCCCCCCCACCGCTCATCTCCAGAGAGGGAGAGAGGAGGGGGAGACGTGCTACATGTGGGAGAGAGAGAGAGAGAGAGAGAGAGGCATCTGGTGCACCTTTGCTTAGAGAGAACCCGGCGATCCGAAGGCACGGGCGGGTTAGGGTGTATTATTCTATCTCGATGACCTCCCCCGTGCTGTCCGCCGACTAACACGGTTTGGAGTAGGAGGCCAAAGGCAATGCACTGGCCGGCGCATGTATCTCTAGGCCCTCCCAGCTGTGTGCACCTACCCAGCGGAGAAAAGTTAGAAGAGAAGTGAAATTGGTTGGGTTTAGGCATTATGTTGTAATGGTTAGGTTTAGAAAAAACCCACCGGCAAGGCGATAGAAGCCATGAATGCTGGCCAAAAGAGCCTACTGGAGGCCAGGATGAGATGTGGCAGAAAGGAGGTCCCTATGACAGCCCCCGGGAGACCGCGAGACAGCTGTATGAAGCAGTCAAGTGACCGTAAACACATCCAGGAAAAGATGAGATGTGGCAGGAAGGAGATCCCTATGACAGCCCCCGGGAGACCGCGAGCCAGCTGTATGAAGCAGTCAAGTGACCGTAAACACATCCAGGAAAAGATGAGATGTGGCAGGAAGGAGATCCCTATGACAGCCCCCGGGAGACCGCGAGCCAGCTGTATGAAGCAGTCAAGTGACCTTAACCACGACCTGGATGAGATGAGCTAATAAGATGTGGCAGAAAGGAGATCCCTGTGACAGCCCCCGGGAGACCGCGAGACAGCTGTATTAAGCAGTCAAGTGACTGTAAACACATCCTGGAAGAGATGAGAATGATAGTAAACACTGTAAACACATCCTGGAAGAGATGAGATGTGGCAGGAAGGAGATCCCTATGACAGCCCCCGGGAGACCGCGAGACAGCTGTATTAAGCAGTCAAGTGACTGTAAACACATCCTGGAAGAGATGAGAATGACAGCCCCCGGGAGACCCCGAGACAGCTGCATGAAGCAGTCAAGTGACTGCAATCCATTGTGATTGCTGACTTATTTGAAGAAAGATCCAGAAGTCTGGATCCAGGAATCAGTCTGATTTTACATTGGAGAAGTTATTAATCCTACTCTGTAGTCCTATTTATTTGATTAGAAGGCTGTATTAGCCCAATAGACATTGTTATTTATGTTACAATAAATTGTGGGAACATCGTCAGCAGTGTGCCTTGAGATCATTGGGTGTTTCGGCCACTTATCACTGGACACCCTCTCCCAAGGAAGGCCCCGCCGAGATTGATCAAGTCCCGGGGTGTGTCCCAAGGCCAATTGGTTGGTTAACCTTATTGTTAAGTGTTGGCGTTAACTAGTATTAAAGGTGCTATTTTAGTTTTAATAACCTTGAGATGTTTGTGTAGCTCAGCAGTCACTTACAGAGAAGACGGAGTTGTCGTCTAAAGAGATGGATCCATGGGTTGAAAGAGGAATCGCTGTGAAGCCACTGTCTGAAGTACCATGAAGACCCGGCAGGGGGCGCTGCGGAGAACCACGGGGACAGGCCAGGGGGCGCTCTCGAGCTTGCGCAGCCTCCTCTTGTGTCCCAATTACACCGCACGACTCCAAGAGGTAAAGATCCAGGAAGCAAGAAGGAGGGAGGAGTCTGCTAACAACTCCAGTCTGCTGCATGGACGTCTCAGTCAGGGTGCAACATCAATTTTTTAGAACTAGCGTATTTTAACGGTAAAGTGTGGGTTTTTTGGATGCTGAGAGGTAGTATGGCTGAATAGCCATTATAAACCCTAACTGCAAGGACCCCAACAGAGAATATAACTCAAAAGGGAGCAAAATCACTCAAAAGGGGCGTGGTCTATGCCGCTAAGCAAGAAGTAATCCTACTAGAAGTAATTTTCTGGGCGTGTGATATATTGTCGGAAAGTGCAGTTTCCTGCCGTAATTCCGGCATGATCCAAGCTCACAGGAGAGGATGAGAAGTGAAGAAACTGCCTATAACAGCCCCCATGAGTCCATGAGACAGCTGTGAAGAGCTAAGCTACTATCCAGAAGGGAAAAGACTGTATGCAGCAACAGGGAAAGGAAATGGGAGATGTGACTACATCATCACCACTACCCCGCCTGCCTGGGCGTACCCTGGATCCCCCCCACCGCTCATCTCCAGAGAGGGAGAGAGGAGGGGGAGACGTGCTACATGTGGGAGAGAGAGAGAGAGAGAGAGAAGGCATCTGGTGCACCTTTGCTTAGAGAGAACCCGGCGATCCGAAGGCACGGGCGGGTTAGGGTGTATTATTCTATCTCGATGACCTCCCCCGTGCTGTCCGCCGACTAACACGGTTTGGAGTAGGAGGCCAAAGGCAATGCACTGGCCGGCGCATGTATCTCTAGGCCCTCCCAGCTGTGTGCACCTACCCAGCGGAGAAAAGTTAGAAGAGAAGTGAAATTGGTTGGGTTTAGGCATTATGTTGTAATGGTTAGGTTTAGAAAAAACCCACCGGCAAGGCGATAGAAGCCATGAATGCTGGCCAAAAGAGCCTACTGGAGGCCAGGATGAGATGTGGCAGAAAGGAGGTCCCTATGACAGCCCCCGGGAGACCGCGAGACAGCTGTATGAAGCAGTCAAGTGACCGTAAACACATCCAGGAAAAGATGAGATGTGGCAGGAAGGAGATCCCTATGACAGCCCCCGGGAGACCGCGAGCCAGCTGTATGAAGCAGTCAAGTGACCGTAAACACATCCAGGAAAAGATGAGATGTGGCAGGAAGGAGATCCCTATGACAGCCCCCGGGAGACCGCGAGCCAGCTGTATGAAGCAGTCAAGTGACCTTAACCACGACCTGGATGAGATGAGCTAATAAGATGTGGCAGAAAGGAGATCCCTGTGACAGCCCCCGGGAGACCGCGAGACAGCTGTATTAAGCAGTCAAGTGACTGTAAACACATCCTGGAAGAGATGAGAATGATAGTAAACACTGTAAACACATCCTGGAAGAGATGAGATGTGGCAGGAAGGAGATCCCTATGACAGCCCCCGGGAGACCGCGAGACAGCTGTATTAAGCAGTCAAGTGACTGTAAACACATCCTGGAAGAGATGAGAATGACAGCCCCCGGGAGACCCCGAGACAGCTGCATGAAGCAGTCAAGTGACTGCAATCCATTGTGATTGCTGACTTATTTGAAGAAAGATCCAGAAGTCTGGATCCAGGAATCAGTCTGATTTTACATTGGAGAAGTTATTAATCCTACTCTGTAGTCCTATTTATTTGATTAGAAGGCTGTATTAGCCCAATAGACATTGTTATTTATGTTACAATAAATTGTGGGAACATCGTCAGCAGTGTGCCTTGAGATCATTGGGTGTTTCGGCCACTTATCACTGGACACCCTCTCCCAAGGAAGGCCCCGCCGAGATTGATCAAGTCCCGGGGTGTGTCCCAAGGCCAATTGGTTGGTTAACCTTATTGTTAAGTGTTGGCGTTAACTAGTATTAAAGGTGCTATTTTAGTTTTAATAACCTTGAGATGTTTGTGTAGCTCAGCAGTCACTTACAGAGAAGACGGAGTTGTCGTCTAAAGAGATGGATCCATGGGTTGAAAGAGGAATCGCTGTGAAGCCACTGTCTGAAGTACCATGAAGACCCGGCAGGGGGCGCTGCGGAGAACCACGGGGACAGGCCAGGGGGCGCTCTCGAGCTTGCGCAGCCTCCTCTTGTGTCCCAATTACACCGCACGACTCCAAGAGGTAAAGATCCAGGAAGCAAGAAGGAGGGAGGAGTCTGCTAACAACTCCAGTCTGCTGCATGGACGTCTCAGTCAGGGTGCAACATCAATTTTTTAGAACTAGCGTATTTTAACGGTAAAGTGTGGGTTTTTTGGATGCTGAGAGGTAGTATGGCTGAATAGCCATTATAAACCCTAACTGCAAGGACCCCAACAGAGAATATAACTCAAAAGGGAGCAAAATCACTCAAAAGGGGCGTGGTCTATGCCGCTAAGCAAGAAGTAATCCTACTAGAAGTAATTTTCTGGGCGTGTGATATATTGTCGGAAAGTGCAGTTTCCTGCCGTAATTCCGGCATGATCCAAGCTCACAGGAGAGGATGAGAAGTGAAGAAACTGCCTATAACAGCCCCCATGAGTCCATGAGACAGCTGTGAAGAGCTAAGCTACTATCCAGAAGGGAAAAGACTGTATGCAGCAACAGGGAAAGGAAATGGGAGATGTGACTACATCATCACCACTACCCCGCCTGCCTGGGCGTACCCTGGATCCCCCCCACCGCTCATCTCCAGAGAGGGAGAGAGGAGGGGGAGACGTGCTACATGTGGGAGAGAGAGAGAGAGAGAGAGAGAAAGGCATCTGGTGCACCTTTGCTTAGAGAGAACCCGGCGATCCGAAGGCACGGGCGGGTTAGGGTGTATTATTCTATCTCGATGACCTCCCCCGTGCTGTCCGCCGACTAACACGGTTTGGAGTAGGAGGCCAAAGGCAATGCACTGGCCGGCGCATGTATCTCTAGGCCCTCCCAGCTGTGTGCACCTACCCAGCGGAGAAAAGTTAGAAGAGAAGTGAAATTGGTTGGGTTTAGGCATTATGTTGTAATGGTTAGGTTTAGAAAAAACCCACCGGCAAGGCGATAGAAGCCATGAATGCTGGCCAAAAGAGCCTACTGGAGGCCAGGATGAGATGTGGCAGAAAGGAGGTCCCTATGACAGCCCCCGGGAGACCGCGAGACAGCTGTATGAAGCAGTCAAGTGACCGTAAACACATCCAGGAAAAGATGAGATGTGGCAGGAAGGAGATCCCTATGACAGCCCCCGGGAGACCGCGAGCCAGCTGTATGAAGCAGTCAAGTGACCGTAAACACATCCAGGAAAAGATGAGATGTGGCAGGAAGGAGATCCCTATGACAGCCCCCGGGAGACCGCGAGCCAGCTGTATGAAGCAGTCAAGTGACCTTAACCACGACCTGGATGAGATGAGCTAATAAGATGTGGCAGAAAGGAGATCCCTGTGACAGCCCCCGGGAGACCGCGAGACAGCTGTATTAAGCAGTCAAGTGACTGTAAACACATCCTGGAAGAGATGAGAATGATAGTAAACACTGTAAACACATCCTGGAAGAGATGAGATGTGGCAGGAAGGAGATCCCTATGACAGCCCCCGGGAGACCGCGAGACAGCTGTATTAAGCAGTCAAGTGACTGTAAACACATCCTGGAAGAGATGAGAATGACAGCCCCCGGGAGACCCCGAGACAGCTGCATGAAGCAGTCAAGTGACTGCAATCCATTGTGATTGCTGACTTATTTGAAGAAAGATCCAGAAGTCTGGATCCAGGAATCAGTCTGATTTTACATTGGAGAAGTTATTAATCCTACTCTGTAGTCCTATTTATTTGATTAGAAGGCTGTATTAGCCCAATAGACATTGTTATTTATGTTACAATAAATTGTGGGAACATCGTCAGCAGTGTGCCTTGAGATCATTGGGTGTTTCGGCCACTTATCACTGGACACCCTCTCCCAAGGAAGGCCCCGCCGAGATTGATCAAGTCCCGGGGTGTGTCCCAAGGCCAATTGGTTGGTTAACCTTATTGTTAAGTGTTGGCGTTAACTAGTATTAAAGGTGCTATTTTAGTTTTAATAACCTTGAGATGTTTGTGTAGCTCAGCAGTCACTTACAGAGAAGACGGAGTTGTCGTCTAAAGAGATGGATCCATGGGTTGAAAGAGGAATCGCTGTGAAGCCACTGTCTGAAGTACCATGAAGACCCGGCAGGGGGCGCTGCGGAGAACCACGGGGACAGGCCAGGGGGCGCTCTCGAGCTTGCGCAGCCTCCTCTTGTGTCCCAATTACACCGCACGACTCCAAGAGGTAAAGATCCAGGAAGCAAGAAGGAGGGAGGAGTCTGCTAACAACTCCAGTCTGCTGCATGGACGTCTCAGTCAGGGTGCAACATCAATTTTTTAGAACTAGCGTATTTTAACGGTAAAGTGTGGGTTTTAGGGTTAGGGTTAGGGGGTTAGGGTTAGGGTTAGGGAAGAAAAAATTGAAATGTCGACGCCGAAGGCGGCGACATTGAATGCACAGGCCATCCACTGCCAGCTGGCTCCTAGCCCTCACTTCTCATTGAGGCCTCCTGGAATCAAAGTGCCCAGACGGTGAATCCAGAGCCTCTCCTCCCGCCGTCTCTGAGCTGTGGACCATCTGGGGTTACACTGCAGGATCAGTGCAGTGAGCTGGGACCAGCCATGCTCAATAAAATGTTTGACCAGTGGGATGTGTGTGTCTTTCTTCCTCCCAATGTTATATCTGTGTTGTGTGAATCTGGTCAAAAGGGTGTTCCCCGTCTCCCCCACATACTGTATGTTACACTGTCTGCATCTGATTAAATAAACACAATTTTTGGAGTGAGCAGTGCCATGCCTGTGTGTGGGGAAAACATTGTGGTTGTGTGGGTTCAGCACCCAAGGACGGTGCCTAAAAAATTCTCCGTGACCCAGGGGTCTAGAGTCAACACGTGGTGCCAATTTGGCCTTCACCAGAGTGTCCTGCAGATTTTTGTTCTTTCTGTATGCAGCTATGAGTCTGTGGTCCTGTAACAGCTGAGTTGTGGAAATTAAATTTTGGAAATTGTGTTTAAGTGTCTTAACAAATTTTACTGCTGAGGGAGAATAGGTGGTTATGACTGGGAGTAGGGAATCTGTGCTGAGAGGTTTTGTGTGAAGGAAGGTTTTGAAAGCTCTCCGTAAAAAGGCCCTGCAGTACCCTCTGTTGGCCAGAGCGGAGAACAGCACCTTCGTCGCCTCTTTAAAATTCTCTGGTCTAGTGCAAATTCTGTGAAACCTCAGCAGCTGAGACTTGATTAAGCCTGCAAAAGTGTGTTTTGGATGAAAGCTGGACTTATGCAGAAGAGCATGTGTGTCAGTTTCCTTAAAAAACACCTTGAGGTCAAGTCTAGCAGTCTGGGTGAATGTGGGACCCTTGAAGGTAGTGGTGTCCAAAAAATCCACCGTAGTGGCACTGATGCAATATTTGAGCTTGATAGCAGGGTTGTGGTGATTCAAATTATGTACAAATTGGTCGAAATCCTCTCTTGAAAAGGGCCAGACCCCCCATATGTCATCCAGAAACCTGTAGTAGTAGAGGGGTTTTTTGGGGCAGGAATTTAAAGCAGCCGCCTCCCACTCTGCCATGAAAATGTTGGCATATGCGGGCGCAAATTTCTTTCCCATGGCTGTGCCCTTAATTTGGAGGAAAAATTGTCCATTGAATTCAAAGTCGTTTCTGGTCAAATTGATCTCTAAAAGTTGCAATAATTCTCTGTCGGGTCTTTTGGCGTCTGGGTATTTTTGGAATATATTTTTACTGCTTGAATGCCTTCTGGGATTACAATGTTTGTGTATAGGCTGTCAATGTCCATGGTGAAGAGGAAGGCATTCAGGGGGATGTTAATTTGTTTAATTCTGTTCACGAAATCATACGTGTCTTTGATATAACTGGCATGTCTTATCGAGAGAGGATTAAGAAAATGGTCAATAAACTCAGCTGTATAATACGTCTCACTGCTGCAATCGGACACAATGGGACGTCCTGGAGGGATCTCATGAGGTTTGCTCCACTTAGCAGGGTCCTTGTGTATTTTAGGCAGCATGTAAAACAGTCTGGGTCGAGGTTCGCTGTCCCCCTTCAGGTATAGAGTCTGTTTGTGGTTGATGAATTTCTTGTCTTGGAGTGATTGTATAATCTTGTCCGTCAGTGGAGTGGTGTCCTTGTAGATGGGCTTCTTTAGTTTGGAGTAGTAGGTCGTGTCATGTAGCTGTCTGTAGCCCTCCCATAGGTACTGTTCCCTGTCCATAATAATTACTGCGCTGCCCTTGTCTGCTGGTTTAATCACAATGTCCTTATTCCGTCTTAATTGTTCTAGTGCCTCAAATTCATATTTGTTCAAATTTTGTTTAACCCAGCCGAATCTGAATTGGTCTTGGAAGTAGTGCAAGTCTGTCTGGATAAGTGCGTCAATGTCTGGGGGTAGTTTACCTTTAGGGGGGACCCACTGGGACTTGGGGGTGAAGAGTGGTCGTTGTGTGTCAGGCCTGTGCTCAAAGTAGGTTGCCAATTTCAGTCGTCTGTGGTACTGTTGTAGGTCAAATCGGATTTGTTTTTTGAGATTTGGGTCGCTGCTGGTCGTTGGGATGAAGTTCAGTCCCCTGCTAAGTAGAGCAAACTGGGCTGCAGACAAAATAAAACATTTACACAAATTAATTACATTTTTACCCCCCGTCTGAGGACGTGTGTTCACGGGGGTAGCTACTTTAACGACTCCAGCCAGTGGTCCAGCATGTGCTGGGCCGTGGAGTGAGACCAGTGGATGCCGTCCCTCTCGGTGGTGAAGTCGTTCCTTGAGAGAGCAGGGAGAAACAGCTGATTGTTAGTAATGTACTGATTAAGCTGTCTGAGGTTCTCCTGCTCTGCGTGAGGTAGGTGTCTGGAGAAATTAATCTCCGGCACCATGACTGTGGCCTGGGGAAAAGCCAGCTTCGCCATCCTGATTGCTCTCTGTACCTGTTTAACAGTGGTCATTGTTTTTTGTGCCCTGTTGTTTACCCCAAAAGAGAGCACCAGTTTTTCAATGTTTGCAGACACGTTGGTCCTCGCCAAAATGGCTTCTGCGTGCCTGAACGTGGCCCCAGGGAAGCTGTCTATTTGTAGGTCAGGGCACTGGAAAGGGGGAAACCTGGCGACATTTGAATCCCCAATGATCAGCCACTTGCTCCTGGCTGACAGGCACCACTCCTTCATTTTTCTGCTGGTGTTAATGTGTCGTGTGGGGCGACGTACCGGTGTGTTTGCTGCTATTGCAGCAGCAGCTGCAGGTGGGCCAAAGCTCAGCTGTCTCTGAACAGGCCCCAAAGCCGTTTTTGGGACAGGAGGCAGCGGTGCTACCTGCGGAGATGCCTCCACCATGATTGCCTCGTCAGCCGTGGCCGTGGTGCTGGGGTCCTCAGGAGGAGCTGGAGGCTGAGGTGAGCTGGGGGCCACGCTCCGGCGCCTCGCGGTGCGCTTAGGTCTCTGCTCCTTGGGCTCCGGCTGTGTGTCAGGGACGATCCCAGAGGAAGGAGAGAGAGAGGGAGGGAGGACAGGTGCAGACAGACAGGTGAGAGGAGAGGAGAGAAAGTCAGGAGGGAGAGAAGGGAGGAAAGGAGAGACTGAGGATCCGTGGGCCCGTCCGTCCTCTGCTCCGTCATCGTGGCCTTGGAGAGCAGACACGGTCCGGCCGGTGTTGAGATGTCTGGCAGGAGGAGGTCCACTGCAGGTGGGGCGTGTACCTCCGCTGTCACGCTGAGCTGACGAGCTGGCGGTGGGTTCCGCTGCGCTGCAGGCGGCCGTGTGGAGGCTGGGTGGCGGCAGGTGGTTGTGCAGGTTCTGGAGCTGCTGGTGTGGGCGGCGGAGCCGCCGGCGTAGAAGGTGGGTCCACCGGTGGCCGTAGAGTCTGAGCAGTCCCAGGTTGAACGCCAACCGGCCCGGGGGGCAGAGCTGTCGCCGTCTGAGTCTGTGTGTGTGTGTGGGCTGTGCGTTGTCTGTCTGTGTGGTGCTGGCCACCGTTAAGGTCGGGTCCACTACTGCTGAGTGCTGCTGCGGGAGGGTGGGCTGGCGGGCCAGGCTCGGCGTGAGCCGGTGGGGCTCTGGAGAGGCGCTGGATCAGGAGCACCTGTGTGTCATCCAGCGTATCTTGGTGCAGTCTGTGCCCAAAATGGCGTCTGGCCCAGGCCGAGGCCACCTCAAAGTTCTCTCGCCAGTCAGTCACTTCTAACTCTACCAGTATCTGCAGGTCCGTCTGAATGCAGTCCCTGTAGTGGTCCCTGAGTATCAGCAGTGTGTTGTAGGCCCAGTTTCTGGCGTTACCGTCAATGAGTGACAGGGTCGTGGCGTTTGGAGCCGCCGGTTTGATAACCGTGGCCAGATTGTGGGTCATCTTAGTGATGGAGTTGGGTGGTTCTGGTGCCATGACATTGCTAAGGTGGTGTTTAGCTTTGATCAGTCTGTAAACCACTCTGGTTCTTAAGGTAAAGTCTGGGTCAGACGGCGGAGGGTCGCCTGTGCCGCGTTGCCCTCGGGTCGCTCTATTGAACCCCTCGTACCTGTTGCTGCGTCTGGAGAAGTCGGTCCTGGTTCGGACCGGCGGAGGTCCGCGGCGGTGATGGACTGGCGGTCCGCGATGGTCCTCTCGGCGCGGGGGCTCGCGGCGGTAGGTCCGCGTAGCTGGCGGGGCCCTGACGGCCGCTGCGTAGGAGCGGGGAGGCTGCCGCGGCTCGTGGTAGCGGCGGGAATACGGGCTCTCTCTTACCCGCGAAGGTGGCGAGCGGCCCCGCTGCTGCATCCGTCCGCGTCGGTAGTGGACCCGCGTCCAGTCCTCCTCTCCTCGGTGCGTCATGTTTGCGGTGTTCAGCAGGTTTTTCAGTGTGTGGCAGTGTCGGGAAGACAGCTAGCTAGCACTTCAAAACTAAGCTAAACAGTGAAAAAGTAAAAAAGCGAGTCGTGATGGTTCGTTGGCAAGGTTTTATTATTATAATAAAAAAATATATAATAATAATCTTGCAATAATGCAACGTTTCGGTCTTTAAAAAGACCTTCTTCAGGCATAAAATTCTTACTGTGCGTTGAGTTCTGTAGTCCAAAGACGAGCGAAAACAAGGTCTGAGAGCGGGACAGGAAGTCACCAAATTATGTTACCCTTGACCCTTCCCACTTCCTGGAGGTGAGAAGTCCTCCAGTGACGTCATCTAGTGGGTGGCCATTTTTGTAGTTATTTAACCTAAAGTAACTGTAGTGCTAATCAGGTGGAAATTAACACTTCAGTGTGTATCAGTTACAATAGTTGCAGTGTCCTGATTGGTTAGGTTTAGGTCAGAGGGTCAAGTGGTTAAGGTTAGGGCTCAATTAACCTGGTAAGGCTGTATAAAATTGTTCATCCCATCTCCCACTGTCAGACCACGTCAGACACTCACACACACCATCACTAATTACTCTGCTGATATAAAGAAAATTAATCCAAAAATTATAAAGATACTAATGAAGGCACAGTGCAGTGGTCACAAGGTGAGTGACACCCTACATCCTTGTAATGACACCATAAAATAAAAGAGGCTGCAATCACCTTCAGCATGAGAGCCCAGAGAACAAAGGAGTATGAAAAGTGGAACATTTGCCTTTGAAAATTGCAGTGTATACAAAATAAACATGGGCTAACCAAGAAGGCTGAGGAAGCAGTGGCTGAAGAGCTGTGCCAAAATTACTGTATAAAAGAACCATACATCAAAACAGCCAGAGGACACCATGGAAGAACAGGGAATTTGATGTGTCCCGATGTGATGCACATTAAACACATATACACATATATACAAAAACATACCCCTGCTGTGAGTACGAGTGGAAAACATTGGAAGAGCCCTGTCGGAGGACAGGTATAAAATTGTGGCGGAGAGCCCCGTTGAGAGGAGGGCATCAGAGCAGCAGACAGCGGGGCGCGGGCCGGTTAGGGAAGAAAAAATTGAAATGTCGACGCCGAAGGCGGCGACATTGAATGCACAGGCCATCCACTGCCAGCTGGCTCCTAGCCCTCACTTCTCATTGAGGCCTCCTGGAATCAAAGTGCCCAGACGGTGAATCCAGAGCCTCTCCTCCCGCCGTCTCTGAGCTGTGGACCATCTGGGGTTACACTGCAGGATCAGTGCAGTGAGCTGGGACCAGCCATGCTCAATAAAATGTTTGACCAGTGGGATGTGTGTGTCTTTCTTCCTCCCAATGTTATATCTGTGTTGTGTGAATCTGGTCAAAAGGGTGTTCCCCGTCTCCCCCACATACTGTATGTTACACTGTCTGCATCTGATTAAATAACACAATTTTTGGAGTGGCAGTGCCATGCCTGTGTGTGGGGAAAACATTGTGGTTGTGTGGGTTCAGCACCCAAGGACGGTGCCTAAAAAATTCTCCGTGACCCAGGGGTCTAGAGTCAACACGTGGTGCCAATTTGGCCTTCACCAGAGTGTCCTGCAGATTTTTGTTCTTTCTGTATGCAGCTATGAGTCTGTGGTCCTGTAACAGCTGAGTTGTGGAAATTAAATTTTGGAAATTGTGTTTAAGTGTCTTAACAAATTTTACTGCTGAGGGAGAATAGGTGGTTATGACTGGGAGTAGGGAATCTGTGCTGAGAGGTTTTGTGTGAAGGAAGGTTTTGAAAGCTCTCCGTAAAAAGGCCCTGCAGTACCCTCTGTTGGCCAGAGCGGAGAACAGCACCTTCGTCGCCTCTTTAAAATTCTCTGGTCTAGTGCAAATTCTGTGAAACCTCAGCAGCTGAGACTTGATTAAGCCTGCAAAAGTGTGTTTTGGATGAAAGCTGGACTTATGCAGAAGAGCATGTGTGTCAGTTTCCTTAAAAAACACCTTGAGGTCAAGTCTAGCAGTCTGGGTGAATGTGGGACCCTTGAAGGTAGTGGTGTCCAAAAAATCCACCGTAGTGGCACTGATGCAATATTTGAGCTTGATAGCAGGGTTGTGGTGATTCAAATTATGTACAAATTGGTCGAAATCCTCTCTTGAAAAGGGCCAGACCCCCCATATGTCATCCAGAAACCTGTAGTAGTAGAGGGGTTTTTTGGGGCAGGAATTTAAAGCAGCCGCCTCCCACTCTGCCATGAAAATGTTGGCATATGCGGGCGCAAATTTCTTTCCCATGGCTGTGCCCTTAATTTGGAGGAAAAATTGTCCATTGAATTCAAAGTCGTTTCTGGTCAAATTGATCTCTAAAAGTTGCAATAATTCTCTGTCGGGTCTTTTGGCGTCTGGGTATTTTTGGAATATATTTTTTACTGCTTGAATGCCTTCTGGGATTACAATGTTTGTGTATAGGCTGTCAATGTCCATGGTGAAGAGGAAGGCATTCAGGGGATGTTAATTTGTTTAATTCTGTTCACGAAATCATACGTGTCTTTGATATAACTGGCATGTCTTATCGAGAGAGGATTAAGAAAATGGTCAATAAACTCAGCTGTATAATACGTCTCACTGCTGCAATCGGACACAATGGGACGTCCTGGAGGGATCTCATGAGGTTTGCTCCACTTAGCAGGGTCCTTGTGTATTTTAGGCAGCATGTAAAACAGTCTGGGTCGAGGTTCGCTGTCCCCCTTCAGGTATAGAGTCTGTTTGTGGTTGATGAATTTCTTGTCTTGGAGTGATTGTATAATCTTGTCCGTCAGTGGAGTGGTGTCCTTGTAGATGGGCTTCTTTAGTTTGGAGTAGTAGGTCGTGTCATGTAGCTGTCTGTAGCCCTCCCATAGGTACTGTTCCCTGTCCATAATAATTACTGCGCTGCCCTTGTCTGCTGGTTTAATCACAATGTCCTTATTCCGTCTTAATTGTTCTAGTGCCTCAAATTCATATTTGTTCAAATTTTGTTTAACCCAGCCGAATCTGAATTGGTCTTGGAAGTAGTGCAAGTCTGTCTGGATAAGTGCGTCAATGTCTGGGGGTAGTTTACCTTTAGGGGGGACCCACTGGGACTTGGGGTGAAGAGTGGTCGTTGTGTGTCAGGCCTGTGCTCAAAGTAGGTTGCCAATTTCAGTCGTCTGTGGTACTGTTGTAGGTCAAATCGGATTTGTTTTTTGAGATTTGGGTCGCTGCTGGTCGTTGGGATGAAGTTCAGTCCCCTGCTAAGTAGAGCAAACTGGGCTGCAGACAAAATAAAACATTTACACAAATTAATTACATTTTTACCCCCCGTCTGAGGACGTGTGTTCACGGGGGTAGCTACTTTAACGACTCCAGCCAGTGGTCCAGCATGTGCTGGGCCGTGGAGTGAGACCAGTGGATGCCGTCCCTCTCGGTGGTGAAGTCGTTCCTTGAGAGAGCAGGGAGAAACAGCTGATTGTTAGTAATGTACTGATTAAGCTGTCTGAGGTTCTCCTGCTCTGCGTGAGGTAGGTGTCTGGAGAAATTAATCTCCGGCACCATGACTGTGGCCTGGGGAAAAGCCAGCTTCGCCATCCTGATTGCTCTCTGTACCTGTTTAACAGTGGTCATTGTTTTTTGTGCCCTGTTGTTTACCCCAAAAGAGAGCACCAGTTTTTCAATGTTTGCAGACACGTTGGTCCTCGCCAAAATGGCTTCTGCGTGCCTGAACGTGGCCCCAGGGAAGCTGTCTATTTGTAGGTCAGGGCACTGGAAAGGGGGAAACCTGGCGACATTTGAATCCCCAATGATCAGCCACTTGCTCCTGGCTGACAGGCACCACTCCTTCATTTTCTGCTGGTGTTAATGTGTCGTGTGGGGCGACGTACCGGTGTGTTTGCTGCTATTGCAGCAGCAGCTGCAGGTGGGCCAAAGCTCAGCTGTCTCTGAACAGGCCCCAAAGCCGTTTTGGGACAGGAGGCAGCGGTGCTACCTGCGGAGATGCCTCCACCATGATTGCCTCGTCAGCCGTGGCCGTGGTGCTGGGGTCCTCAGGAGGAGCTGGAGGCTGAGGTGAGCTGGGGGCCACGCTCCGGCGCCTCGCGGTGCGCTTAGGTCTCTGCTCCTTGGGCTCCGTGTGTGTCAGGGACGATCCCAGAGGAAGAGAGAGAGAGGGAGGGAGGACAGGTGCAGACAGACAGGTGAGAGAGAGAGAAAGTCAGGAGGGAGAAGGAGGAAAGGAGGAGACTGAGGATCCGTGGGCCCGTCCGTCCTCTGCTCCGTCATCGTGGCCTTGGAGAGCAGACACGGTCCGGCCGGTGTTGAGATGTCTGGCAGGAGGAGGTCCACTGCAGGTGGGGCGTGTACCTCCGCTGTCACGCTGAGCTGACGAGCTGGCGGTGGGTTCCGCTGCGCTGCAGGCGGCCGGTGTGGAGGCTGGGTGGCGGCAGGTGGTTGTGCAGGTTCTGGAGCTGCTGGTGTGGGCGGCGGAGCCGCCGGCGTAGAAGGTGGGTCCACCGGTGGCCGTAGAGTCTGAGCAGTCCCAGGTTGAACGCCAACCGGCCCGGGGGGCAGAGCTGTCGCCGTCTGAGTCTGTGTGTGTGTGTGGGGCTGTGCGTTGTCTGTCTGTGTGGTGCTGGCCACCGTTAAGGTCGGGTCCACTACTGCTGTGTGCTGCTGCGGGAGGGTGGGCTGGCGGGCCAGGCTCGGCGTGAGCCGGTGGGGCTCTGGAGAGGCGCTGGATCAGGAGCACCTGTGTGTCATCCAGCGTATCTTGGTGCAGTCTGCGCCCAAAATGGCGTCTGGCCCAGGCCGAGGCCACCTCAAAGTTCTCTCGCCAGTCAGTCACTTCTAACTCTACCAGTATCTGCAGGTCCGTCTGAATGCAGTCCCTGTAGTGGTCCCTGAGTATCAGCAGTGTGTTGTAGGCCCAGTTTCTGGCGTTACCGTCAATGAGTGACAGGGTCGTGGCGTTTGGAGCCGCCGGTTTGATAACCGTGGCCAGATTGTGGGTCATCTTAGTGATGGAGTTGGGTGGTTCTGGTGCCATGACATTGCTAAGGTGGTGTTTAGCTTTGATCAGTCTGTAACCACTCTGGTTCTTAAGGTAAAGTCTGGTCAGACGGCGGAGGGTCGCCTGTGCCGCGTTGCCCTCGGGTCGCTCTATTGAACCCCTCGTACCTGTTGCTGCGTCTGGAGAAGTCGGTCCTGGTTCGGACCGGCGGAGGTCCGCGGCGGTGATGGACTGGCGGTCCGCGATGGTCCTCTCGGCGCGGGGGCTCGCGGCGGTAGGTCCGCGTAGCTGGCGGGGCCCTGACGGCCGCTGCGTAGGAGCGGGAGGCTGCCGCGCTCGTGGTAGCGGGGAATACGGGCTCTCTCTTACCCGCGAAGGTGGCGAGGGCCCCGCTGCTGCATCCGTCCGCGTCGGTAGTGGACCCGCGTCCAGTCCTCCTCTCCTCGTGCGTCATGTTTGCGGTGTTCAGCAGGTTTTTCAGTGTGTGGCAGTGTCGGGAAGACAGCTAGCTAGCACTTCAAAACTAGCTAAACAGTGAAAAAGTAAAAAAAGCGAGTCGTGATGGTTCGTTGGCAAGGTTTTATTATTATATAATAAAAAAATATATATAATAATCTTGCAATAATGCAACGTTTCGGTCTTTAAAAGACCTTCTTCAGGCATAAATTCTTACTGTGCGTTGAGTTCTGTAGTCCAAAGACGAGCGAAAACAAGGTCTGAGAGCGGGACAGGAAGTCACCAAATTATGTTACCCTTGACCCTTCCCACTTCCTGGGAGGTGAGAAGTCCTCCAGTGACGTCATCTAGTGGGTGGCCATTTTTGTAGTTATTTAACCTAAAGTAACTGTAGTGCTAAATCAGGTGGAAATTAACACTTCAGTGTGTATCAGTTACAATAGTTGCAGTGTCCTGATTGGTTAGGTTTAGGTCAGAGGGTCAAGTGTTAAGGTTAGGGCTCAATTAACCTGGTAAGGCTGTATAAATTGTTCATCCCATCTCCCACTGTCAGACCACGTCAGACACTCACACACACCATCACTAATCTCTGCTGATATAAAGAAAATTAATCCAAAATTATAAAGATACTAATGAAGGCACAGTGCAGTGGTCACAAGGTGAGTGACACCCTACATCCTTGTAATGACACCATAAAAAAAGAGGCTGCAATCACCTTCACATGAGAGCCCAGAGAACAAAGGAGTATGAAAAGTGGAACATTTGCCTTGAAAATTGCAGTGTATACAAAATAAACATGGGCTAACCAGAAGGCTGAGGAAGCAGTGGCTGAACTGTGCCAAAATTACTGTATAAAAACCATACATCAAAACAGCCAGAGGACACCATGGAAGAACAGGGAATTTGATGTGTCCCGATGTGATGCACATTAACACATATACACATATATCAAAACCCCTGCTGTGATACGAGTGGAAAACATTGGAAGAGCCCTGTCGGGAGGACAGGTATAAAATTGTGGCGGAGAGCCCCGTTGAGAGGGGCATCAGAGCAGCAGACAGCGGGGCGCGGGCCGGTTAGGGAAGAAAAAATTGAAATGTCGACGCCGAAGGCGGCGACATTGAATGCACAGGCCATCCACTGCCAGCTGCTCCTAGCCCTCACTTCTCATTGAGGCCTCCTGGAATCAAAGTGCCAGACGTGAATCCAGAGCCTCTCCTCCCGCCGTCTCTGAGCTGTGGACCATCTGGGTTACACTGCAGGATCAGTGCAGTGAGCTGGGACCAGCCATGCTCAATAAATGTTTGACCAGTGGGATGTGTGTGTCTTTCTTCCTCCCAATGTTATATCTGTGTTGTTGAATCTGGTCAAAAGGGTGTTCCCCGTCTCCCCCCACATACTGTATGTTACACTGTCTGCATCTGATTAAATAAACACAATTTTTGAGTGAGCATGCCATGCCTGTGTGTGGGAAAACATTGTGGTTGTGTGGGTTCAGCACCCAAGGACGGTGCCTAAAAATTCTCCGTGACCCAGGGTCTAGAGTCAACACGTGGTGCCAATTTGGCCTTCACCAGAGTGTCCTGCAGATTTTGTTCTTTCTGTATGCACTATGAGTCTGTGGTCCTGTAACAGCTGAGTTGTGGAAATTAATTTTGGAAATTGTGTTTAAGTGTCTTAACAAATTTTACTGCTGAGGGAGAATAGGTGGTTATGACTGGGAGTAGGAATCTGTGCTGAGAGGTTTTGTGTGAAGGAAGGTTTTGAAAGCTCTCCGTAAAAAGGCCCTGCAGTACCCTCTGTTGGCCAGAGCGGAGAACAGCACCTTCGTCGCCTCTTTAAAATTCTCTGGTCTAGTGCAAATTCTGTGAAACCTCAGCAGCTGAGACTTGATTAAGCCTGCAAAAGTGTGTTTTGGATGAAAGCTGGACTTATGCAGAAGAGCATGTTGTCAGTTTCCTTAAAAAACACCTTGAGGTCAAGTCTAGCAGTCTGGGTGAATGTGGGACCCTTGGAGTGTGTCCAAAAATCCACCGTAGTGGCACTGATGCAATATTTGAGCTTGATAGCAGGTTGTGGTGATTCAATTATGTACAAATGGTCGAAATCCTCTCTTGAAAGGGCCGACCCCCCATATGTCATCCAGAAACCTGTAGTATAGAGGGTTTTTTGGGGCAGGATTTAAAGCCGCCTCCCACTCTGCCATGAAATGTTGCATATGCGGGCGCAAATTTCTTTCCCATGGCTGTGCCCTTAATTTGGAGAAAAATTGTCCATTGAATTCAAAGTCGTTTCTGTCAAATTGATCTCTAAAATTGCAATAATTCTCTGTCGGTCTTTTGGCGTCTGGGTATTTTGGAATATATTTTTTACTGCTTGAATGCCTTCTGGGATTACAATGTTTGTGTATAGCTGTCATGTCCATGGTGAAGAGGAAGGCATTCAGGGGATGTTAATTTGTTTAATTCTGTTCACGAAATCATACGTGTCTTGATATAACTGGCATGTCTTATCGAGAGAGGATTAAGAAAATGGTCAATAAACTCAGCTGTATAATACGTCTCACTGCTGCAATCGACACAATGGGACGTCCTGGAGGGATCTCATGAGGTTTGCTCCACTTAGCAGGGTCCTTGTGTATTTTAGGCAGCATGTAAAACCTCTGGGTCGAGGTTCGCTGTCCCCCTTCAGGATAGAGTCTGTTTGTGGTTGATGAATTTCTTGTCTTGGAGTGATTGTATAATCTTGTCCGTCAGTGGAGTGGTGTCCTTGTAGATGGGCTTCTTTAGTTTGGAGTATAGGTCGTGTCATGTAGCTGTCTGTAGCCCTCCCATAGGTACTGTTCCCTGTCCATAATAATTACTGCGCTGCCCTTGTCTGCTGGTTTAATCACAATGTCCTTATTCCGTCTTAATTGTTCTAGTGCCTCAAATTCATATTTGTTCAAATTTTGTTTAACCCAGCCGAATCTGATTGGTCTTGGAAGTAGTGCAAGTCTGTCTGGATAAGTGCGTCAATGTCTGGGGTAGTTTACCTTTAGGGGGACCCACTGGACTTGGGGGTGAAGAGTGGTCGTTGTGTGTCAGGCCTGTGCTCAAAGTAGGTTGCCAATTTCAGTCGTCTGTGGTACTGTTGTAGGTCAAATCGGATTTGTTTTTGAGATTTGGGTCGCTGCTGGTCGTTGGGATGAAGTTCATCCCCTGCTAAGTAAGCAAACTGGCTGCAGACAAAATAAAACATTTACACAAATTATTACATTTTTACCCCCCGTCTGAGGACGTGTGTTCACGGGGGTAGCTACTTTAACGACTCCAGCCAGTGGCCAGCATGTGCTGGCCGTGGAGTGAGACCAGTGGATGCCGTCCTCTCGGTGGTGAAGTCGTTCCTTGAGAGAAGGGAGAAACAGCTGATTGTTAGTATGTACTGATTAAGCTGTCTGAGGTTCTCCTGCTCTGCGTGAGGTAGGTGTCTGGAGAAATTAATCTCCGGCACCATGACTGTGGCCTGGGAAAAGCCAGCTTCGCCATCCTGATTGCTCTCTGTACCTGTTTAACAGTGGTCTTGTTTTTTGTGCCCTGTTGTTTACCCCAAAAGAGCACCAGTTTTTCAATGTTTGCAGACACGTTGGTCCTCGCCAAAATGGCTTCTGCGTGCCTGAACGTGGCCCCAGGGAAGCT
>NW_024044293.1:0-34061 GCF_014851395.1 Micropterus salmoides
AAAGTCTTTGTTTCACTTGAAGCTACACACGCGAAGTGCCGCGACTTCAGTTTCCTCAGTTCCAGCAACTTTACCTGTTTTATTTTCTTTCTTTTGTTTAGTTAAATTGTCATCCGTTAAGTTACACTAGTTAATTCAAGAACGACCAAGTTCTTTTTAAGCTTTATCTTCGAGCTAACTTCACCAAGGTCAGACCCGCCACTGGTCTCACAGCGGCAACAAAGGAGAGAACAGCCAAATTACCAGATGGAGGACGGCCACCCTTGAGGGTTTTTCTTGAATCAGACACGGAGAACCCCGGAGAATTCCCTAGCAAAAAGCCAGGATCGGGCAGCTAGCGTGGGACCCGTGCAACAGGCCAAGGTAGGCCGTCGACCTACCGTAAGGTAAAACAAAGCATTCTGTGGCCAGTGATGCCCAATAGTTGTTAATCCATTATATTCAGTCCTTAAACCCCTAGACAAGTTTAACCCGAGTTATCATCTAATTGCATTCATTAGTTGCCATATGAGTCAAATGCTTTCCACAATAGGAACCCCTCTCATTGTTTAGCCATTGCTTATTTCTTTGTTGTATTTAACCGCAATTTTATATCACCTTAGTTGGTTAATAAATTCACTGTAATCAAGGAATTGTGTGTGTTGCCTATTTCTAAGTCCCTGCCAAGAGAATTTACCTTTTAGATATGAGACTGACTGATTTAAGATAATTGAGCGATTATTAACTAACTGATCACTGGTGAATAATTGTATAATTATTAAAAGCTACCTAGAGGTCCGGAGACTCTAGGTTTACAACAACTCCGGTGGTGCCCCTGCGAAACGAGAGCTTCTTATGGATTAATATTTTCTGAATATTAAAATTCATAATTGGGTATTAATTCTCATACATTTATTAAATTCATACGTAGTTTAGACATGCTACAAATGAAAGCGACCCCATTCACCCTATTACAAGCCAGTGTACCATCAAAATGATTTTGAAGCTGTTATTTTAAGATAAAATGACTACATAACGTTGCTTAACTTCATAATGTTGCTTTAACTTTGGTAAATGCCTATCAAAAGTCTACAAAGAAATTTGGAAACTTTTCAGAATCAGAATCAGCTTTTATTGCCAGGTATGTGTACACATACGATGTGCTTACTCATACAAAAATACAAAATCACAATAATAAAAATCAAATCAAATCAGACACAGACTTCAGTGTAGACAACCCAAATATACACACTATGGACAAGACATAGACATATTGACAATAGTGCAATGAAGCATAGTGCAAAGGATGCTGGAATAAATAATTTGAGGTAGGTGGATTTGGTATACAGTATGACCCTGAAATAGAGAATGGTGTATAAATAATAAGTGTTAGCCAGTAAACAGGTGGCTGATTAGAGGCAGTTACTGGGTTATTGCACAAGAATTGTTCCTGACACCGTGAGTCAGAAATCAGCTGTTCATCAGAGTGATGGCTTGTGGGAAGAAACAGTACAGTGCTCTGTAGTGTGTACCAGAGGGGAGAAGCTGGAACTGATTGTGTCTGGGGTGAGATGGATCTGCAGTGATGTTTCCTTCCCGTTTCCTGACTCTGAAAATGTATAAGTCCTGAATGGAGGGCTGGTTGGCACCGATGATCTTTTTTGCAGTCCTGACTGTCCGTTGTAGTCTGTTCCTGTCCTTTTTGGTGACAGATCCAAACCAGACAGTGATGGACGTGCAGAGGACAGACTGGATGATAGCTGTGTAAAAGTGGATCAGCAGGTCCTTAGGCAGGTTGGGCTTCCTGAGCTGGCGCAGGAAGTACGTCCTCTGCTGGGCCTTCTTGATGATGGTGTCCGTGTTGGGCTCCCACTTCAGGTCCTGGGAAATAGTGGTTCCCAGAAATCTGAAGGATTCCACAGCAACACAGGGCTGTTGAGTATGGTGATGGGGGGCAGAGTTGGGGGGCTCCTCCTGAAGTCCACAATCATTTCCACAGTTTTGAGCGTGTTAAGCTCCAGGTTGTTCTGACCGCACCAGAAAGCCAGCTGATCTCCCACCATCGCGGATGAGGCTGATGACCATTGTGTCATCAGCAATGTCAGGAGTTTGACAGATGGGTCTCTTGAGGTGCAGTCGGTGTAGAGGGAGAAGAGCAGTGGGGAGAGCACACACCCCTGAGGGGCGCCAGTGCTAATAGTCCGGGTGCTGGATATGATGTTCCCCAGTCTCACCTGCTGACTCCTGTCAGTCAGGAAGTTTGTGATCCACTGACAGGTGGAGGCTGGCACAGTGAGCTGGGTGAGTTTGGTGAGGATGTCCGGGATGATGGTGTTGAACGCTGAGCTGAAGTCCACGAACAGGATTCTTGCATATATCCCTGGAGAGTCGAGGTGTTGCAGGATGTAATGCAGTCCCAAGTTGACTGCATCATCCACTGACCTGTTAGCCCTGTAGGCAAACTGCAGGGGGTCCAGCAAGGGGCCTGTGATGTCCTTCAGGTGGGCCAACACCATCTTTCAAAGGACTTCATGACTACAGATGTCAGGGCGACAGGCCTGTAGTTATTTAGTCCAGAGATGGAGGGTTTTTGGGGACCGGGATGATTGTGGAGCGTTTGAAGCAGGAGGGAACTTCACACAGCTCCAGTGATCTGTTGAAGATCTGTGTGAATATGGGGGCCAGTTGGTCTGCACAGATTTTCAGGCAGGGTGGAGACACACCGTCTTCCTGATCTTCTGCCTTTGGAAGAGGTGGCTCACGTCCTCTTCACAGATCTTGAGTACAGGTGAGTGGTCAGAGAGGACGGGTGGCAGTGTGTCAGAGGGGAAAGGTGACTGTTTGAAGATGGTGTTGGAGCGGGGGAGAGGTGTGACTGTGACAAACCTACAATAAAAGCCATTCAGCTCGTCTGCCAGTTGTTGAGTACCAGCAGGTCTGCTGTTGTTGGAGTGTCCACAGGCCTCTCCACACTGGCTGCAAAGCTGTTATTTAGCTTTTCAGCGTAGCATCTCTTTGCTGCTTTGACCTCCTTAGAGTGTTCGGCCTGGTTGTACAGGACTCTGTTGCCACTTCTGAAGGCCTCCTCCTTGGTCTGACAAAGCTGTCTGAGTTTCGCTGTGAACCAGGGTTTTTGGTTGTTGTATGTGCGGAAGGTTTTAGTCTGCACATACATGTCCTCACAAAAACTGATGTAAGATGTCACAGTGTCAGTTAGTTCGTCCAGGTCAGTGGTTGCAGCCTCAAAACACTCCAGTCAGTGCAGTCAAAGCAGGCCTGTAACTCCAGCTTTGACTCGTTGGTCCATCTTTTCACAGTCTTTACAACAGGTTTAGCAGATTTCAGTTTTTGCCTGTATGTTGGGATAAGATGAACCAGACAGTGATCAGAGAGTCCCAAGGCTGCACAGGGAACAGAGCGATAGGCGTCCTTTAATGTTGTGTAGCAGTGGTCCAGTGTGTTTGTGTCCCTGGTGGGACACTTAATATGCTGTCTGTACTTTTGGAGTTCGTGGCAGAGGTTTGCTCTGTTGAAGTCTCCAAGAACAATGAGCAGGGAGTCTGGATGTTTTTTCTCCACGTTAGTTATCTGGTCAGCCAGGTGTAGTAACGCCTCACTAACACAGGCCTGAGGTGGAATGTAAACAGCGACTAGGACAAACAAGGAAAACTCCCACGGTGAATAAAACGGTTTACAGTTTATAAATAATGTCTCTGAGGGCTGCATGATTTTTCCAGCACTGTGACATCTGTGCACCAACCTTCGGTTATATAGAAACAGAGTCCGCCTCCCCTTGTTTTCCCCGTGAGCTCCCTTTCGTGATCCGCGCAGATGAGATTAAATCCTGGTAGGTGAAGTGCGCAGTCCGGGATGTGCTCGGAGATCCAGGATTCAGTGAAACAGAGGGCGGCACATCTGCAGAGTTAGTACTGTTGAGGAGAAGCAGTTCGTCCATTAGTCCATTTTGTTGGCCAGAGAGCGACATTCGCCAGGTGAATTGAAGAGAGCGCATTGCGAAAACCCCGCTGTCTCAGTTTAACCAGCGTGCCTGCTCGTTTTCCCCTGCGCCGTTTCTGAAGGATCCCAAACAGAGCTGCTGCTCCTCCAACTAATAACTCCTGGAAAGTTCCGGGTTCGTTAAGGCGGTGGAATAGTATGAGCAGTTGAAAGTCCAATATTTAAGAGCTCTTCTCTGGTAAATGTTACTAGAGAGGGACGGCAGAAAACAGCGTTAATAAACAAAAACATAGAAAGCACTACTGAGCGTAATCCAGAGGCTGCCATCTGCAGCGCCATCTTGTCATTTATGTGAATTTCCATCCCTTCTTGTTTTTTTTAAGTAAACAAAAATTATTATTCGTAACTTGTACAGTTTGTTTGTTTATAAATGCTCATCAGAGAAAGCAGTGTGTGGCTGCCTTTCAGTCTCTCTGTATCATTACACACACTGCCTTTCGTCAGTCTGTATGTTTAAATCTGTGTGTGTGAGAGTGTGAGAGAGAGAGAAGAGAGAGAGAGAGAGAGAGAGAGCGAGCGAGAGAGAGAGAGAGAGAGAACACTGACTGTCCTGTTTTTCAGACACCTTTCACACACTGTGACATCACCAGGCAGCCAACATGGTTGCCTGCTTCTGTATTTCCCATCTTTCTATCTAATCACGTTTCCATATATTCTTATTGTTGAGGTCTAATTGCCCACTCACACCAGAACGTGCCAGATCATTTGTGCATTCTCGTGACATAGGTGGTGGCTAGAAGCTTGGTGATATACCTTTTGATCTCTTGCCACTAACTAACTGTACCATCCACTCCTGATTGCAAACCTTATCTGTTGTGAAGCAGGGTAGGGTTCTAAGAAATTGGTATGATACATTTTGAACTCTCCAGGTCTCCGCATTCCTTTAAAGTCAGAACTGTCAAGACGCAAATTAGGGTGGCAAAGTTAGGTGGCAGCTGTGGGGGCTGTCTCTGTCGCACACAAAGTTGCCGCCACTGGGAAGTTCCACCCAATACTTTACCTCGTAAGCTTCACTTGTTGCTATATATATATATATATATATATATATATATATATATTAATTATAGTCGACTGATAGACGAATCATGTGTGTTTTTGTGCATGGCGATTGCGAGCCAAAGCTAAACTGAGGCATTGTTGACCATTTTCTCTCTTGCCTGCCATTCACCTTGTCTTGTTTTTGCCGTGCTGCCGACAACTGCATGTACGTCGCTGTTCCTCGTGGGTCTATTTCAAGTAGCCGGTTATTTAAAACCGATAAAATATTTTTATCCGAAAGTCCCACGAGGTGCGGTCAACTCGTCTCTTCAGCAAGTTTTCCTCCTGCCACTACACATACACGCTACACCTACACATGCGCACTGACGCCCCAGGTTTAGGGTTACTATTTTGGATTTATTCACGCACTTTAAAAACATTTATTTTTTTCCTTTACATGTTTATTTACAGCATTAAACGTTGAAATAGTTTATTGTAATTTATTGGGAGAAAACTGTGGTGTGTGTATATAAATCCCCCTCTCACCCCTTGCGGAGTGGCATGTGTCATCCTCAAGCTCGGGTCCTCTACCATAGGCCTGGGAGTTTGAGGGTTCTGCGCAGTATCTTAGCTGTTCCTAGGACTGCATTCTTCTGGACAGAGAACTCTGATGTTTTACCTGGAATCTGCTGTAGCCACTATCCCAGTTTGGGGGTCACAGCCCCCAGTGCTCCGATTACCACTGGCACCACTGTTGCTCTTACTTTCCACATCTTTTCTAGCTCCTCTTTCAGCCCTTGTATTTCTCAAGCTTCTCGTCTTGTTGCTGTTGCTTGGGATTGCCACATTGTGACAGTTCTATCAACCGCCAACACCTAAAGTGGCGGTAATGGCTTTATTTTTCTCTACAAGTAAACCACAAACACATTTTCTTTATATATATTTAGGGCCCGAGCATGAACCGTGTGATCCCTATTGAAACTGTAAAGATTATTAGGGCCCGAGCACGACCGTGCGAGGTCCCTATTGAGAGATTTTTTTTTTTTTTTTTTTTTCTGCAAAGTAAGCTCCATTTTGGGGACCTGAGCATACTCGAAAACTCAAACTTTGCACACATGTCAGAACTGGTGAAAAATTTCGTATTTTATGGGTTTCGCGTATGGGTGTGGCAAAATGACTCGCTAGCGCCACCTAGAAAATTGGAAAAAATTAGCCCCTCGTTCACGTTCAACCTACATGCACAAAATTTTCTGGGGACATGTATCATATCAAGACGCACAAAAAAGCCTCAAGAACCCATACCCTAAACTCAACAGGAAGTCGGCCATTTTGAATTTTATGGCAATTTTTGGATGATTTACACACTTCGTACTTTAACTCCTCCTAGGGATTTAGTCGGATCGACGTCAAATTTCTGCTGTGCCTTCTAAAGGCACTGAAGATGAAAAGTTGTGCTATCTTTGAGTTTTCGTCAATGGGCGTATCCGTGGCGTGGCATCAAAGATCAACTCTTCGCCATGACACAGGAAGTTGTTGTAACTTCAGTGTATATGCTCACATCTGAACCAAACTTTACATGCTTGATAACTCTCCCACCCCGCAGACATCTACACGCCAATACCGATTTATATTCATAGCAGCAAGTGCTATGTAGCTCCACATAGGGGACACAGGAAGTGACATATAGCACCTTCATGTGGCGTCGGAACCGCGTAGCAAATTCACAGCTGCACCGGCAGAGCTCCAGAATGTGCAACTCGGCCGGCTCACACCCGGACGCGCTACAAGTGCGAGGGCCTGCCCAACGCTGCTTGCAGCTTTAATTATTTTTATTAGCATGGGTGAATGTCAGCATGTACATGTGTTCAGGGTGGGACTCTCATCCTACATGTACAGTTTTGCAGATGTGAGCATACACTGAAGTTACAACAACTTCCTGTGTCATGGCGAAGAGTTGATCTTTGACGCCACGCCACGGACACGCCCATTGACGAAAACAGTTTGGTGCAGATGTGAGCATATACACTGAAGTTACAACAACTTCCTGTGTCATGGCGAAGAGTTGATCTTTGACGCCACGCCACGGACACGCCCATTGTCGAAAACTCGCAAATAGCACAACTTTTCATCTTCAACGCCTTTAGAAGGCACAGCAGAAATTTGAGGTCGGTCGGACTAAATCCCTAGGAGGAGTTTGTTAAAGTACGAAGTGTGTAAATCATCCAAAATTTGACGTAAAATTATAAATGGCCGACTTCCTGTTGGTTTTAGGGCATCGTTCCAAGAGGCTTTTTTGTGCGTCTGGACAAGATACACGTACCACAGAAAATTTGTGCACGTAGGTGAAACGTGCGGCGGGGGCTGCTTCGTTAAAAGTCACTTCCTGTTGCCAGCAGGTGGCGCTATGACTGTGAGCATATACACTGAAGTTACGACAACTTCCTGTGTCATGGCGAAGACTTGATCTTTGACGCCACGCCACGGACACGCCCATTGACGAAAACTATAGCACAACTTTTCATCTTCAATGCCTTTAGAAGGCACAGCAGAAATTTGAGGTCGGTCCGACTAAATCCCTAGGAGAAGTGTGTAAATCATCCAAAATGGCCGTAAAATTCAAAATGGCCGACTTCCTGTTGACTTTAGGCTATGGGTTCTTGAGGCTTTTTTGTGCGTCTTGATATGATACATGTCCCCAGAAAATTTTGTACATGTAGGTTGAACGTGAACGAGGGGCTAATCTTTTCCAATTTTCTAGGTGGCGCTAGCGAGTCATTTTGCCACGCCCATGTGCGAAACTTGTAGAATACGAAATTTTTCACCGGTTCTGACATGTTTGCAAATTTTGGTGAGTTTTCGAGTATGTTTAGGCCATGTCAGTTGAGCCTACTTTGCAGGAAAAAAAAAAAAATATATATATAATCTTAGCAAATTCAATAGGGACCTTGCACGGTCGTGCTCGGGCCCTAATAAAAAGGCGTTAATTAATTAATGTGTTAACGGCCCAGGCCTACTACAGATAGATAGATAGATTGATAGATAGATAGGTCACTGTGGGGTGGATGAGATAAGTAGGAACAGCTGTGTAGATGGGTGGGGCAGTCGTGATAAGGAAATGAGGGGAAGAGACGATAGCTGGTGGATGGATAGAAAATAGCAATGAAGGGGCTGGGGAAAAGGCAAGTGGCTGGAGAGGAGCAATAGAGAGACATCCTGGGGGTGCTTCTCAAGTCTCTTAATTGCATCCACGTTTTCCTAACTTGCGTCTATTCCTTGTGTCTTAGTCCCTCCCACCGGAAATATGAAATATGTTTTTAGAGACATGAGACGTCATGTCTCTAACAGCTGTAGAGACTTTTGATGGAGTTTGTGTCTACATACGTGCACTGTGTTGGTTCTAATAAAGTCACAGTTATCAGTGCAGAGCAGCATGATTCTCAGTTACCTGTTTAACAAACACCTTCACATGAAAAATTATAGGTTACTGTATGTCCTGCTCAGAGGCACAGGATAATTTCTGCTGGCACAATGCTTCTTTATCTGCAAATATTTGTTGATTCTGATTGTAAACTCGTTATTGAATAACCCAGAATATGATCATGGTGTCTTGGGATTTATTAAGCTGAATGTTTCAGGGAAATTGAAATGTTGTAACTTGTATCAAAGTTGACGCTCAGTTTTAGGCTTTCTGTTTATTACCTCTTCTGATATCCTTTAACACTACTGCATACAGTTTATTCGCAAGTCACATCACCGATTGATCACTGCGTTCCATCATATCAATCCAACGCTTTTTTTTTAGCACAGCAGCTTTCATTCATACTTTCATCTGCTGATTTTACTCGCAGAGCCGCCAGCTGTTTTCATCAGATGCTTTGCTTGCTTTATTACAGACTTTCGTGCAGTTTAGTGACTTGTCCGGCTCCTTAGGCTACGTGTTTACTATGTTTTATTGTCGTCTATTTGGACTAAACACAGGAATGACCTCACATGTGACTGAAAAGAAATGACGATAAATGTCTTGCAGACAGACTCTGACTCTCTCTGACTTTAATTGTCTCCATAATAAAGTTGATGGAGAAATAAAGAAAGATCGTTCTAATAAATGAGGAAAGTTGTGTGTGAGGCTTTTGTTGTTCAGACCTACAAGACAGTGAATCATAAAACAACTAAAATATAAGACTTTGCAGTGATACACTTGAGTTTAATGTTATCGGTCTTGATGGATCAGATCAGTCCGATCAACTGCAGCGTCCAATCAACATAACAGCTACCCAATAAGGGGGCATGTCGGTCATTAAAAGACTTCCGTGAAGAATGCACTGGTGTATCCTCGCTCCTCAGAGCGCAAATAAGAGCTTTTGGACGGCCTGCAAGATGGCGGAGCGGAACAACTTCCGGTTCAAGTGAGGAGCGAGGAAACGACAAATAAGAGACTTGAGAAGCACCCCGGGACACCTAGTGGCCTGGACAGTTGATTTGCTCGAGCATGAAAAAGGCTAAATTAATTTTGTAAATCAAAGAAAGCAAATCAGAACCATATACATCAACACAACGTTCAGTTTAAAAACAACAACATGCAAGCAGGCCTGCACATCATGATATCACAGCTACTCTTCTCAAGTTGATTTAAAGTTTTTAAAAGCAAATAATTGGCATCAACTGTGGGGTCATAAGTGGGTGTGGTCTCTCTCTCGCTCTCTCTCTCTCTCTCTCTCTCTCTCATAGAGGAAGAGCTGATTGCAGTAACTCTGGGCACCTGGGCTAATTGCCCTGTAGAGTATTTGGGAATGTCTTCTCATTCTGCAAAGAGGCTGCTGTCGAGGCCAGGTCAGATCTCCCTGCAGGCTGGCTCCCTGGTTTCCCATTTAGTTTGGATTTCTTTGGTTGGACTATTGCGTTGTGGTATTTTTGTTTTGCATATTACAACACCTTCACACATACATTTGTGCAACCATCATCCTACTGAAACCACAGACTACATACCTCATACTTTAATGTTAATTTGAAAGACTTCTTAATTTGGTTAATTTTGGTTTAATAAACATATTTTGTTAAACTTTTACCATGGTGTGTCTGCCTTTTGTTGTGGCCTTTTGAGCCAGGTCATAACAAACACATAATCACGCTCTGTAGGAAAGCAGATATGTCTTCATGGACATAATGTAGAAATAAAGAGCTGTATAGACTTTTGTGTCAGGTAGAAGCACAGAATTCAACTTTTAGTTTCTGACATCCTTGTTTAGATGCTCTGCTGGAGCTCAAGAATAATCAGGAGGATGGCTGCTTTACATTTAACAGTTTAACTGTATGAACCTGGTCTGCGTATGAGACTTTTGGATGTGTAGAAGAACACAGAACATGAATTAACATGAGCACCTGACCGATCCTGTTGGCATGTTGGGAGATTTAGAGAATGAATGAATGAAACCTTTATTTGTCCAACAGTGTGGAAATTGCGGAAGAAATTGGAGCAAGCCTCCGGGCCGCAGCTATATTCAGCGCCGCCACTCGCTTCCCAGAAAATAATTAATGCAGACAGCAAGATAGTATACATGACATAACAACATACAATACATAATAATACACAAGACAACACACATTACATGCGGTCACATGATGGGATTTTTTGAGGTGACTTGTAAGGAAGAGAAATAAAGAGGGTGGTTTCGAAGCAGTCAGTTTGGGGGGGGGGGTGTATGGTGCGAGTAAGATAATGAGTCTGTGTATGTGAAGTATGAGGCTTCAGACTATCTTGTTAAAAAGAACAAAGTTCAGTTCATTGTCCTTGAGGAGAGAGTGCGCAGGAGAAGATAGGAAGGCCAGCTGCGTTTTGCCGCTCGGGTGGAGGAGGGGAGGGGGAGGGAAGGGGCACTAGACAATAATTTTTAATCCATTTAGGTTGATTCGGTAACATTTATCCCGATCAGTGTTCTTAAATTGCTCTCATCCTCAGCGTCATACGTGCATCCAGTTCAGGTAGTGATTTCGACATTTCTTCTAATTTCATTGTCAGACCAGTGGTTACTCTCAGCAGCTCACCAGACTGCGCCGTGGTGTCAATCCTCCTCTGCGCTTCCACAGACCGGTCTGAGACGTTACAAAACAGTTCACCGTTCTGATCAGCCCTTTGATGTAAAACCTTCAGCTTTTCGTTCACCCCATTTAAGCACTCTTTAAGTTCCCCAGACAGCTTTTGGGTAAATTTGCTGGCGGCTGTCTTACCAATTTTATGATATATTAGGGAGATTCCAAGCACAATAATCAGGAAGCCCACTAACAAAATTCCAATTATCCATTCAGTGAAGTTATGCTGCT
Source organism: Micropterus salmoides (assembly GCF_014851395.1). NCBI lineage: Eukaryota > Metazoa > Chordata > Actinopteri > Centrarchiformes > Centrarchidae > Micropterus > Micropterus salmoides. The sequence goes on from NW_024044293.1 coordinate 11,293, forward strand.
GTGACTCGTGCTTAATGCGCACAGCGTCTCTTTTAATGGGAACATTCCAGAATCAGAAGGAGCTTTTTTGCCAAGTAGTATTTTACACATACGAGGAATTTGCTTTGGTGATAAGATGCTACACGCAGACAAATATACAGCTGACATAAATAAATGTAGAAATATATAAATATGGAATAGACAATGCAAGTTATACATGAATAATAAAAAGAATAGAGGAAAAATAATACAACTATTTGCAGAGAAAGAACAATGTCGCAGATATTTACATGTGCATTATTCCGGGTTTGTGTTGTACAGATGTGTTGCAACGGAAGAGAGTACTGTGTACATAAATGTATAAATTGACAATATAAAAATATACAACAACAAAGATTAACAATTAACAACAAATATGTGCAATGTGCGAGGTTTCTGCATGATATGAAATGAAATAGTATTTACATGTGCAGAAACACTTGTATTATTTGCAGGGGGGGTGTCAGTAGGGGACCCGGGCCTTGTTGATGAGGCTAGCTGCAGATGGGAAGAAGCTGTTCTTGTGGCAAGAGGTTTTGGTCCTGATGGACTGCAGCCTCCTGCCAGAGGGGAGAGTCTGAAACAGTTTGTGACCGGGATGGGAGGGGTCAGCTGCAGCTCTTTCCTGCTCGCCTCAGTCCTGGAGGCGTGCAGGTCCTGAAGTGATGGGAGACCACCTGCCAATCACCTTCTCTGCAGAGCGAATGATACGCTGCAAACTGCCCTTGTCCTTGGCAGTGGCAGCAGCGTACCAGATGGTGATAGAGGTGGTGAGGATCGACTCAGTGATGGTGGTGTAGAAGTGCACCATCACTGACTTTGGCAGGCTGAACTTCTTCAGCTGCTGCAGGAAGTACATCCTCTGCTGGGCCTTTTGTTGAAGGAGATGATGTTCAGCTCCCACTTGAGATCCTGGAAGATGATGGTGCCCAGGAAGCGGAAGGAGTCCACCATGGTGACTGGGGAGTCACTCAGGATGATGGAGGAGGTTGGGGCTGTGCTCTTTCTTAAGTCCACAACCATCTCCACTGTCTTCAGAGCATTGAGCTCCAGACTGTTCTGGCGGCATCAAACAGAAACAGGACGAAATAGTGCCTTTTGGGGGGACTATTATAGGCATGAATCCACATGTGGTGTTCTTTTTAGTGCTCTCTCCTCCATTCAGACCACTTGTGTTTTAAATAATATATTGTTGCGTGTGAAGTATGCATACATTCTCCAGTGTCTAATTTGCTTTCTTGATTCTTTCTTTTTTTCTTCCTTCTGAAAACCAGTACATTGTGCACATGTACTGCATACATGTACTGCCATTGTTGCAGTGTATGGTGCAAATGTCATCATCAGATACCAGCACAGTATCTTGACCCACATTGAAGAGTCTTTGGCCCGTATGAGCCTCCACTTATCTACACATGATTGCATTTATTTGTCTAATGACCAGCCTGAATCCAGGCCAGGAAACAAATCAGAGAGAGAGAGAGAGAATTGCAATATGTAAGCCTATGTGTTTAATATCATTGGGCTAAGTAAAAGGAAGGGAAAAACCATTCATTCAGCCATTGCTTGTGCTCTCTGTGTGGTTCGCTGGCGACAACCTCACCACTCTGGTCACATGTTAAAATCCATCACTTTTTCACCCTTGATTGCAAAAGAACTGCATTTTATGCCTCATTGGGCTTTAGCAATCAGTATTAGTAATAGGTTTTAATCTGGGAATGTAATGACTTTGCAGATGGGTGTCACAGTACAACGCTGCGGCTCTCTATCCACTTGTCTTCTTGACTGGTCTGTGAAACTGGCAAGGAACCTGGGATAGGTGGACATATCTCTTCTCTAGCTGAGAAAGTGTAGGAAGGTTAATCACTGTCATCTGATATCCTTGATTTATGTTTTTGTTTTTATTTTATTTACAATAGTTGAACAAATAAAATGTATCTAATTACCTTACATAAACACAATATTCCACAAGTATCAATCTGGTTTAAGAGACCTGACTGACCGAATAAAGTTCACTTTGGACAGTGGGTTACAGTATATAAAGGCATGGTTCTACCATCAATCTTAAAAAGACATTTGTGCAGCAAATAATTTAAAGAGGTGGTATTATGCTCATTTTCGGGTTCATAATCTTATTAAGGGGTTGTAACAGAACAGGTTTACATGGTTTAATTTTCAGAAAACACCATATTTTTGTCATACTGCACATTGCTGCAGCTCCTCTTTTCACCCTGTGTTGAAGGCTTTGTTTTAGCTATGGAGTGATACATCTTGTCTCTAAATGATCTTTGTTGGGAGTTGCACATGCGCAGTTCCTAGTTAAGGACTACTAGCCAATCAGAAGCAGAGAAGGGCGGGTCAGTGAGAAGCTGGTAAACAGGGCTTCGGTTCAGCTGTACATGTTGCCGACCAGCTTGGTAACATAGACTGGAACAAGAGTTTCAGAGTGGTGAGTTATTAATCTGTAACAAATGTATCTTTCATCCATGAAAAGCATTTAGCTTTTATCCCTGTGACGTCACAGGGATGTAAGAGAAGCGACTGGACTACAAACAAGGTGTTTTCAAGCAGTTCAGAGCAGAGTTTTCTGTGGGAGATGGGAACTCCCTTTGGGCTGGACTTTGGGCTTTTTCACTTTACAAACCTATTACATGCACTAAAAGGGTATATAACCCAATAAAGGAGAGGGAAAAAGCCAAAAAGCATAATATGACCTCTTTAAACTGTTTTCCATTAAGCGTACGTCCGTTCACATTTCTGTCAGAATTCTCCTCCCCTTCTGTGTTTCTGTTTTGCAAGGGTACCACCCAAGATGATTGTGACTGGTGTAAAGAATTACAATCAAGCAGGAGAGATTTTAACAGACATTCTGGTATCCAGACCTTTCTCTAACACTGGCACAGAGTTAAAACAAAGTGCGGATTAAGGTCCGGCTATACTAGACTACTTTAAATACCTAAAAAGTCCCTACACTGTTCCTGTCTGTTCAGTGGTCTGCATTTGGATCCTATTCCTTGCTACCTTGCTTTTGCCCTTGTGACACCACTACCACAACAAAGTACATTCTCAAAATTGGTCGGTCGTGGCCTCCTCATCACATGGGACCTCTGGTAACACCATTAAGCGGCTGTTGCGCTGCATCATGCTACTCTCCAGACTCCGAACCAGCCGTGTCCCACACTATCTTGGATACCAGCAGCAGCCTCAGCACACCCGCACACTGTACACAGGAGACAAGCAGAAACTCCTTTTTAAAAACAAATAACAAACATACCTACCCCGCATTCCACACAACAGACACTGCCACCAACCCACATAACACATTATATATGCCCAGGGAAAAAGACATTCAACATTATCACATGCAACAAATCTGTACCTGAAAACAGGAGACAAGCAGAAACTCACTGAGCCTAGTGTGTGGCTTATTAAATGACTTCAGATTGGAGGTCACGTCCAAGCACACAAGTCTATCAGCCCATCCCCATGCATTCAACCCATGGGAAGACCACACCCACCAAACACACACACGGTGCTCACCCATCACACTATCACTGCACTCAAAATCAGGCCGATACAGGTCTACCCTGTTACAGCAATACAAAGTGAGGACACAGTGTAGTACCAAAACCACTTCTGAAGGTCTGCTCTTAGTCCACAGTATTTTCCATTTGCTGGCCCAATGGAGTCTACCTAGTATCCCATACAAGGTAATTCTCTACTGCCCTAAATATGTGGAACCATCATAGTGGATGTTGAACTTTAATGCTTACCTAAGTCATGTTGTAATTAGTAGCTAACATGTAATACAATCTAAAGAGTTACTCACCAGGTAACCAAACCTGATTGGCTGGGGGAGAAAGACAGCGAGATGACAGCAACACTGAACCACACTGTACCCACTGGACAGGGCCATTCACTACAGCACAGCTCTTTCTCCTCTCTCTCTTTAGTTATTGCACCATCGGTCCAATTTGTGTAGAGGCCCACCAGGGAACCTCCTGGTACTCCCAAAGCCAAGCCGTCCTTGCCTCCACCGCATTTTATTGACATCTATAACTATTAGTTACTTTACAAAAGTTTACATCTGGAACATCTTAAACCAATCTTAAAAATTATGTTATTCCTGCATAGCTGGGTGCAAAAGTTTGTTGTTTGGTCAATAATGCCCCTGTCCTTCATTGTATACCCAGGGCCCAGAAACCAACTCCAATCCCAAACTAGAATACCAGTGTCATTATAAATATCAACAAATAGAAATTCACACAACTGCTACCCCGAATCAGTTTGCCTCCTTCCAATATCATGCTGTCTTGGTGTTCGCTCCAGTAAAGGTCTCTGATCTACAAATAGATTAAAAATCCACAAACTCTATGATCCACAAATACAAAATACAATCTACAATGACATTTTCTACACATGCACTTTCAAACAAACATGGTCTAACATGTATTTTTAAACCACTGTTTAAAAAGTGCAATTTGTAAAACAGTGAAACAATAGTGTCAAAATTCTGAAAACAAATGTGAAACAATCTACAAACAGAATGTTTTACCTCACATGCAAAATCATTCAAATTCTGGTTTTCAAGTACAAGTCAATGATTTGTAATTGTGGATCATGAAGAGTTTGTTTGTGGACTTTTAATTTATTTGTTGATCGTGTTTGTGTTTACAAATTAAAAACATGTGTGACTCATATTCTCTGCATTTATGATGATGATTAATGACATCGATTTACCCCCATACAACAGGGTATGAACAAATGAGAAATTCTTATGTAATGTGATATACATATTATAAATGCAAAATGTAACCATCCACAGAAATGTGGAAATGTATTTTCTCTGCCGTTATTCTGTAATTAAAGGAGAGGATTTTGATTGAGCTGTCAGAAAAACTTCCAGGAGAGCAATTTTGTTTCAGTCAGTCAGCAATAATGGAAGTTCACACTTAGCTTTCAACTAAGTTTTCAGTCTTGTGCTAAAGATGTGTTGTAGAGTGTGTGTACTGGGGGCTACATGTTTAATTTTAGCTCTGAACAAAGAGGACTCCCCTGATAAGCTGCTATTATTATGAAAGCCCTCAAGACACAGGACTTAGGAATTAACCCTCTTTACTAAGCAGTCAGTGAACATGTGATGCAGCTCCTCTGCAGAGTAAAATGTACGCTGGGAAGCCTTGACTGAACGTCAGGTGTAGTACTTGATATTGGGAGTGCATCTTTTCTCAGACTCCATATGGCAATTCCTCTAATAATCAAGATTAATCACAAAGAGCAGTTGAGGCTTCAGGAGCGCATGTTTGCCTTCTGGCCATGATTGACCTTCAGTTTTTATCTATCTATCTGGGGCAGTGGCTAATACACATGCCTTTGGTGTGGGAGACCTTGGTTCAATTCACTGTGAGACATCCACCAATGTGTCCCTGAGCAAGACACTTAACCCTGAGTTGCTCCAGAGGTGTGCAACCTCACACACACACACACACACACACATATATATATCTATATCTATATATATATATACACATTGTAAATCGCTTTGGATAAAAGTGTCAGCTAAATGACTAATGTGAATCTATCTGGACCTACAGTGACATTTCTCTCTATGTTCTGTTAATGTCTTCTTAACTTATAACTTTATATATTTATAATGATATCCATTTTACATATTTGTGTTTGCACATGTGTAAAGGGCATACTTGTATACTTTTTTACTTTTAACTCATGTTATTCTATCTATCTATCTGTTTAGAACTTACAAAAACGCTTGACTTGTATATAGACCTCTTTATTTTTCTTGTTGGTCTATATTTATTTAAAAGGGCACTATGTAGTTTCCAGCGGCCACTAGTGGTGCGGTTATAAGATTGCAACCAGGCGTGTGCTCGTACGCGTGTTCGCTTGAAGTCATGAGCGAGCACAATCCAAAACACAACCACTGTCATAGAGAAATCCTGCAATAAACGCAGAAACACCAGCATGCCGACTGTGGCTTTTCACTCAGAAATGTTCAGGCTCTGTTACTTCAACGTTCCCGTCTCAGAGGCAGATCAACACCAGCTCCGTAACGTTACTGCATTCAGCGCAGCGAGCCGCATATCGGCACAATCCTCCCGAAAAAAGGCAGAGTGACAGCGGCTATAGAACAGACAGGGAGAACAGACAGAGCTGGAAACTCAGGTAAACTCTGGTAAACTCCACTGCAACATTACAGTAATAGTTTTATCAGCTGCAGGTTGAACTAATCCATGCTCGTTACATGATCACAGTACATTTACTGCATTTAGCCGACGTGCTACATCGTTAGCTCGCCTGCTGCTTTCAGTAACTATCTTTACTATCTGTGAATCTGTCACCGGAGGCTCAGCAATGTCAGCACAGCTACAAGTATTGGATGATAATGAAACGGTTAGTGAATTGGACTGAATATTATAACGAGACTGTGTCACACTTTATAACAGTTATAACCGCAGTCAGTAACTTTACTGTAACTAGTGCTAGTGGATGGCTCTTCCTTTGGGTTGTTGTGGCCGTTTTTGTTGCAGTATTTTATGTTATGTGGAGAAGCTGTGTATCTGAGTATTGGTAAAACCACAATAAACAAACCGAATGTTACGAAGAAAACAGCTGCAGATCTGAGCTACTGTAGCGTTCTTTAGCTGGCTGCTCCTGGCTGCATCACTATAGGCTACCTTTAGTAAACAAATCGCTCCACATTTGCTTTTTGCTGTTATATCCTTTCTTGCATGCTAAATCAACAGTGGTACACTGGGTGTGTGGCGTTAGTTAGTGAAGTAATATGGAAAGCTAACGTTATAACTTTGCACCGGATAACATTAGTAACTGCTCGGCGTTAGCGGGCGAGCTAACGTGACTTTCTGTGTTTCTCCAGCTTTACTAATGCTCACTTTGTTCTTACTCGACATCATCTGAACCTGTTTGGTCTGATGGGCTTCAGCACATAAACCTTTATCGTGTTTTGGATCCTTACGTGGAGCCTGTGTTTTGCTGTGAGCCAGTTGTTTTATGGTGTTAGTGGACTGCATGTCATTAGCTGCCGTGTTGTCGCTGTAGTACGAGAGAGGCTCGGGAGCGTGCGCAGAGCTGAATCCGACCCGGAGACCTCACATTAAAAGCAGAATAGTGGCTGATGCAAGCAACCGAGAAAACAGGCGTGTGCTTCATTTCTGAGTGAGTTTTGAGCCCACTGACAATAAGGCAATGAAAAAAAACTTACATATAGCCCCTTTAAACACCTACTATTTCAGATAGTTGTGTACGTACTAGTCCTGTCTGCTCTTATACCTTATTTGTTCAGCTCTGTTGTCCTTGCTCTAACTGTTATGTCTATTTTTGTGTAAGTACATTGAGAGTGATGGAAAATTCCTTGTGTGTGTACAAATATTTGGCCAATTAAGCTAATTCTAATTACAGCAGGACAAGAGTTTTCAGCAGTGAGGTAATATTTTACTGTATTTTCATACTCTTGATGTGCTATCACTTTGCACTTTACTAAGCATTCTACTAAAATCTGAAGGCCGGCTGAGTGATCTCAAACAACCGGGTGTGTCCCACCTACTGAAACCAACCTTTTGTCTTGTTAATCCGGAGGGCGATCGCAGCTGGGTGCAATCAGTCCTAATGCACAACACCTGTATGGAATTAGACTCATACTACTTCAATAAATGAAACCTATCACTTAAGTGTCAGCGTAAGCAACTGCTCCTCTGGTGAAGACCTACTTGGGTAAAGACCAGTGAGTCCATCAAGCAAGCCACCTACAAGGGTAGCTTTTTCTAAGAACACTGATTAACTGTAAGCCTCCAGCTAAAACTGCAATTACGCCATGTGCTAACGTACCATTCCTGTTGCCTCCGGTGCAAGCAAGAGGTATCATGCCATTAGGCACAGAAATCAGGCGCTTCTCAAGCCTTTAAAACAGACACCACCCAGATCTGTTTACTTCTCTATTGGGTCATGTACACTGGCAGTTACTGCTTAATATATTATCTCTCGGGCTATTGGCGCTCACTGGATCTGGATCAAACCAGAAAACTGCGCTATCCACCAACTACTCTTCCATGAGACTCTTCTGGGATGGGGGGTAGGACTGGGCTACAATAAATGTAAATTCACACAACTGCTACCCCTGAATAAATATTCCTCCTTTGAATATCATGCTGTCTTGGTGTCCGCTCCAACACAAGTCCGGTAAAGGTCTCTTGTCATATATCGTCCACTAGGATAAATAGGTAAATTTGTGGGTGAGCTAGACACATTGCTGTCTTCATCCCAAAGCATGGCTATCCATTACTTGTCCTCTGCGACATGAACATTCACTTGGACAAATCAAACTCAGCAGACTTCCTGTCTCTGCTTCAGTCCTTTGATCTAAAACGGGTTCTTAGCCTCCCAACTCACAAAGCTGGCAAGGTGTTCAACCTCGTTCTTGTCCGAAACTGTTCCAACGAATGCAGTCACACCTCTACAGATGTTTGACCACTATTTCATTCAGTTCGCGGTATGCCTACAGGAACAGCCCATTGTCCCAGCATCTCTGAAAATCGCTGCAACCTCCGCAAAAATAAAGAAAATGGCGGAAAACCAAAGACCCTGCCGACCTCAAGGGCTACCAAATGCTCCTATCTTCCTTCTCAACCAGCATCAGTGCTGCCAAAACTGCATTCTATAATGACAAAATTAGCAGTGCCACTGACTCAAGGAAATCATTTTCCACTTTTAAAGCGCTTCTAAATCCTCCTCCGCCTCGACCACCCGCAAACCTGTCTGCTTCTACCTTCACAGGCAAAGTGGCGGCTATAACTAGCCAATTCACTATATCACTCAAAATCAACTGGTCTACTCCCCCCCGGGTCAGGTACCACTCTGTGAGCATGGCACAGGAAAACCGACCATGTAGCAGTACTTTTACATGTCTCTTTCCATCTCCCCCAGGCAATGGCGCAAAAGGCTCGACACCAACCAAAATGTAACAGTCCTACTACATATTTTCCTCTGTCTTCCCGGTCAATGACACTTCACTCTCCATGTTTACTCCTGTCACGGAGAGTGAGGTATCAGAACTCCTGACCTGTAGCCGCCCCCAGCCAGTTTCAGTTCTACCATTTCTATCCAAAGCCATCGAACGGGCAGTCTACCAACAGGCCTTAGAATTCCTCTCACTGAATGACCTCGTAGCTCCATATCAGTCTGGTTTTAAGAGTGGCCACTCTACTGAAATGGCTCTGTTGTCTGTGACAGAAGCCCTAAGGTCAGTTAAAGCTGCAGCCCAGTCCGTGGTTCTTATCCTGTTTGACCTATCAGCTGCATTTGACACAGTCAACCTACCTCTCTCCTACCAATGTGTTGTGGCCTCCTAGTCCTCCTCTCACTGTTTCTCCACAGGGGTGCCCCAAGGCCACCTCCCTGGGGCCAATCATTCGCTCGCATGGCTTCTCTTACCACTGCTACACAGACAATACACAACTCTACCTGTCCTTCCTGCCAGATAACCCCACTGTCTTGGCAAGGATCATGGACTGTCTCTCAGACAAATCTGCATGGATGAAGGCCTGCCACCTTCAACTAAACCTCTCTAAGACTGAACTCTTGGTCATGACTCATATCACTCCTTTACTCAGCAACCTCCACCCGATGCCTCCTGAATCATATTCAAGTCACTAATGCTTAGATACTGATTGACTACTGGGTCTGCACGCATCCACCTAAACTCCATAATACAAGCTTAGGTCCCTTCTCGGCCACTGCGCTCCCTCACTGAACGCCGCCTGGCTCTGCCATCCCTACACACAAAGCAGTCCCGGCTGTTCTCATCTGTAACACCACGATCAGACACATGCCATCAGAGCAGGGGTGTCCCTCTGTAACTTCAAGACGCTCTTGAAAACTAATCTTTTAGAGAACACTTTCTCTTATAAAACCTATAACCCCTAACCTCTAACATGCACTTCCTGTGCTCTTCTTCTTCTATGTTATACCCAGCGGTTCCCCTCCTCTGTTTACCTTGTGTTCTCTGTTGTTTCCCCATCCTATTGTCTCTGTTTGTCCGTTTTCCCTGTGAGTCTATCTATCTGCAGGTGGGCGTGGTCTTCCTGGCTCTGGCTCTCCACTCTCACACACCTGCACCTTGTTCGCAATCAGCTACCCGTTATCTACCCCGGTCCAGCACGCCAGTATTCGCCAGATCGTCTGCGTATCTCCCGTGGTACACACCCTGGCGTTTTTCTCGTGAATTCTCCCTTGATTTTCCTAATGCTTGTTTGTTCTCCTCCATATTTGTGAGACAAATAAAGGCTGATCTTATCTTGTGGCCGCTGAAAACTCCCTAATGCCCCTTTAATTCATTATGGCTGTTGTTGAAATAATGCATCTGTGTATTGTAATGTAACAATATGAGAAATAGGCTTCATTGACATAACATATGACATGTGCTGCTAAAGCACAATTACGATTCTGAAAGATAATGTTAATAATGACATTAATAAAATTAATGTGAATAACAAGATTAGTTAATAGGATAAATAAAAATATCCATTATTCAAGAGATAGCCAAAGAAAATGTTTTTATTATAATGTAAATATTTAAACTTAAAATGCACTGTAAAGGTGATAGCCAGTGAAAGTGGGAAAAAAAAGAAATTTTGTCTCTGAGCTAGAGTCCAAGTTAAGTCTCAAGTCACTCGTGGTCATAATAAATGTTGTATCACCTGCTGCGTTCAATCCAGGCTGCTTAAGAACACTACATATCTATAAGGGATTCTGTAACTGTAACATGTTTTTCACTTACAGAGCACAACCATGTAATGTGCAATGCAATTAATTACTGCTTATTAACTACTAAGTCAACACACCACCAGACCCGAAAACCCAGTATAACGTTAACTAAATAAAACTAACGTTACATGATTAACAATAAACCTGTAACCTGTTTTTCACTTACAGAGCACAACCATGTAGCCTAATGTACAATGTGTCTACAACTAATCTTACTAAACTTAACTACTGTAAGTCAACACTTCTCCCAGACTCTCAAACCAGTGTAACGTTAACTAAATAAACTGTAACGTTGCATGATCAAAAATAAACCTGTAACCCGACTGCAGCCGACGTTAATAATTAACGCTGATGGCATCCAGCGGGACGTAATTGATTGCGTTAATCGACCACCACAAGTTTGGCAAGTAAACAAACGCTCATTCATCTTTTCATAACAGTCGGAGTTAACCTCCCGTAGGTCGTAGCTAAAGCAAGAAGCAAGCTAACATTAGATGGCCAATGCTGAGCTAAATATATTTACTAAATTCAGGTTGCTAACCTATTTTGCGTTCAGCGCTTCTTTGTTTGGGTCTTGTTGTATGAAGTTCTAAAGCCAAAGTTTATAATGAATTGCACAGCAGCTGCTGGTGTTTGTTGTTCTCTTACGTGTGGCCACGCGCAACTGATACTACATGTTATGTAGGCAGGTTATAGCTAACGCAGGGAGGGGAATAACAGTTCATCAGATGTTTCCTAAAAATAAACATTGTTCACGTGTCCCGCACCTCGAGTCCGAGTCAAGTCTGAAGTTTTTTGAGGACGAGTCTCAATTATGAAAATATTGTGATACTGTATATTCTGCTATGTCAAACATTTTACAAAATGTTTATTTTGTTCGTTTTATATTAATAAATATTTAAAAATTTTCAAGAACATGATTGTAGTTCACTCTTTCATATCAAATACTTAGACTAAGTAAACTTTGATTTCGATAGCTTATGCTATACAACTTTAAAATCATATTCACTGATCATTTTAAGCTGGTTCAACTTACGTTTTTAAGTAAAACTAAACTTGGTTTGGTTGTATGATCAGCTCAAAGTTGTCGTATGAGTTTTAAAATGTAAAACCACTTGAGATGTTCAGTCACCAACATTTGTGTAACTTGCTCTTAGTTTAAAGACTCAATTCTTCATTTGCCATTAAGAACTGACAGCTGTAGCTGTTTATGTTGGATCCACTTTGAACCAGAGTTAGTAGAAAGACACCATTCAAGGCTGCTCCCAGTGTCTTTGTTAAATTATAATCAGCCAGGGCAGGGACTGAATGTTTTACTAACCTTTATCAGGATTAGCATTTCATTATTATGAAAACAAATACTGATGACTTAATTGAATCTGTATTAAAGACACAGCAAGTTTCTATCAATGTTTTCTTCAAACTACAAGCCAGAAGGGTCTGGAGAGTTTAAACTCTATAATACATGCTAAATAAAACATGCTGGTAAGTCAAGCGGCTAACAAGCAGCCTGGGCTTGCTGCAAAGCTCACATCCTCTCTCCCCTTGCCCCCCTCCCTGACATGGTCAGGTGGCTGGCCTGAGCCCACATGTATGCCTCCCCCGCCCTCTACCCTTGTCGGTCGAGCAGCACGGCGATGAGCCCCTGCTTCCCTTCACTCACCAGGGGAGTGGCATAACACGGACAGGCTGCAGCTGGCCGGATGGCTTTCATGCAGTCTGGCTCCGATGCCACAAGCAGAATATTTCCTCATCGGCCCGCCACAGTCTCTACAAAGTCAGTGGCTGCCGTCACACTGTGTGTGGCCTTCATGCAGCCTGGCTCCAATGTCGCAGGCAGACCATTTCCTCTGTTGCCTGTCCCTGCCCCCTCGACATGGTTACGGGCTCACAGGTGTGGCTGCCCCACCTCGTGCCCAACGGCGACTGTATTTGCCTCTGCCTCCCTCCCCCCACCGGGGATGCGGTACGGCAGTGGACCCACGAGGGCGACTATGCTACCTCGTGTGGTCCCTCCCGCCACACACGGGGGGACACCCAAACAGACCCCTCTGACTGACTGTGTGTGAAGGTCTCTCACGATTGCCACCACCAGGGCGCCTCATCAGCTGGTCAGACCGCTTTCAGAGTGGCTCTCTTCCTGCTCGATGCACAGATGGATGGACAGCCTGATCCGCTGGGATCACAGGCTGCAGTTCTCGTCCTCGGCTCAGAATGCCACCCTGTGGGCGGAGATTCAGGAATAAGGGGTTCTACTCCCATTACTTCCTGGTCAGGAGGAAGATGGGGGGCATGAGGCCCTTCCATGATCTGTCACTGTTCAACAAGCGATTATGGAGAGACCTTTACGCATGTTGACAGTAAAGCAGGTGCTGGAGTGTGTGCGTCAGGGAGACTCACCTCCATTGACCTTAATGAAGCGTACTTTCACGTTCCCGTCATCCCCAAATGCAGGAAGTTCCTGCAGTTCTCCTTCCGGGGTGTCCAGTACCAGTACAACTGCCTGACGTTCAGCAGTTGGCCCCGCTCACTTTTTCCAAGTGTGTCGAGGCGGCTTTGGAGCCACTGCAGCGGTTGGGCATCAGGGTCCAGTTTTATCAGGACAATATGCTGCTACAAGGCGGTGGTGCAGATGGCCAAGCTTGTTGCACACCTGTCTCACCTGGGTTTTCACAGTGAACTGGAAGAAGCGCGCTCCTCTCCCCTCCCCGAGGCTCACCTATCTGGGTGTGGTACTTGACTCTTCAAGTGGAGGGTGGAGGCTATGTTGGCCTGTTGTTCCACAGTGGGATTTGGCACACACGCAAACCCAAGCCCCTTTTGAGTCTTAGAGACGGTGGACCTGAAGTTTTTTTTTCGGCCAAGGTTGCCTTACTTGTGGCTCTGACATCGGCCAAGAGGGTCAGCGATCTGGCTGCCCTCTCTGTGGCTCTGTCGTGCCTCAGGATTCAGGGTGACGGCAGCTCAGCTGTCCTGTGCCCCAATCCTGCATTCATGCCTAAGAGCTTCACCAGCTACTTTCAGTCACCAATGACACCAATGCCGCAGACAGCGGGTGACTGGGTGGCTCATTTATGGCTCTGGGCAAGTGGGTTTTGTGCTTGGTGGTCCATATGGGCCAGTCACGCGTTGACTCATCCTGCTTCGCCTCTAACCCAATAGGGATAGCCTTAGAGGGCGAAGCCTATATGAAATAGAACGGTAGTTACGTACTGTAACTCCAGATTCTATGAGTATAGGCGCAGCCCTCTAAGTTGAAGGCCTCACTGGACCTTGGTTCTCAGTGCTGAAGAAAAGGCATTTTGGGAGCCAAAGGCCAGGTCTCGCCGTTGTGTGTGTGTGTGTGTGTGTGTGTGTGTGTGTGTGTGTGTGTGTACAAGGTGCGGACGTAGGAGAGGCCCATGCTGTGGGTGGGCGTAGACAACTTTTCTCAGTGCGGGGTAAACCCAATAGCCTTAGTTAGACTATGTAATGGTAGTTACATACTGTTACTCCAGATTCTATGAGTATAGGCGCAGCCCTCTAAACTATGGGCCTCACTGGCTCTCTCAGTGGCTGAAGGAAAAGCTATCTGGGAGCTGAATGCCAGGTCTCACTGCTACTTATACACAGGGTGAGACCCTGGTTGAGGACCACACCGCTGGTGGGCGTTGACAAAGTTCTTCAGTACAGCGCATGTGAGCAAGGGATAAGCCCACTAGCAATGGCCTAAGGGCCTGTGTCCACCAAAGCATTTTTTGCCAACTGAAAACGCCAGCTGCTCTTCTGAAAACGCCCAGCAGGGAGCGTTAGCGGGCGTTTTTGAGGTGCAACGTTTTTTCTGACTGCTTTGGTTACTATGATTCATATGTTGCAAGTAGTTCTAACTAACTTTACTGGATGTAAAAATGTCAACACAGAGTAGAGTACTTGCTCTGGACCTTGCTCTGTATGAAAAGAAGGCTGAAGCAGGTAGAGAGAGAGGACGGACTTGCTGTATGTGGGTTCATGAGATTTTGTGGGCGAGGAAACATCACGGCGAGTACCACCGTTTGGTCCAAGAGCTGACGTGGGACGAAGCCCGGTTCCAGTATAGTAACCGTTGCTACGGTGTGGTGTTTGTCCCGCCCCTCCTCTACTGTGATTGGACAGCTGAGTAAAAAGTTACAGTGATGAACGCAGCATTTTTCCCACAATTGAACAACATTTTTCAACTCTCAGTGACCGGAAAAAAACGCTCAGCGCAGAAAAAACGCTCAGCGCCTCGTCACGCTGCTGCCGTTTTTACCAGCTAGTAAAAACACGGTGCTCCCATTGGAATGAATTGAAAAAAGACGCTGGCATGAGAAAAACACTTTTGTCGCCTATTTTTTCTTATTTAAGGTCAAGGCTGCAATCACTTTTTGGCAAGTGGAAAACTACTTGTTACTGGTTGTATTGACCCTTTAAAGATCTTTCAGCAGGTTAAAAGGACTTGGTGAGCTACAATCAGCTCAATAACTCAAATAAAACGCTCATAACTGAAATCAATTCATTTTTAGAATCTTTCAGTCACAAGGTATGAGGTAGAGTCAGTTTATTGTGCAAAAACTGCATAATCTATATGGGCTTTATTGGCCATTTAAATGTATTTCAACTGGTAATAGGGATTGATTGGGATATACTTTTTGGCAAGTGCCAGTCTAAAAAACTTAATATTTCAGGTGGTTATAAAAAGACTGAATTGGTTGGCACAGAGCAAGCAAAAATAATGTCATAAGGATAATTGCATAAGAGACACTTTAAGAGACCTTTATTTTATTTATAGCCTAACCCAGCTGTGAATCATGTTAATTAAAGACTAAAGTCTGTTTTCCAAATATAAACAAGGATATTAAACATACCTACCAAACACAAATTTCATCAGCAACAATAGGCAAATTTTATTGCTTATAATACCGTTTTGTCAGGCCTAATTCACTGCAAACTAATTAAAACTACTGTGATTATTCTGTTTCAAGAAACATTAATGTTTCACAAAGACCTACCTTTGCTACCACGGACATAAAATTATGCTTATTTGCATGTTATGACTGAGATAAAAGCAGCTGTAGATGTAGGCTATAGATAGCCTACTGGGCGTTACAACTTTAACATGCTGCGCATGCTCCCGCGGACGGGAATCAGTTTTTGGGGGATGATCACTTTTTGGCACGCACGTCGCTTCCTCCAGCACATGTTCTGATTCAGGTTGTGCACAAAGAGGAGAGGCTGTTCACAGACAGGTCCGTTGTCAATGAGAGAGAGAGCAAGTAATGGACACCTTGCTAACCTACACTGACATCAAAGAAAATCATGTGCTGATGTTCTGCATGCGAGTAGGCTTAGTTTTCAACGGCGCACATTGGTCCGACTTTCTATGACTCCACCCAACCTGACTAAACATGTCAAACACTAAAGACTCCGTCTGACTGACAATGATGACCACCGATTGACGCCGCACACTGATCCAATAGTTGGTGTTGGTTGGAGCTTTAGGCCCCAATCAGACAAGAGAAGCCTTTTTTCAGTTGTTTTCTATTGGCAGTGAGCGTTTTGCGGGCTGTTTATGCGCCCTGGGCACCTCGTGTTTTAGGCGCCTGCTGCGCCTTGCCTTTTCGAAGGAGCGCTCTGAGCACACAAAGTTGAAAATATTCAACTCTGAGCAGAAAAGCGTCTGACGTCATTCGCCATTGTCCAATCAAATGAATTTAAAGACGGGCCTTCAGTTGTGGTGACGGAAGTTTACAGTTGCTTGGATTATCCGGTGACTGCAACAAACTGTCCCCAACTCAGGGTGCTTTCACACCTGTAGTTTGGTTTATTTGGTGAAGTGAAAAAAATGATACACTGTTGCATTTTAGCTCTGGTCCGGTTCATGTTCACACTGCAGTTTTACAAACGAACCAGAGAAGTAACCATGATGTTAAGCAGACTGACAACTTGATTGGACAGTTTTTGCGATTGTCATCCTGCATCATCAGGACCCACATGGGGAAATCAAACTCCGGTGACTGACAGAAATTTGTGCAGCACTTTAACGCTTCTGATCTGAATTGCAAAGAGCTCACAAAGTGATAATTTATTATAACCATTATTAGTAATGCTAGACAGCAGATCGATCGCACAGCCTATTATGAAAAATAACGTAAAAACAGGAGATGTACAGTAATAATTCGGGGCTTATTCGCCTATAGTATACTGTAGTATTGCTAAACTGACAGGGTAAACGAAATACTACTTGCCCTCTTTTTTTTTTAACAGATTTTAACCTATTAATCAGGCAAATACCTGCGCTGACAAGTAGGCTATACTTTATAAAATGATTTTCATAAACATAGCGGCTTATACAGATCAATTATAAGATCGGTGAACACGTCGCTGTCAGCAGATGGATTTATTAGTGGTTTAGCTTTTGAAATAATGCTCATATCACATCTCTGCTATCGTAAAATCCTGTGTTTGGTTCGTTTGCATTCACACCATAAGCGAACCGCACCAGAGTTCGTTTGAAAGCGTACCCAGACCTCCTTGAAGAGGTGGTCTGGTTACGCTTGTTTGGTCCGCTTTTGGTGCGCACCCGAGTGCGATTGCTGCATTCACACCTGCCCAAACGAACCGCACCATGGGGGAAAACTAACTCTACCATCGGTGTCTCCTCTTTCTGAGGGTCTCATGTACCCACACGGATCTCTGTTTCCTGCGTGTTTGTATACCTCTCACCCTCAAACAATGCCAGAACAAGCTCCCTCCGTTTGTCTATTTTATTAAAGCAGATGTTTTTAGCAACAAAAGCCACAGACCTGTGAGTTGTGATCAAGTTTCTGCTAATATGACAGTTATTACTTAGCAGCAAACCAAAGATTACAGATCGCTGGTGCTATAATGTTAATCTTTGATTAGACAGGAGAGCTGATTTGGTGGCAACATAAAAAAATGCAGCGCACTTCTCTTTTCGAAATTCAACAAAAAAAGGCATTGCTGTGTGCATCACATTTTCAAACCTGCAAATCGCCTTTTGTCTGATCGGGGCCTTAGAGGGCAAAGCCTATACTCAAAGAATCTGGAGTAACAAGACATAACTAACTTTCTCCTAATACAAACAGAAACAGACAGGATCAACTCTCTCTCTCTTTCTCTCTCTCACACACACGCGCACACACACACACTCAGACTGTGTTTGTTCTCCTCTTGAGACAGCTTATGGAGGGGTTAAGAGAACAAGTGTGCTGTCATTTCCCCCTCTCTGGTCTGTCTTCATCACTCACACCCCTCTCCTGCCAGACAGCATGATGGTCAGTGTTTAAATGATGCAGTTCCTTCACTGAGCATACTGATTCATCACCAGCAGCCAACGCTGGGTCATTGCAAGTAAAAAAATCTAGCTATTAAGCATTGTTCCAGGCCCAAACTTCAACATCATTTCACAGTATGTTGTTTTATTTTTCCTTGAGTACATCGTGACCTCACAACTCTTGATTTTTATGTTTTTCCAAAGATTTCTGCATCTCAGCAAAACGGCAGCATCAGGAAGGTCAATGTTAAAAGGTAACACTCTTAATGTTACGTTAAGTTATGCACTTAGTCACTTAAAAAGAAAAAATATTTTTTGAAGACTTTGTTTAAAAAAATTGTTTCAGAATTGTGATAATGGCTGGTGGATCCGTCCCTGTATCTATCACTTTCACAGTAAGATTCAACAACTGGTCAGAAGTTTGCTATGTATATTCATGGGATCATTTTTAATGATTTAGGTTTCCTGATATTTTGGCAAGTCCTTTCAATAGGACAAAAATTATTCAGATCCTCAACTTTGTACACAAGACAACCACGAGCAATATAGTTATGAAATTTAAAGTATGATTATATTTTCAAATTGTCAACTAATCTTACCAAAGACCTAAACCAACAGTGGCTGTATCTCCCAAGTACTGTATGTGTCTCACAGCCTGTTTCTTCATCCTCTGTGCCATAGAGCTCCACATTTGCCCCAAAACTCGCTAGAGTAGTGGTTTTCTGGACTTCTAATCTTTTTCTAAAAAAAACTGTTTATCTTGTCCCAACTGGTTGACATATCGCATTGAAAATCCCAATTAGATTTAGTTGGGAACCACTGCATTAGAGCACCAAATTATTCTAATCTGCCGCTGACAATAGTCCCCAACAAATGCAATATTTCTTCCTATTTGAGTAACATGAGTTAAAAACCACAGTGAGCTGTTTTAGGAAAACATTAGCCTTGTATTTGTGAGGCAGATTTATGTCTTTATGATTTATGAACCAATGGGTTCGGGGCTTAGAGCCACAGGCAGGGTAGGAAAGTCAGAAAGTACTGATGCATTGTTTATTTTGGTCTTTTAATGGGATTTGTTGACAATAACAAACATGTATAATAACTCCAGCCTTATCCTTTAAACAACCGATATCACACAAGTCAGTGGTCTGATTTGAACTGAAGTTTGCAAAGCTTCCAAGAAGACTCTTCTTGAATTTGGTCGTGCCGTTTCTGTGGTGCCATACTGACTTTACTGATAAGGCTCACACTGGCGCTGTAACACGCATGCCCAAATGCCCACACCTACGCTCATACACCAGCTTCCATACCTTGACTACTGCTGTCTGTCTGGCATATCTGGTGTTTGCTATGGGCATCAGTTGACATGCCTCAAATGACAACACTATGTGACACAGCTGTTACGTGCTGCACTTTAGTTGTTAGTTCTGTGTAACACAGTGGGATATAATAAACTATGTAATGCACTGGTATTAACATGTGACAGTACGATCCGGCCAGATGGACCCAGCAGACTTGGAGCCTGTCCAACATGCACTTGCCGCTCAGGGTGCTCAATTAAATCAGCAAAGCCAGGCACTCCGGGACCTTACGAGGAACTTGCACCAACTAACAGCCAGCGTAGCCACACTGCGGGCTCACCTTCCCCCTGTGTCCCAGACCCCTGCGACATCTACTCCACCAGCTCCAGCCGCTGCGGCCGCCAGAGAGCCATTCGTGCCGGCGCCTGACAGGTATGATTGCAATCTTGGACAGTGTAGATCGTTTTTGATACAATGTCGACTTGTTTTTGCTCAGCAGCCCTTGACATACACCTCTGATGTGGCTAAGATCGCATACACCATCAGCCTGCTACGAGGCGAGGCTCTGGAGTGGGCAACCTCCGTGTGGGAGAGACAATCTGCGGCTATTGTTTCCTACGCAGCCTTCACCCAGGAGATGCGTAAGCTTTTTGACCATCCTGTTCGGGGTAAGGAGGCCACCAAGAGATTAATGTCGCTTCGCCAGAGTTTTTTTGTTATGAACTCCCCTTTTGTTCCTGTCATCCTCGGTCACTCCTGGCTAGCTTTACACAACCCCAATATGGACTGGGCCAATATTTAAATCACTAGTTGGAGCACTTTTTGTTATTCCCACTGTTTGAAATCAGCCTGTCCCTTCCTGCCCCGAGCCCCCAGATTTATCCCGCGTCCCCGCAGTTTATCATGACTTCAAGGAGGCCTTCAGTAAACAACTGCCACTTTCACTTCCCCCTCACAGGCCATATGACTGCGCCATTGACTTGTTGCCTGGTTCCAACCTGCCCACTGGTCGCCTGTACAGTATTTCTAAGCCCGAGAGAGAAGTTATGGAGACTTGCTGCAGGTATTATCCGCCCTTCCTCATACCCTTTGGGCGCTGGCTTCTTTTTTGTGGCCAAAAAGGACAAGACCCTGTGTCCATGTATCGACTATAGGGGGCTTAATAATATCACCGTTAAGAACAAGTATCCCCTGCCCCTCATGTCCTCTGCCTTCGACTCTCTGCAGGGGGCACGTGTGTTCTCTAAGTTGGATCTGCGGAACGCTTATCACCTGGTGAGAATTAAGGAGGGGGATGAGTGGAAGACTGCCTTTAACACACCTATGGGGCACTTTGAATACCTAGTTATGCCTTTTGGACTGACTAACGCCCCGGCAGCTTTCCAATGTCTTGTCAATGACGTCCTCAGGGATATGTTGGGCAGGTTCGTCTTTGTTTACCTGGATGACATACTCATTTTCTCCCACAGTCTGTCAGATCATGTCCAGCATGTCCGCTTGGTCCTGCAGAGGTTGTTGGAGAACAAGCTTGTAAAGGCCGAGAAATGTGAGTTCCATTCCAACACTGTGTCCTTTCTGGGTTACATCATTGCAGAGGGACAAGTGAGGATGGATCCAGCTAAGGTGAGAGCTGTTTTGGAGTGGCCTCAGCCTGTCAATCGCAAGCAGTTGCAACAGTTTTTGGACTTTGCTAATTTTTACAGATGCTTTATCAGGAACTTCAGCAAAGTCGCAGCACCTCTAACCCATCTGACCTCCACAGTTAAGCCGTTTGCACGGCCCCCTGAGGCAGAGGCAGCCTTCAGGGAGCTTAAGCAATGTCTGCACCGGTTCTCACTCAGCCGGACACATCCAGGCAGTTCATTGTTGAGGTGGATGCCTCCGACGTCAGAGTGGGGGCCATACTCTCTCAACGCTCCGCCCTTGATGGTAAGCTACACCCCTGTGCCAAGCGTCTGAACCCCAGGCAAGCCAGGTGGGCATTGTTTTTTGGTCGTTTCAATTTTGTGCTTATTTACAGGCCTGGGTCCAAGAACACCAAGCCCGACGCCCTTTCCCGAGCCTTCTGTAGCACAGGGACCGACAAGACCACCCCGGATACCATTGTGCCCACTTCCTGTATAGTTGGGGCAGTAACCTGGCAGGTGGAGCGGCAGGTCAAGGCAGCTCTCGAGTCACCCCAGCCCCAGTAACTGCCCGGCAGGACTCCTCTAAGTACCCGAGCTGGTGAGATCCTCAGTATTACTATGGGCTCATGCCTCTAAACTAACCTGCCAACCTGGTGTTGCCCGGTCTCTCCTTTCTCCGTAGATGATTCTGGTGGCTGACCGTGGAAGCTGACACTAAGAGCTTCGTCTCCGCTTGTCCCGTATGCGCCCAAAATAAAACTCCAACCAGCCCTCTTCTGGTTATCTGCACCCGCTACCCATCCCACATCGACCGTGGTCCAATTTGGCGCTAGACTTTGTCACCGGGTTATCCCCATCAGAGGGTAAGACTGTGGTCCTCACTGTCATTGATCGTTTTAGTAAGTTTGCCCATTTCATCCCTCTGGCCAAGCTATCCTCTGCTAAAGAAACCGCTGAAGTACTATTGAGGGAGGTGTTTCGAATTCATGGTCTGCCCACAGATATTGTTTCTGATCGAGGAACCCATTCACCTCTGCGGTCTGGAGATCCTTCTGTCGTGCCTTGGGGCTTCCGTCACCCTGACCTCGGCTTTCACCCCCAATCCAACGGCCAAGCTGAACGGGCCAACCAAGTGATGGACCTCACTGCGTTGCCTGTCTTCCTCCAATCCCGCCACCTGGGCCTCGCAGCTACCTTGGATAAATACGCTCACAATACGCTGCCATCATCACCAGGATTGTCACCGTTTCAGTGCGTCTATGGATACCAACCTCCGCTCTTCCCATCTCAGAAAAGGGATCTCCGTGCCCTCCGTCCAGTTTCACATCCGCCGTTGTCACCAACCTGGCACCACGCCCGTTCAGCCCTCCTCAGAGCCTCAGATCGCTTCCACGGACGGCCCATCGCCGACGCACCGCTGCCCCTGAATTATCTCCAGTGACAAGGTTTGGCTGTCAACCAAGGACATACCCCTTAAAACTGACTCTAAGACTGTCGCCCCGGTTCATTGGCCCATTTGTTATTGAAAAGGTTACCAACCCTGCAGTGGTCACACTCAAATTGCCCCGTTCCCTCCGGATTCACCCATCTTTTCATGTTTCCCCGGATCAAGCCTGTACTCACCAGCCCGCTGCTGCTCCCTCCTCCTCCACGTCCACCTCCTCCTCCCAGGATCATTGACAACGAGCCCACCTACACCGCGCAGAGGATCTTGGGTTCCCGCGCCGGGGGCGGGGA
>NW_024044294.1:0-24897 GCF_014851395.1 Micropterus salmoides
ACCGAGCAGTGGCTAATGGGTAATCCCATATTAAGTTAGCTTGCCAAGATCTTTTCCTGGCTAACTGCCCCCTATTACTCCCGCATTTAAGCTACTCAATCAGTGACAGGCTACAGCTACTAGCTAACTTTACCTCGGCACACAGACTGTACTATCAACGCCACTCAAATTTCAGAGTAAGGACTTCCAGATTCCGGTATTCAGTTACAGTAGGCTATCACCAACAGAATCCTAAGCGTATGCAAATATGTGTAATTAAGCATAAAATTACTTACCATTCACCATGTTACACTTTAATGAGTTTCAGCTGTGGCCCTGTAGTCCCTCGTCTGGCCTTGAACATGCCCGCACATGCAAGAGAGGGAAACTGTTGGCCGTTTAAACGTCAACAAATTGTATTTTACGTTAACATAACTTAAAATTAAATTATTTTTTGATTAACTGAAAATGTTAAACTCATGATAAGTCATGATAGTATATTGAATCAATAGACATAATCCAAGCTCAATAAAATAACAAAAAACAAGGAAAAAGTCTAACAGTATCTCAGAACTTGATTTTTTATTTTACAACAATATATATATATATTTAAGTAATGACTAAAGGTCCCCTGAATTAGTTTTTAGAGTGTGTGCTGGGTAAAAAAATATTGTTTTGCTGTTTACATTACAGCCTGGACTGCTGTTTACATGATCACACATACTTTTTTCAACTGTGTGAAACTGTTAGTTGTTACTGGAAAGGTTTCAGTGCTAATGGTTGTGTGTGCTATGTGTTTGAATTACACTTTGGCCTTTGAGGGGAGTGGTAATGTACTGTACAGGTACACGTGCATTCATGAATGCACCCAACTACGTGTAAAACTGTACTATCAGTACATTTCAATTCATACAGATAATATTTATCCTGGGACAACAAAGAAGCAAAAAATGATTCACCTTTTCAATATTTTTTCAAATTGCTCTCTGCAGAGAAACAATAAAAATGCCAACGCCCTGTGGACAGGCAATGGCAGGTTGCATGTTATGAACATGTGCCCCCACACAGTGATGACTACAGCAGCAATAGACAACATTGTGTTTATTAGAATATTGACTAGAAATTCGTATGAGTGAATAAACAAGCATGTTGAGTGCTTTACTGTTGTTGTGTACCAACAGTGTGGATTTGTGCATTTTATACCAAATAAATTTGGACTACTCCAAATTTTCTCTCTCTCTCTGGGAGAAAGAAAAGGAGGGGGTGAAACTCAACAGACGGCTGAAGGGACTCCAAAGGAAAAGGTGAAAGGTCGCTTTCTCTAAGTGCTGTTTCTGGGCAGTTGATCGTAAAACTTGCCACCTCTGATACCGCAGCCAGATAACGGCGGTGCTTGACTGTTAGACTGACAAAGGAAAACTGGCCAGCGATTAGCGTTTTCCTGAACAGCCTATCAAAACTCTTCTTAAGAGAGGGCAGGAAACCCTAAACTGCCCCCCACACACGTAACCACGGCATCTGACCTTCCTCTTTGTTTAATTACCTCACATCAAAGGTTATTCTCCTTTCACGCCCAGGTGTGAGAAACTCCAGGACACCAGTGACAGCCCTGAACTTCTTTGTGTAAACAAAGACTGCTGTCTCCTCAAGACTCAAAGCATTACCTTGTTTAATTAAATCTTTAAAGTTACTTGACTAGGTCTCTCCACTACATTTGAGTAGTTATGTTACCATGTTGTTGTTGTTGTTGTTAATTGTTGTTGAAAAGAATCTAAACAAGTTAATTTTGCAGTGTTTAATTTTCAGCAAGGTCACCTGACTTTATTCAGTTTTTGTAACCAATGCTTTGTTCACAATACTTGCTGACACCTCCTTTAGAAATGATGATAAGAAATGTCATCCTATACTCGATTAATATTCCAGCTTGAATTTAAGGTTAAAAATGTCTATATTCCCCAGCTCCTGAGAAGATTGTTTTAGGATCAATCAGAGCTATCTTCATGTAACCCGAGCTCCCCCAAGTGGACAAAATAAGTATTGCATGCCATCATCTGAAATACCTGTCACTCGGTATTTATCATGTCCAATAATCTGACAATTGTTTCCCTTTTTATCGAGTGCTTAAAACTAAGAACGGTACAACCATTTGACAATCGAGGTTTGATTGTGGGAAGATATTTGATTACAATAGCGCAAATAGATTTTCTTTTTTTTATAGACATATTAAAAGTTAAGAAGACAGTCTTCTCAGCCGGAAACAAGCCCTCAGGGAAACAAAGGACTGCCTTCTGGGATCCACGCCCCGACCAACAAAAACGCGACACACGCTGTCGTTCGCTCTCTTCTCTCTTGTCCTCGGCTTGTTCCTGACTCTCCAACTGCGCTTCGGCACGTGCCCGGCATGCCCCCTCTCCCGGCAACGCCCTAAGAGTTCGGCCCGGCGCAACAAAAGCCTTTGCTCGTTTCAAGCTACACACACAAAGTGCCACGACCTCAGCTTTCCCTTGTTTCCAGCTACTGTGCGTTTTATTTTCTTTGGTTTTGTTTTGTTAAAAGTTTAAGCAGTCCTAACTGAGAATGCACGGATCTCAGCCAGTGTGAGGCCGTTGACCAAAACCCGGCTGGGAGAAGCGACACGCAGTAAGACCAAAACCCTGCATTCTGTGATCAGTGATGTCCAATAGCTGTTAATCCATTATCTTTAGTCCTTAAACTCCTAGACAAATTTAATCGAGTTAGTATCATCTAATTGCGTTCATTAGCTGCTGTATGAGTCAAATGCTCCCCACAATAACCCCTTCTCATTGTTTAGCCATTGTTTATTTATTTGATGTATTTAACTGCATTTTATATCACCTTAGTTAGTTAATAAATTCACTGTAATCAAGGAATTGTGTGTGTATTGCCTGTCTCCAAGTCCCTGCCAAGAGAATTTACCCCTTCGATATGAGATTGACTGACTGATTTAAGATAATTGAGCGATTGTTAACTAACTGATCACTAGTGAATAATTACTCAGGGAGTCCCAAGACCCTGGGCGAACAGAATATCGGGTGGTGCCCCTCGAGAGATTTATGAATTAATGTTTTCTGAATATTAAAATTCATAACTTGGTATTAATTCTCATAAATTTATTAAAACAATGTAGTCATGCTATACTATTAGCCAATATTTATTTCAGGAACCTAAATATACAAGAAAATATACATTTATACAGGAAAAAAAAAACCAATGGCACCAAAAACTACGATATTTTAGAGCTCCCCCTAATTTTCTCCATTGAGGTTTTCTGGGGAGCTCATGTCTCTTTCACCAAAATTTCAAACCCTGGTTGTGACTAAATAACTTAATGAAGGAACAGAGAAAGGAATAGTATATATTGTTAGATAGTTAATCCTTTAGTTAAACATGAAGTAGTTGTGTAGTTGGTAGTGGTAGTTAGATTTTTGAAATCTCTATTTTGTAAGAAAATTATTTAAAAAACATTTGTTACTAAATCCATTTGTAATGCTGCATTTAAAACAAAAAAGTTATTTGACCTGAAATTGTAATTTTGTGCTTTGACATGATCAGACAGGTAGAGGTAATGAGGCAGTTTTTCAAGTAGAGCCTTACTTTAGCCTAGATACATGTAGATAATGCACAATTCCCTTCTTGCAGAAGAATATACTAGAAAACTCTGTGGATAGATTCAAATGCCAGACCTTATGGGAACACGGATGTGTAACTCAATTAACCCAACAGAAATCTCATCTTTCCTTCTTTGTAAATTTACCTCATGTTGCTCAATCAGACACAAACTCATACTTACACAATTACTTCCCATAAGTATTATGTTACCTACTTACTTACTTATTTTCTTCTATGAATCTCTTTTGAAAAAAAAGATGTTATAAACTGGAGTTTAAGTTGTATCAACTTTTTATATGGTGGAATAAAGACAGGAAATTAATCTGCACTGTCTGCCATGTTGAATGGGCATTGTGAAAACTGAAATTCAGAGGCCTCTTTTAATTATGTTGCAACACAATTGCAGGAATTTCACTGGGCAGATGCGAGTTGTGCAAACAGCAAAAATCGAGCATTTACTCAGTGGTGTGGAATGAATGGTCAAATTCTCACTGAACCTGTGGTCAATGTGCTGTGTCATTCTCTGTGTTTGTATGAGAAAGGGGTATTACTGATGCTCTCTGTGAACTCTCCCGGGGCCGCTTGGTGAAGTTCAAAACACTGTAAACGTGGATTTTCCTGGTAGCTTGCCATTTTTAAAGTTTAAGTTTGACGACTGCAACAAACTGTGCTTTCTGTGCTTTTAGGAAATGGTGGAATGTTTTTCTTTATGGCACATTGTTGTATCCAGCTACAGTATCTGTCTTCCTAATGGAAGTACTCAGAGGCTGAGCAGATGGTAGGATATTAGTAGCATATCCTTCATCAGTTGATGTCCCTTTAGGGACATCTCTGGTACAGTTGTTTGGATGCTGGCAAAGATGTATTTTTTAACTTTAACCACCATCCCAAAAGTTTAATTTTGGCCTGTCAAACTCCAGTAGTTTATGAGTTTAGAGATTAGACAGAGACTGTTATCTCCAATCTCATTTTAAGGTGCTTGTGTACTGTCCCAGTATGCAAGAGTTTATTAAAATGTGTGGCACACTCCAGAAGTCAGGAATTACATGATGAGTTGTCAGCGTGGAGCCAGATTTCCGCTTGGTTGCCTCTGGTTTGCATAAAGAGTCAGCAGGGAGGAAAAATGGCAACTCCACCCAAACAAAAGTTTTGTGCAAACCCACATCCCCTAATCCTTCTAAACCACCCCACCCCCGTATGTCCCCACAGTCCCGTGTTCCTGACAAGTGAGCATCATGACTCCCTTTGCTCTACTGCACAGATAGCTCAGTTTACCCCATTACCATAGCATTTCAATGTTTTATGGATTAAAGCAAACTGTAATAATTCCTTATACTGTGTCGCTGATGGTTAAATGCTGGATCAAGTGTGTCATATTGTGTGCCACAGAGATCCGCATAACACTGCTGCAGCTAAGGGTGGGACTTGAGATCTGTGTGCAACAAATACACTTCAGTAAGGCCTTGAGATAGACATATTAGCTTAACAGTATTTGCAGCGTAACAGTAAAAAGTAAAACTAACACATGCTATTTTATATATTCATTTTATTAATATTACCTAATCTAATGTGCACAGTCACTGATTATGGATGGAAACAGAATGGGTGGAAAGAATGAGCAACATCAGCGAAGAACTGAAGCAGTGCTTTAGTTTAATTTTAGAAACTACATGTTTAACAGCACATTGTCACTCATGGGTGGGTGCAGTATATAGTATTTTATATATTACTTGAGAAATGAAGTTTTTGAATTGGAATCAGTTTCAGTCAATTCAACCTGGCTCAGTTCCAAACCTAGCAAACATTAAATGGATGAAAAAAAGAGTATTAAATCACACAGGCTTTATTCCCAACTAACAGGTTAGATACCCAGAGAAAGATTAGTATTTCAATTTCCTCTCCCTTCTAGTAATTTAATAAATGTAGGTTGAGTAGGTTTTGACATGAAATACAGATGGTATCTGTTATTCTTCGTGGCAAGGTTGAGATACGAAGGGGGGCAGAAAATATTTATTGCTCACCTGTTGCAGCAAATTGTTGTGTATTGTGGCTATTTTTGTAATAACCTCAAGTGAAATCTGAAAGTGGGTGCATTTCTACATCTGTCTCTTTAAATGTTTTCTGAGAACGTAATCTCAGAAAATACACAGAATGAATACATATTATGAATTAAAATAATACAATAAAAAACAACAACTTTCAATCAATAAGTTAACTTTGACAATACTGGATAAACTACATGTATGTCCAGTAACAGTGTTTATATTTTCTTTATTTGCTTTTCTGACATAAATAAACATAACTCATCAGTAACATTTTGAAAAAAAGTCTCTGTGGTCGTCATCATCAAAGAAAGTAAATAACAACAGCTTTTAAATGCTTTTGGCGATCAAGCTGAGCTGAGAGCAGCAGAGTCTGGTGGAGTCACAGAAAAAGGTATCCTTCACTCTCAGTCATCTGTTGTATTTTCACCACTAAAGTAAGGTGGAGGAGAAAGAGCGTGGCCTTTAAATACTGCCGGTCTTCATATTGTAGAAAGGACTCAATCTGATTAGCTGAGCACATAAATGTACCTTTTCACTGTGCAGAGGTGTGAAGCTGAAGCTCAAGATGAAATCATTCTTTTAATGTATATTCATCCATATATACTGTATGTTATGCACAAACAGCTGGGTTGAGATGTATTTGTCACCGAGGACTGTATTGCATCCTCCCAAGTTTTTTGCTCTTGCAGCACTACAACTACCTAATTTAACCCAGTTGAGCCGCAGTGGGGCGGCAGGGCATGCATCTCTGCCACCTCTAAACCAGATTAGGCTATCAAATATCCTTTACGAGTATTTGATTTCGCCACACCCCCTCCCACCTGTCAGTGTGATTTAGAGCTGTGCTCAAATACTTTCAAATACTTTTTTGGTGTGTGTTGTTTTGTGACTCATCACACATCTCCATTATATTGTTCACTTTGTATCCATGAAAAGATTATTTGTAGTTTAGAGCATTTCCCTGACCAATTTCTGTTGTTAATTCCAATTGAATAAAGGTTGCAGTGAGAATAAACTGTAATGCATGTAAAGTCCTTGTTCACTGACACTTGTCTTACTATCTCTTCTGTCTCTGAAATGTGTGATGAACGAACATCTGGCATCCTAATTTTGACAAGATCATTAAGAGAGAGTTTTCAATACATTATGCTCAGTTCCTGATTAAAGCTGGGAACACTAATGGGTAATTAGGAAAATGAACAACATTCATTCAGGATGTGTGAACTTTAATTTGTGGCAGTGATCTATATGCAGTATATAATTTGTTGGGAGATGACATGCTTTTCTATTTCATGCATACTTTTTTCATTTTTCTTTGATTTCTTCGAACCTGCTTACCTTATATTTGTAATCTGCTACATAGAAACAGGATTGAACTACCATCACTCTGGTACTTAATGGTGTCATAAAATTCCTGTTTGTAATTGCCCCTAGAGAACACATACATAGTCAACACTTAGTGTTTTATGCTGCCGCCATATTCCTACACTCAGGGATAAAGCAGACATACAGGTGTAAAAGAGAGAGAAGAATATGTGAACATGCAATCAATCAAATGTAATCTAGTAACTGAAGCTATCGATTATATTTGATTGAACTTAAGCACAAACTCACACCCACACTTACCACTAATGTGGCTTTTTAGCTGCGTCTTTTAAATATTTAATATATTCAATAATAAGTAATTACTCAATTGCCAGGATCTTAGGTTTTTGAATGTATTTTAAATTAGTGATCTGCTGCCAAGCCGGTAATTATAGTAACAACATCTCAGAGAGAAAAGTATTTTCTGTGTTACTTAGACAAGTGTTCCAAAAGGCTGTAGCAGATCTCTTGGCCAGTTCTTATTGTGCTGCTTTCGCAGAATCACTACAGAAGAACTGACTGAAAGAATTTATCTGAAATGCAAATCCTCTCCCTCCTCAGCTCTTGTGTCTTTGGAGAGTTGTCCGAGCAGAAAGAGCAAATAGCTATTGGGCAGCGCTAATGTCTAACCTTAAGTCCTTTTATTCAACCGTTCAGTGCTGCATGACAATTCTGAATTGCGACAGCTATTCCCACAGCTCTTCCTCTGTGTGATGAATGGCTCCAATCTCGTCCTGGTGAGGAAGTTCGCATTACATTCATGAGATACAGTAAATGGATCTGAGGCTTGGGAGCTTTTTCACTGAATTGTGAACATATGGGAATTTGTCCAGAACACACGTGTGAACAATGCTTAACGTTTACTGCACATTTATCTTTTTTGTGTGTGTTTGGGAGCGGTTCTTCTAAGAGATCAAAAAATGCTAATTTAAACATTTCCACAGCATTCAATCTTATGAGATAGTGCTCTTAATTTGATAATACGATCTTGCCATTATGAGAAGGCTAATTATGAAGAAGAAAAGAGCCCCTTGATTACTGTTAGTTGAGTCACTACTGGTGGTGGATTATAAATCATGCCGTCGATAATCAAATAACTTTGGGGCAAAACTAAAGACTTATAACAGCATATATCAGTTTCCATAATTGCTCTGGCAGTTGTTAGTGTATAAAATAGAGAGAAAAAACTCATCCTTTTGGGGGGAAACGTCTATAAATTGAAGCCTGATGTGAGTATGTGGGCAGGGTCTTCCAAATGACGAAACACATATTTTAGTAAGCTTAAGGCGTTGTCTTCAGCTCATCTGTCTGTTCTTTCTCCAGTTTGTTCCGTGCCTGCATTAGAATCGTATTGCTTGATGACTTTCGCAAAAGCCTTGGTAACTGGAGAGCAGCTGTTGCTACGAGGGCATTCATTGCTTTTGAGGTTTCACATTTAGCAGTGGTGCGCTTGCCAGTTTGAAGTTTCATTGCCGATGAGAGGCTACCAAAATAAGTGGAGAAAGCATAAGAAAACATTGCACACAAATATTAAGCACCCAGCAACAGATTATAATTGAGTTCAGAGCTATTCTTACAATTTGTGGCAGACAATTTGTGCCACAGTATTTAAAATTTTACAAAAATGTTTTCCTCCTTAACTCATGTAGCTTTTAAAGTGGTGAATGAAACAGCTAACTATGTATTAGAACCAACAACATTTAGGCTAACATCCATACTTCTTTTATCATGGCCTCAGTAATACGTAAATGCTTTTCCAAATATCTCACACATGGTTTAGCTCTGGCTTGGTCCTCTTTTCACTTGTTTTTTTCTCCCCAATTTGATTTCCCTCCTAAATTTCCCTGTCCTGCATTACATAATCTTTCATTAAACTCCACCAAATGAGGCCTTTAATTGCTTTTGTGACCCGAAGTTTATTACAAAGGAAAATCATAATCATGTTTACTGCTTATCTCACGGACCTTGCAGAACAAGATGTACTGACATTCAACATCCATTGCTTGAGTTCTGTTGTTAAAAGAGGATTTAACCACTGTTCATTCTGTACATTCAAAACAATGCTATGACAACATGTGATATTTGACATGTTTACTATTAAAACTATTTATTTCTGTTAAGGCACACAGTAAAATGCTTGGCATGTTCAAACTGCAGATATTAACAATCCGCAAATATAAAGCCAGCAGCTGGTGCAGCAAGTGCTTTAGTGTGCGCATACCTTATATACTGTATAGACCACAGTGATTAAATATACATATAGTGTACGCACACCGCCGCCCTGTAATTACCCCTCTAACCTGATGACCCCAAATTCAGTGAATAAGTTTAAGGTATGTTAGTCAGCTTTTCATAAATAGCAAGACACGTGATTCCCTATAATTGATATATCTGAAGGCATTTGACCACCGACAGCAAGGGTATTCAAGTCAAGTATTTAAAACACACTGGTTTAAGTGTAGGCCTGCTTCATTTTCAGAAATACACCAAAACCTACAGGCAACGTTTTACAAGATGTCATCATGCCTCACACACCTACAACCAATCCCACACAGGAAATGAGGAATCACAGATGAGTCACAGTGGCCGTCAGTGAAAGTGCTCTACAAACTGTGAAATAATCTCAGTGTCTTACGGTCTTCATTTTAAACCAACAGAACTGTTACATCAATAAACACAAAGACACCACCAAAAAGAAATTACAGCATTAGTTGAAGCTCTGAGAAAAGTGATGTTGATTGTTGGAACCAACACATTTTCAGCATGTGGCTGAGTGAGAGTGTAGATTGATCGTTTGATTCTAGCCCCAGCAGGCAAAACATGTCAAATAGTCACATGTGACCATTTTTCCATAATCAAAATAAACTGTTCATAGTATGTATTACTGTATCTGCAGCCAACTCTACCATCCAAGTGAGTGGTACAGTATATAAGTGCATTTTTCCAGCATATAATCACTCAGTAGGATACAGTATATAACATCACGTCACAGCAAAGACACGTTCCCAAACATGTGAAACTCAGATACTCTGACTAGGGTCAAAATTTACATATACTACTTCTTTGTACATAGCTTTCTCTCCTTTTTCTTTTATTCAACTGTTTTATTGAAGTTTAGTGCATGATACTGTTATTACGTAAAACAACAGTACCTATAATATCATACCAACACCAAATGGCAAAAATACTATAACTCACTAGATGAGTCTGATGAAGAACAGATTGAAACACGTTGTGTTTTATGGGTTAAGCGTGCTGTCTCTACCACAAACATTCATGGTTCATTTTATTTGTTCTTTTTTGTTCTTTCATCTTACAATTGCCAGTATCTCCAGCCCAGCAGTACACACTGTGCACAAAGCTTTTTTCTCTTTTCAAATATTTTTACCTACAATAAAAAAGGTGTGTTACTTAGTAAGTAAACTCAGTCACTTGTAACAAAGAAAGACCATGGCTTACTAAAGGAACATTTAAAAATAATATAGCAATAACGTATTTAAACCGTGTTAATATTTAACTCTAAGTCACAAAGAGCCTATTCTAATTGCTTATAAAACCATTAAATTATCTTATCTTAATATAACATGGTAAACTTAGTGAAGTTAGTCCTCTGGATTTTTAACATGACAATAGTGTCCCATCAGCATTTTTGCTTGCCTCAAACACATAAGCTTAGCCAGCAGAAAAGTTAATCAAATGTACCTCTCTGGTTCATTTTTGTAATCTTTTGTTTACATCCGAGATGTACAATGCAACCCAAATCATTAACAGTAGGCTATTGAGTCTACAAGTTATTGATGGTAAGTAAAATGCCATTTTAATGGAGTCCAGCTTTGTTATAGAATGCATCTGTTGTTGCCCTTATGCTTAATTAGTATTTCTTATGCTGGAGGAAATAATTCATTAAATAAAAAAACTTAATTATTTTAACTTAATATTAATTAGCCAATCTGAAGTTAAAATATTGGACCCAGTGTTCCCCTTCAGATTCTGTCTATGGTGCCCAGGTGAATGTACTTTGATTTGTTTTGTGTGGAGGTTACTGGGTATTGATGCTAAACTGAAGGTTAAACTAAATCTGAACTCTAACTGAAACTCTAAAAAACAAAATATTTCCTTGTGATTAAGGCTGTTGATGTCAGTAACTTGATGCTTACAGCTTTTAATTAACCCAGCCTTCACCAATACTGATAAGTCTGAAGTCTCAATGTGCCCCAATGTCATTTCAAGGTTGCGAGCATAAAATTGAGATTTCTGTTCTTTAAAGTCCCCATTTTTTTAAACACCCTTCTTTTACTACCCTTTTAATATAATTCTTTCCCCTTTTATCTGGAACGTACAACTCCCTATACACTAAATTCATTATCCTTGCTTGCACTCCTTGTTGGCCTGTGAAGGGTATAGACATCCATGAAAATCATCTCCTACGAAAAATAAAAGGAGTCTCCTGCCACTCTTTTCCATCTGTCAGGATGGAGCTTCACCAGGGGACCTCTATGTCTTATGTATCCTATCAAATAACGTAGTCACCATTTGCAGTTCTTCTTTTGAATCCCAGTTCTCCACATCCTCCTCTTTCCCGTCTTTGCCTCCTCAGTGCTGCTTGATCGCGATTAAAATGCACACGCTGACCTCTGCGCCTTAATCTTCTCTCTCCCTAATTTATGCCTTTCTCTCCATCTCCCTACCACCACCACCACCTCTCCTTTCTCTCTTTTCTTGCAGTGTCCTGTGGGGCTGAGGCCAATGAAGGATGGCTCAGGTTGCTATGACTACTCCAGGGGCATTGACTGCACGGATGGTTTCAATGGAGGCTGTGAACAGCTGTGTCTCCAGCAGCTCGTGCCCCTCGAAGATGACCCCAGTTCCAGCAATGTGCTCATGTTTTGTGGGTGAGAATAACCAACAGGGAAAAAAATGTAAAAGCTTCTTCATAAACTAGGCTTCATGAGTGAAATCTCAATCAAGAAATTCTTCCTCAGGCAAATTAAGGAAGTAAAGTGAGATAGAAAGGTAAATAAGAACCAGTGACTTTATAATTACCAAATAATTTCTGTATGTGATGAGAATTCTTGCAGAAAATTACAAAACAAATGGATGGTTTTAATGTGCATATGCATCCTTTTCAGGAAGTGTTTTACAATATCATTTAGTCCACAGGTCACAATCTTGCTGTATTTTCAGGCCAACTCTGATGGCAAGCTTTTATAAATCATTTGATATATTCATGTATACAGTTTAAATAGAAAAAAATACAAGAAGTATCTACATTAGTAGTTAAAGTATATCTACTGGATATGATTTTTCTGCAGAATTACTTGAATTTTCCATGCGTTACTCCTGCACATTATTCAGTGATATATTTGTTCAGCACCTTTTTCCTCATGTCATTTCCTCTGAGCTGATACAGTTTTTGATCCCTAGAACTAGATTGTGTCACATGGCATAGTAATTTACAGGAAGTTTCCATTTGAAAAAAGGGCCACGCACCTGGTCACCAACTGCTTTACACTATGGCATTCCAACAGTTCCAAATATTTTACTAAGGGGCCTGTGTGGCAAGAAATCATGTTCGACACTGTTATATCAACTCTACACTTATACACCAAGTAAGATGGCTCAATGGCATGTTTGTATTATTTGCTTTCACAGCAGAAATCCCTTGACAGGAAACTTCTGCATACTGGCTAACTGTACTGTCTGATTGTTCTGCTACTACTGCAGCACACTTTCTAACATCTGTGATCTTTGTGGATGTCAATCGGGTGTGTACGAGACAACATTGAAAAGGACCCATCAGGCTGGAATTGTTTAGTGATTTGATTGACAAAATGATAACACATAAGCTTAATGGCATGAGGTGCAAGTCCAAACAGATGTGACTAAGAATCCACAGGTTAACAGGAATGGGGCAAGAAAAAGGTGCAGGATTCCAGTTCAAGTTCCAGGTTTCAGTTGGAGACGGGCAGGTATGAATACTGTGGGAGGTAAATGGGGAATGAGGAACAATTGAGCAAGTGGATGTTAGGAGTCAGGGGACTGGAACAGTTGAGAAAGTCAGAGGGCATCTGGTGGATTGATGGAGAATGGCAGGCCCCGAGAGTTCCTAAGAAATGCATGGGCCTAGGGAAAGTGAGAAGTGGCTGGAGACCGGGACAGGGGGGAACTTAAATATAAAAATAAAAACAACTGAAGCAGCCATTGTTACAGAGGGGATTTTTAGTTCAAGGCTGTAGTGTAGAAAAGAGGTTGGCCAATTGGGAGATACTGATCTGATAACCAAATGATGATCTAGTAACATTGATCCCTGAAAGTTGCTAATTTCATATGCCATTGTGAGGCCAGTGCTGAAATGACTAATGCAAAGAAAACTATGAATACTTGTCTAAGTGAAGTTCCTGATGACATTTGGGTTTCTGGAAAGTGGGAGCTTAACAGAGGGAGCAGGCTGAGAGGTGAAGGATATCCAAATTCTCCTTGAGATATGTCAGGTCCACAGTGTGGGATGGCATAATTTCTTCCAGAATATTAGGCACGTATGAACTGATAAACATCAAAACGCAATTTGCATCAATGTCCACTTTCCCCGATGCCAACATTTATAGAAAGGGAAAGGGCTTTGCCTTCATGCCACGGGAAGACACTGCTCCACCAGGTCTGCTGCATTTTCAGGACAGTGTTGCCAAGAGTGGCAGAGTCCTCTTTCCCACTGAGGCGCTGAGACCTGATCAATCGCATGAGCGCAGACCTCAGCTCCAGCCAACAGCATCAGATACTCAACCTCATCTGTAAGGGAGGATTGTGCAGATAGACAGAGGAAATATGAGAACTGAGACTACTTGCACGGTCTGCTGGATTCTGTTCTATTGGAATTTGTTTTCAGCAGAGTGCTTGTGTCCACAATCTCCACAATGAAAATGGCAAGTGCACTGCTTCGCTAATGTGAAAGACATTTTGGCCAAAGTTACAACATTTAGCCAAATTGTTTTTTTATTTTTATTATAAAGTATCAACCTTGCATTAATACTTGTGCACAGCCCGGATATATTCTGACTGTGTGATAGTGTGTATTTAGTTGGGTGGTAAGTGGTCTACAGGTGGCAGGATGGTCAAAGAAAAGGGCAAAGATATTTGCTTGTTAGTTCTACATTTGCAATTTGAGGATGAAAGTAGTGGGATGGGACGGCCCAGGATCAGAGGGCTCTGCAGTGGGTGATTAGAACTGCTCAGAAGATTATTGGTACCCATCTCCCGAGCCTCAGTGATATTGGTGAGGGTAAGGTGCCTACGCAGAGTCCAACGGATACTAAAGGACAGTACCCACCCCAGCCACAGCCCGTTCACCCTGCTGCCTTCTGGGAAGAGATATAGAAGTTTCTGCTGCCACACCACCAGACTGCAAAGCAGCTTTTTCCTCCCAAGCTATCAGACTTTTAAGCTCAAATTCATCCTCAGCACTACTCCATTGATAATATTTTATTTCTGTTTGCATTTTTACAATTGCTTCTGTATTAATTTATATTGTCTGCTATGTAACAGAAGGGACTTACAAAACTCAATTCCACTATATAACTTGTTGTATTGAGACAAATATAATGTACCTACCTAAAATGGGATCATCATTTTATGGGTTCTTACAGTGTCAGTCATCCAGATCTCTTGTGGGTTTTTTTGTGCATTTTGCTGTATCATCAACCTGCAACATGTATGCCACAATTCATCTTCTCATGTTCTTGCCAGAAACTGTACACATATGTATCCTTTCACTTCAAGTGTAAATGGGTTTATTACATATTATACATTATGTTCACAGCTTTTCCCTCTTCCTCAGGTGTGTGCAGGAGTACAAACTGGCAGGGGATGGGCGTTCCTGCCTTTTGCAGTCAGACAACTGTGAAGGACCTAAATGCCCAAGACAGGATGTCCGCTTCAATGACACCCTGTTTGGTGAGATGCTGCATGGATACCACAACAAAACCCAGCAAGTCAACTTGGGACAGATATTCCAAATGACCTTCCGGTAACTAGTGTACAAGTACACACATTTACACTCAAATGCTCATCGTCAGAATTCCATGAAGAAATTATTTCCATAAAAAAAATATATTTTCTTATTGATACATTGTACATTATAGTGCTCTTTCCTTCTCTTTAATCGTATTTAGAATCTTGTCTTATCCTATAAATAATTTTTCCTTCTATTCTGTTTTCTTTTCATCTCTATTTTGAAAAGCATTGTTTTATTATTTCCATCTACTGGTGTCAATTAC
The DNA here is from genome assembly GCF_014851395.1 of Micropterus salmoides. Lineage (NCBI taxonomy): Eukaryota > Metazoa > Chordata > Actinopteri > Centrarchiformes > Centrarchidae > Micropterus > Micropterus salmoides. Next base: position 15,290 of record NW_024044294.1, read on the forward strand.
ACTAACAATCTTCCCTTGTGACCTGTTGTTTCACATCTTAGCTGTTTACATTTCCCTGTGTCTCCGAGGACACATCATCAGGAGTAACGGTCGTCTTTTATCAGTTTTTTGGGTTGTAGGAGAGATAGAAAGGCTTGAGATCTCAGCGGAGCAGCTCTGAGAATCAGTAGTCAGGGTTTGCCGTTGGGGTGCAAACACAGATTTGTGTGTGTGTTTGTGTGTGTGAGAGAGAGTGAGGATTGGGACTTATCCCATGGCAGTTCTCCCTAAACTGTCAACCCTCTGAAAACCTGGCTCACTCTGATAAGTCACATGCTGTTTGTGGTGAAATGCTCCTGTAATCACAGTGAGATGATGAGGGTCTATCTATGCACGAATACAGTATACACAGAAAAATACGCTCAGCCTGTATCTGCTTTCTGTCTTTTATTTACTCACACTCTCTCACTCTCTATCACTCTCTCTCACTCTCTATCACTCTCTCGCACGCACTCACACTTTCACACACACACACGTAGTATATACCAACATGGTATTTCAAGTGACCATGAAAGGCTTTTCATCTGTTCTGCCCTATGGGCCACAATAGTTGCACTTGGCTAAACATACAGCCGCATGATATGTCTGCTGTATGTCCTCAGGGCCTTTGTAAGGTGTACTGTTATGAATCTGGATTTCTCCAGCATACATGGCACACTGGATTCCTTCATGGAAACAGAGAACAATTTCCAGTTTCCTGAGATGTGTTGATGGTCATGAAATAAGTAATTTGAATAGTTGGAGACTTTTTTGGGTGTAATCAAATTATATATTATAGAGAATGCACAGAAAGGCCATTAGTAAATGATTTCTAGTCAATAGTGCTGCACCATGACTTTTAAGTCCACATTTTTCATTCAAAGTAGCCTCAAGAAAGTGTAATGTGAGTGATGTAAGATCACTATTTGAATCCATTGGAAAGCTGCTTTTATTAAGTCTTCTCTCAGAAGTGTACTATAATTCAGGCACTGTAAGTTCACATAATTCCTCAAAGAAGTCAGCATTTAATGTTAGTAATCCACAGAAAAGGGCACTTCTGTGGTAATGTTATTTTATCCTTATTACCAACGTCTTTCAGATGAAGTAGTTCTAAATGACATTAAGTTGAATTTATTTGGGATATACACTAGTAAACAACTGCGTCTGTATCTGTCCTTGAAAATGCCTTTGGGATGCAGGCGCCCTGAACTAAGTGTGAAGTGTCCTTTATTCCTTTGGCTGCATGTATTGTCTAGAGAGATTTATTTTTAAAAGATAGCTGATAAAAATAGATAATGTAATACAATAAATAGCGTTTGCATAAGGAGGGAACACTGATACAAATGTGTTTTTTTCCCCCAGTCATTAGAGAGAAGCATGTAGCAGAGCATAGAGCACCGGGTGGTAAAGGTTGCATTGTTTGACCTCTCTTACTTGTCTGTGGTGTGTAATGGAAAAACTACAAGGTGGAAGAGTTTTGGGCTATGACTGAAACAAAGAACTATAATACTAACTTTGATCATGTAAAGAGCCATGAGCTGGAAGGGGCCTCAAATCCATCTTAAGAGAATTTGTAGGAATGACTGACATGTCTACAGCCTAATATGTGAGCCTCATGTTCCCTGAAAGTTCAAGGGGCTAAACCAGTTGGGGACTCCCCTTTTAAAACACCATACATGGCACAGTTTGACAGATAAAACAAAGGAACAGTTTGAGGATTTCATACCAGGGGAAGCAGTCAGTCCTGATCTATTTGCCCTCAAGCAGTGGAGAGCACAGTGGGTCTTCTGCCACCAGACTCCTACTCCACACTGGATTACATCAAACCATGGCCACTAAAGAGATTTGCACTCAAGCCAGGGCTCCGCTGGGGTTATAAACGCGACAGGTTTAAACTAGTAAAACAGTATGGCAGCGCTGAGACACACTAGACAAGTAATGGAAGATCTGAGGATCTTTATATGGGGGAAAAAGAACACAGAGTAGTACATGGCACACTTGGGGAAAAAAGATCCTGAATCAGTTAATTGACATAGATGTTTTTGACCCAAAAGACCACAGCATCTCTCTGGTTCCTTCCACACTTTGCCAAAGACCTTCATCTTCTGCTGTAAGATTCAGAGTTTAAAAAGATGATAAAAAGGGGTGTATTATAACCAGAAGTTACTATTTTCTTTAGCTCTGTGATGGACATACATTGTATATAACAACTCAAACGATGCAGTCCAGTGGTTGGATATGTCCTAGATCACCAATCTAAGAAAACACATCAGATTTCTGTAAAATACACAACATTGGAACTCTTCCCCACCTCAACCTTCATTTTATTACACCTGTTCTATTTGCACCTGATCCTGGAAGCTAGAAATGCTAATTGCGAGATGCATTCTCAACCACACTTACCATGTTCCCCGCAGTTGGAGTCACACTTCACTGATTACATGCAGAGGACAGGCAAAGTGCACTTCCAAGCTGATGTGCCTCTTTGGATAAATAACACATGAATCTCTAGGTGCAGAGTGCGTCTGAAACGAAGCCCAAAAAGCATTTATGCAAACCGACCCAGAGTTCAGCAGTTATTGGAGAGGGCAGGCAAACAAAGGGGAGAAAAAAAGAGAGAAGTTACTCTCTGAATCTGTGATGGAACTAAGCATCAAATTGGGGGAGAGACACTTTGTTTATTGGTTACCATTTCGTATGCATCACCACTGTGTTCCCATCTTTGTATTATGAGCCTGATCAAATGTATTTCAGTTAGCATTTTGACAGTCACATTTTTCTTGAGCTATTCATCATTCTAAGTCTAACCAGACAAGCTAAGCGCCCAGGAGTATAATACTTGACTCCCTGTGCCTCTAATTAAACATGTGTATTACTGCATGTCATCTCACCAAAGTACTCATTCTGCTCATCAAATCCTCTGTGTCTTTTGTCAAAAGAACAATAGCTTTGTCTTCTGAATGACTCACTCCCATAAGATTATACTTCACACTCCTGATATACAATATATATTTATAGCAATATGTTACAGCTGATATTACCATAATTTTCTCCACATCCCTTCATGCCGTCTTTGATATGCAGATGCAAGTCTTATCCCATAGTGCACCCTTCTTCCTCTCACACCTCCATTGCCCCCCCCCCCCCCCCCCCCCCCCCATTCTTGCAGAGGCAGCTCAAAGTGAAATATTAGATGATTTAGATGAATTATAAGATCCATCACAGGTAGTGTTTCAGTATCAAATGATAGTGATTTAGGAAGGTTTTGCATATGTTTTCTTTTAAATTGATCTCACTTTGCTAAGCCTCTTGAAGTGGACCACGGGAATGAATTTTGCAAATGGCTGCAATGAAATTACAGAACAATATGTCATGTAAGCATGCATTTGTGTGATAAAGTTACATGTGTTAATGTGAATGTTTCGGCTGAGAACAATTCCATTACAACGTGATTGCAGTGTCACTTTGTTTAAGAATCCAGCCAACAGATAAAGTACATGTTTTCATCTTTTTTCATTTAATAATTTTCTTCTTGTGAATGCAGTGGAGGCAGGCTAGTTACATTCTTTTTGAGAGCACTTTACATCCTCTAGATTTTTAAATGCATATCAGCCTCTCAATTTAATTTTCAAATCAGTCTGAACTGTTTCTTGTACTGTTCTATTATTTTTATTTGTAGTCCATGTTCAATTTAGTCCTTTGTGCTCTTATATGTACAGTAATAAGATAACTCATAGAGACATATGGATACACACACACACACACACACACACACACACACACACACACACACACACTCTCAAATCAAATGACAGTAGTAGAGTAGAGGATGTGAATGTGTGAAGGGTGGTGGGGCAGTGATAATAGGCAGTATATTTTTGCCCCTGTCACATGAATTGCCACACACACACAGAGTATACACACACATCGCATGAGCTATATGGGGGTGCAAATTGAAATTGGGGAAAACGGCAGCATTAAGGGATAGTCACTCATTGGGGCGAGACAAATAACCAGACACATACAGTACATTTACACTCTGATGCACTCAGTAGTACTTAGCAATTTGAAGCATGTAGTGGGAGAACATCTACATAAGGCTGGTTGCTTCCAGGTCAGGAACTTTTCAAATTAAGATGACCACATTAGTGATATTTGTCCTGATCTGAAATAGTCCCCTTGGAAAACCCGTCATTCAAAAAAAAGTCTTTCTTCAAAAAAGTCACATTAATCATAGGATAGCCAGCCCTGATCCAGAAGGACAATTCAACTCAACTCATAATGTGGTCAACCTGAACAGACCCTAACAGAGAGACTACAAACACCACCCAATGAGCAGCGGCGGTTGTGAAGAGCAGCAATACATTTCATCTTTACCTGCACTTCACAGTTCACACACTCTATCTCACCTCAGAAAACATGTTCTTTTCTTGCAATCACCACCTGATCTGAGCTGATAGCGAGTCTGCTTGGAACCACTTGGATATTGGACGTACTGACACAGGGAGCTGAGACCAGCTGCAAAAGAACAGAACCCTAGTGGAGGCGATAATTGTCTTCCTGTCTAATGCAATTATATGTAATTTGCCATAATGCCATAATGAGACACGAGTTCAGAAACATATGTAAATCACATTTGTCTTCTGTACATTTACAAGCTGACGAAATTGAATGAAGTTGCTCGGGATAAATATTTCATCACACCCTGAGTAATGAATCCTGTTCAAATCAAGCTCACGCATTCCTCTTTTGATAGACAGACACTCTGTCCTTAGCGTTTCCCTTCCTTCCAAGCGGTTATACAGTGAGAATGCACCGCAGTGAATGACTGTTAGAAGTTTGGGTTGTCACAAAAGAGAAGCAGTGGTTGAGAAGGAGAAGAAAAAAATAAGCTTCACCTGCTTTGTGAAGGTGACGCTGCCACCCATGTCACTCTGATGCTGAAGACGCGCCACACAAAAAAGAAAAAGTGAGGAAGAAAAGAGACAAAACCGCTTTTGATAGGCACCCTGTACTAACTCTTCATCAGCGCTCACCTCTCAAACTAAGACAACGCCACAACATGAATAATTTGTGAATCTGGCAGCCCACAAAGCTCACAGGCATAAACATAGCCACATTTCTACGTTCCTCTGTAATTTTCAGTAATTATCTCCTTGGTGCACACACGGTAGCTTCTACTGGGTAGCTGAGTCAACAAACATCATAAGGCAATTTCTTCCCACATAATGAGTAGCCATAAGATAGTGAGCCAGACTGTTGAGGTGAAGGGTTAAGCTGCTCAAGGTTGATGAGAAGCTTCTTAATTCTCTTCCTAAAATAAATGGCCTGCGTGCTCTTTCTTTTTTAATCTACCAACATTGAATTTAGCACATACCATTGTATTCTGCCCCACGCATATGTGTGTTTCTGGGCAGCACCGGTTCCAAAACAATTCAACTAAAGACATGGTGGCACTGGAGCACTGATGGTTATTCAGATAATAATATTGTATGTGTTTGATGCATATGTTAAATACATTGTGCCATAATTAACTTCAGTTGCTAGATGCCATACACACACTGTCTGTGTGAGTAAGCACATGTTTAGCTGGCTTGTTGACACAACAAATGACTGCTTCCCATGCCTTGGACACTGACAACTGGGACAGATTGTTTGCTAATTAATTGTAGTGGGTATAGTTGAAAGAGCAACTCCACCATTTTTATGTAATTCAACCTGTGAAAGCAGTAATATTTTAACACTCAGTGCCTCTGGAGGGAATTTTCTGTAGCTGAGATAACCCCAATGATGTCATCAATGTAATCTATGCTTGGACTTGGAGTTTATAATTTTTTTTACAGAAAGCCTGCGTTACAAACTGGAGTTATGCCATTTGTAAGATGTGGGTGAGAACCAGGTTGGGAACGGAAAGATGCTATCAAGTTGCATTATGTGCAGGATCTAACATTTATTTGGAGATTTGGAGATTGACCCATACTAAGACTCCTTTTATACCTAAAAGCATCCTGTATCTGAATATCATCTAGAGGAGAAAAGCCTGGTAATGAAGCTGTAAATGCACACAGAATGTATTGCAGTAGGAATGCTACTGGATGGACTAGACCACATCTGGAGGTGGTTGGATCTCAGTCAGGTGTCAATGAACAGTTTGACCACATTTTCCCACCAACCACTGCCAGCCTCGGACAAAGCTATAGTTAACTTGGCAAAGTACAAATGAGTAGAGCCTATAGGGCTACACCTGATTTGATTTTATTCTATTTATGTATAAACAAAGTCCCGGGCCTCTGGTAGAGGACCCGAGCTTGAGGATGACACATACCACTCCGCAAGGGGTGAGAGGGGGATTTATTTTTTTATATTTACTTTTAACATGTTTTAGTCTCTTAAGTGTTTTCTTGCTTTTATCATGTATTTGTTTTTATGTGTTTTATAGCCTTTGCACTTGTCAAAGCACTTTGTAACTTGCTGTTGAAAAGTGCTCTATAAAAAAGATTATTATTATTATATTATATTATTATCACAGGAAAGCTTATTAAGAACTACATGTAAAAGGAAAGCCTCATGATCAGATGTCATTGTTGGATGTCAAGTGTAAATGGAGTCTAAAGGTCAGGTTATCTCAGTCTTTGTTCATTATTTGGATCCCCATTAGCGTCCACTAAGTATTTGCTAGTCTTTAACTTGACTAACTTGAAGTGCAATACTAAATTGCTGTGCAGCTGACATTACGCACTTCCCGTGGTAGATCATACCTGCTCACCCCAAATTATATAGTGCAAGAACAGGCGTTCTGTGTGTCGACTGGGAAAGAAAGAGGTAACATTCTCCCTATTACAAGTCAGTATACCAATATGATTTTGAGGCTGTTATTTTAAGGTAAATCGTTACAAAATGTTGCTTTAATAGGTAGATTCAAATTTGGTATGTTTTTTTATTATCATATCAGTGTTTGCTGACATAAGTCTTGATTTCCATGGATGTTTGCTTCCACAGATGGCTTAATTTTTTGGAAAATGCTGCTTGTGAAAAAGTACTTATGTGTTACATGCACCTGCAGACTTTGTGGCACTTGTGTTTTGTGGAACACGGAATGGATCTGCTGCGGCTGGATCGTACCTCATTTGTACGTTGCCATGAACAATAGCATGAATGTAAATTAATGAAAATAAACTCTTTATTTTTATATTTGATCAATTAATTTACCAGCTTGGTGTTCACATATGTTAACAGCAAGCTTAAGCAAAACCTACGTATTTTCTTCACACATTGCAGCAGCTGACCTGTAAAGATTTAGATAAAGTTGTTATTCACAAATTGACGTTTTAGCAAAGGGAATTTAGCAAAAAGGATGCACGTGTAAGAGGAACTTCTTAAAGCCTCAGTGATTCCTCCGTGTTTGTGACTTAGTGGACATAAGGTGAGCACGTTTGGGAGATTGTGGAGGCTTGGTGTGTGTGTGTGCTCAGACACAATTGTGTGGGTTTGTGTTTGCTGGTGTGAGTCAGTCCACATGCGTACATGAGTGTGATCACTCCTGAAGCAGTAACGCTCAATAACTCACATGGCAAGGCAGGACCTAATAGACCATAGCCTAATATCAGCTAATGTCAGAGAGGCTTATAGCTGACTACCTGCTGTTTGACTGGGGAGAGAGAGAGAGAGAGAGAGAGAGAGAGAGAGAGAGAGAGAGAGAGGTGGATTGGTAGAGGCAGCGATAAGGGTTGAGAAGGAAAATGAATAGGAAAATAAATGGAAAGAGAAAAGGCTAAATCAAAAGAGCAAAGCTGTGCAAAACTTAGAGAGCGAGGCACTAGGAAAGAGTAACTGAGGGAAATGCAAAAGAGGATACAGAACAGCAGTGGTGCACCAAATGAGGCTTGCATGCTGGACTGTGAGGCAGTAATCACACATTGCACACAGGTGTAGTTAAACCGGGCTGGAGAATTAATGGATGCAAGGTTTATGCAGCTAAAAAAACAGTAGAGTCTGTATACCAAAACTCCTTTCACATTTTTACGTAACGTCAAATGACAATATTTCAGTCTGTTGTGGATCTTCAGGTCAAGCAATTACTACCCCATGTTAACTCTTACAGTATATACAACAGCAAATATTAGTTTGCCTGATGTGGTTCACCCATTGTGCTCTTGACATCCCCAGCTCAAGAAACAGTGTAAAAGGAAGTGTTAAAATGTACAATGTCTTATACCCTTAGAGAAATACATTTTGTAGACATTTAGAGAACATTATATGAGAGCATGTGTGTTGAGAGATGTTTATTTCTGGGGCCTGTCTTTGTAAAGTTGCCGAACAGACAGAGTCCAAAACAAATTTCCCTTTGGGGACAATAAAGTCTTATCTTATCTTATCTAGACAACAAAATAAGGCAGCAACCTTGCTATTAACTTCTATACGACGACTCATTCTATCATGCAAACTCATTATATCCCGTACAATAAAAAGACAACTTGCCATCAGTCAATATAGCCACATTGGTAGATTATTTCATGTTTGTTTGTTTTTTTGAAGAGACAGCAATGGTCCTCGCTATTTGATAAACCATATTGTATTGTTCTGGAACTTCTGATTATCATACAAAAGCACCCCTGAATCATAAGGAAAGGTGGTAACGTCATAAATACCCCTTTGTCCAGAATGTAGCTCCTTCCTGGACCTCATTCTGAAAAGCAATTATAGCAGTGGCTTCTGTACACAGTGCAACTTTTCAGCTCTTTGAATTACTCAGTGTTTATTTTTTTTTTTCAGCGTTTGCCACCTGTGGCCCCGCTGAAGTAGTTTCACATAGACTTGTTCAACTGAAGGGCTAATTTATCATTTAAATGAAATTGTATTTGTTATTGATTAAACAGACTCTTCATTTCTCCACTTAGAGACTTTGCAATTACACAGAAAATTTGCATGTGCATGCACGTTTTTGTACAAATCGCTCTCAAGCCACTCTGTGAAACCTTTACCTTATGAAGTTTTGCATTTCTATTTTGCATATGTAATACCTTAGGAGCAACCAGAAACAGGGACAAATATTTTGTGTAGTTAATAAACTTAGCTGGTGATGCTTTTGTGCACTCTTGCTAGACTGATAAAATCACTTGCATGTGCAGCAGCCAGAGAATCAATAGTAGACAGGAGGGTGAAAAATGAGAATATGCAGCATAAAGCATTAAACCCTTAGCCTCAGATTGTGATAGAGTTGCCTCACAGGGGGTAGGCTAACAATGCCAGTCCTCCAAAATTGCTTCAGCTGCCTCCCACTTTCACTGAAGGAAAACTGCAAGGAGTAATTTGTGAACCAGGTCTGAATCCTAAATTAGTGGCTAGATGTTTTTAGTACTGATTAATGAACTACTGGTGTAGCTGTGACCTGTAGGGTGGTAGCACTTTTAGTAATTTTGTATCCCTTCTGGACTACTGTCTTAACTCTTCCCCTTCCTCATCTATCCCATCACTCTGCCCTGATTTTCCGAGAGTGTTGCCTTATGCTGTAAATTTACCAGTCATAAATTATTCATACATATCAATTCGTAAATAGATGGCAGCTCCAAGCCATTTTTCAGTTTTATTCA
>NW_024044295.1:0-26213 GCF_014851395.1 Micropterus salmoides
TGTAATATGCAATATAATAGGCATAACTATGTTTACAGTGTTTTTTTAAAGACCTTACATAATGAACCGTTTTGTGTTTGTTTATTACCTTAGAATGAGTCATTTTTATCTACATACACCGTGGATCCCCTTACATGGAAGTCGCCATGTTGCGCCGCCATGTTTCTACAGAAGCTGAAACGGACATGCTGCCTCCCAGAGCATGTTTCGGCACTACATTGAATACGTATAAAGAAAAAGAAGTAGTAGTAGTCGTAATTGTAGTAGTCGTCTGGTTTATTAGAAGTAAAATGGAAGTGAAATTTGGACAAATAGAGGACCACGTGTATTATTTAGCACAAGAGCCGACAGAGCGTGTCAGCCACCTTAGCTTCTTCAACATGCTTACAAAGGGAAGGGTGAGCAGTGGCTGAGACGTAGGTTGCGATTCGCAACTCTCAACACAAGATGCCACTAAAACCTAGACACTGAACCTTTAACACTAGCATTTGTGGGGTGTGAACAGGGTGTTCACTTCACAGCCTAGTTTACGAATATTTAAAATGAAGAACAGGTTGTAACATTACTTTAAAACTCAATACAGAACTACACATAGAAGGCTACAGTATTAACTGTATCAAACCACCATACACACAACCGTGTAATCTTTGTGAATGATTGAAGGTTAGTTTGATATTATGTAAAATAATGTTACGCTTATTGGCTTTCTTGCCGGGAGCTAACATTAGCTAGGTGAGAAGATTGTTACCACTTTTGTCTACAACGTTAACTGTGTGCTTTTGGTTTTTTGTGTTATTGCTGTGTGCTACTGCAGTGCAGACTTTACAAAATCAATCTGAACTTAGATCAGCTTTAACAAATGATATAAACTTGAAATCATAGTCCCCTGCTGTGTCCTACACAACACTATATGAAGACACCTTAGAGGAATCTATTTTGAGATCAAATCAGCACTCAATAATCACATATGACTACACTAAAATGCTTACAGAAATATAAAGCAGCCAGAGGAGGCCTGCTAGATTAGTGCAGTATATCTTTCAATTTTCCTGTCAGTTATTATCAGAATTCAATTCAGAAAATGTGCTTGAGTCTCACTCTTGTTTACATAACAAAAGAGCAAGCTCTGTACGGAATAAAGTGTGTCTGTTAAACAAAAAAAATTATATTCTCACAGATTCAGGGCACAGGGGTATTCTTGCACAAGCACAGCTAAACAAGATGATTTTTCAAAGCAATACACCAATAAATAATTAAATAGATTGCTACAGTAATACTTCTTATTCTCTCAGGGAGTGAGCTGCTTGGTGTTCCCCCGCATGAACAAAAATGCCCCAAATCCATGTGATCTCTGACTGGAACATACTGTATCTCTCAGGTTATGATGTTGCAGGGGTTTATGATAAAAATGCAGAGCTGCTAACAAAAAAAAGAATCAATTCCATGTGACATTACAATATCAACTATAACCACCAACAGCAATTTAAAATCCTTCAGATTCACTCACTCATGCATATCCTGTTTTATAGTCAATGGTTCATTAATTTGCTTTTAAGATACTTACATTTTGTTCATATTAGTTTCATCCTAAGAGCATAATTTGTAAATTAAAATGAAAAAAAACCCCAACAAGCCTCCCTAGAACGATTACAGCTCAGCAACTCAGCATTCACACTTCCCCCGAAAACCTTGGGACCCAGAGATGTAGCATGTATCTGCAAATTATCACCCACAGCAATAAAGATAAATGCTATCCAAAAAATCTTATTTTATGTAAAGGTTTTAAACAAATAGAACATTAAAGCAAGGATGGACTTTCAGATTTCAAGGTGCTCTGAATTAAATCTACCTATGTGGTTTATTCTAGAGGAGCCCCTCCTATGGTCTGTGTGCTGACAACTTGCCATAAGCAGGTCAAGGTGAATACTCCACATCTGTGATTTTGCCTGCTAACTCATTCCCAATGGAAATGAGTCTTATTCATTTTTCAGACAGCCTCTAGGATATCTGATTCCCCCCCCCAAAAAAAAGCCCCTCAGGCGAGCATTCATCTTTGATGTTTTGAAAAGAAAGCGAGAAAAGCTGCAGTCGGGCTTCATGCATATTGTATTGCTTAGAAAAGAATTACAAGCAGCCTACTGGTTCTCATAGTTATTATCTATGCAAGCTCAATCTCACTCTGCTCAATACGGACTCAGAACAAAACATTTAAATTGAGTTTGGATATTAATGGTCTCCAGATCATTCCAGGTGATTATGGTGGCCCCCCTGACCTTTCCTCTAGCACGTTTGTTAAGCCTAAATTCCCTCTTGGCCAAACTTTGTGTTGTTTGAACTATATATTGTTTTGTGTCTGCTGTCATACATTCTTGTGGTATGTCAAAAACTGATGGTTATATATTGCTTCATTGCTTAAATCCTTCAATCCATTTTCCCACACAATAAGTTTTGCAGGCAAGACACATGTGAAAATCTATGTGAGTTCATGCTCCCAAGAACATGAACCTGTTGGGCACTCTTGACCAAATTCTCAACATTGCAGATTTCATTTCAAATATGCTGAGCATAATGTTCCAGGGCCTTTAAATTGTAATGACCCAGTGGATTTTCCATTTCACAAACTTTATATTATGCCCACTACATCTAAGATTTTAAGAAGTGCACAATGGTATGTTATGATGTTCATCCCATCCTACACGTTGGTATCGCGGGTGTAATCATTTCAGCCTGTAAGAAGCATCACCAGTTTTGTTTTCAGAAAGTCTGATGTCAGCTCGTGCACTTTTGCTGACGCCAGATATACAGAAATTAGACTGTAGCAATTTAATCAGTCTTGAGCGAAAAAAATAGTAAAGACTGTATGACCGAGCTCTCACCTTGTTGTTATCGTACGAAGTGGGAGTGCAGAGACCCCTGTTTGCTGAAATCTGCAAAATATAGAGACAAGTTGTTCACACATGGTAGATAACAGCCTCCCCTTGTGGCCGAATTACAACAATACATTTATAGCGGAGGTTGGTTTGTCTCAGTCTCTCTTCTTTTATACAGTCTATGGTCTCAGCAGCTCACGTGACGTCAGGTGTATGTTATGAGGAGGAAGTCGTGCCTCGGTAGAATAGGACAATTATAGTTGGCCTACTGCACCCTCCTATCTGTTCAATCACGGACAACATAAATAGTTACTGTACAAAAAGGGATCGAATGAAGTGGTTTAGCGCAGGCGCGGTGGCCAAGTGGTAAGGCGTCGGTCTCGTAAACCGAAGATCGCGGGTTCGAACCCCGTCCGTGCCTTTTGAACACCCGATCAGTCAATTTAAAACCATGACCAAGGCTACTTCTATTTTCACTGTTAAACCTTTAACACGTGTCACATATAAATATTAACTTTTTTTCTTTGACAGAAAACTCTTTGATACTTCAAACACAATTTTGACTTAGGAGTATTTTCCTTCAGCCGAGAAATTTATTTGAATTTAATCAAATGTAAATTTTAGGAGAAAGGCATTTTCCCCAGCTAGTGGGGTAAGATGCACCCCCTAAGCTTAATGTCTATTTTCTGACACAGAACCTTTTATTGATTTTATTTTTGTATCTTTAAGAAGGCAATGCCTAGGTAACATATTATAAAATAAAATAAATAGCAGTTGACAAATTCATTTGTATTCATCAAATGTATTTTTTAGGGAAAAGGCATTTATATATATATATATATATAAATTGAACACAAAAAAAATTGAACACAATAAAAATTGAACACAATAAAAAAAAATTACAGCTTATTTCAACTGACAAAAAAATTTGATCAAATTAGGTCAGAATGGCTTTTATCCATCCATCCATCCATCCATCGTCAACCGCTTATCCTGCGTACAGGGTCGCGGGGGGCTGGAGCCTATCCCAGCTGACATTGGGCGAAAGACGGGGTACACCCTGGACAGGTCGCCAGTATGGCTTTTATCAAATAACTTAAATAATTGTGATGAAACAGAGAACAATTTTAGTTCAGTGAGACTAGGGGCAGCCAGAAGAAATGTTGAGATTTTTTTTGTTTGACATTTTAAGTTTTTTTGTTAGAATTACTGCGGGGGTTACAGCTAAGATTCTTCAGCTCCACCTGGTTGTCACCCTGCATCTCTAGCTTTTTTAAATTTGACTTACTCTCTCAATATAGGCTGTCTGCTCTGCAGCCATAAATAATTATTGATTTAAATGACACATAGAAATGTTATAATTCATTTGTATACAGCACTGTGTTAGTAAATCCTATCTATACTAACATTTTGAAGTAATTTTAGAAGAAAATCAACAGAAAAATTATGAAATCTAAAGAGAGAAAGTTAATTTGTGACTCGATAAATAGTTGGACAAAACAACGAGATAACAACAATGATCTCTACTTATTGAGAATATTAACTGAAATCTTTTCTGAATCACTTTCAGAAATCATGACTGGGAAAGGGAAAGATGACAAAGAATAAAATATCACACCTGAAGTCAAACCGTTGCATTTGTTTTCTTATTTAAATGTTTCATATTTGTTTTTTCTTTAAAGTTGTCAACATATTTAATCATATTTGCAGTTCAAAACCATCCATCTCCAAATCTGGTGATTTTGAATTTGAGGCTTCAGGTGGCAGGACACAACCAGATATCTTAAAGATAACCAGACACAGAGCCTGGAACTAATTCAAGCACCACTGTACTGTCTTCAAGGACACCAGGAGCCTTCTAAGGCATCATTGAATTCATTCTACATATAGGAACCCTAAAATATTGAGTTCCAGTAGCTTCTAGAGCATCCTGGAATGACTTCAAGGACTGCTTAAATGTCTTAAATGATCCAAACAGCCTTCTCAAGTTTCCTGGAAGTCCTTTAAGAAGTCTGGGGAAGCACTTTAACATGAATACTCAAAGTGCCTCAGTATCAAGGGATGGAACTCCACAGTACCACCTGGGTGATGCACAGCAGCCATTTTGCGCTCATCACACAGCAGCTTGGGTTGGAGAGGGAGAGAAACTTAGAACCATTTACAATGGGGCAACATGCAGGGAACCCCTTACTGTTTGCGATAAGTGCAATGACCACAGTGAGTCAGGACCTCAGTTTAACGTTGAAGGACCGCAACTCCTACAGCACAGCGTCCATGACACTGCACTTGGATCTATTCCAGCTACCACTTAGTTTTCCCAAGAGGTCTTCCCATGTAAGTACCAGCCAAGCCCACACCTGCTTAGTCTGGTGCAGAAACTCCAGTTCAGCCTGGAAAAAAACCTAGAAACGTGCACCAGCTGTGTCTGCTGCAAAATTCTGTCTAGAGCAGTAGGCTATGTGCCAACTATGCCACGTTATGAATTTCTGCTTAGATTTGAGACATTCGGCACAAAAAAATCTTTAAACGTTGGTTAACTGTTTCATTCAGTCAGTTTCTTTTAATTCATGTTGTACTTGATTGCCCTGGTGAAGTTCTAGATAAGTAGCCTGCGCATTTTTACTCACTTGTTTGGAGTCAGTA
This sequence comes from Micropterus salmoides, assembly GCF_014851395.1. Classification (NCBI taxonomy): domain Eukaryota; kingdom Metazoa; phylum Chordata; class Actinopteri; order Centrarchiformes; family Centrarchidae; genus Micropterus; species Micropterus salmoides. Next base: position 5,514 of record NW_024044295.1, read on the forward strand.
GTCACTCAGACATTCATATCACTATTAATGTTCAATACAGTAATAGGAGAGGCACTATGGGCCTCCCGCACTCAGGGTGAGCCTGCATTATGTTTATGCACCGAAAGGCCCGGTGCAGTCATTAAACACAAAATGTGACTTATTGTTTGTTATTCTTTTCTAGAGTGAGAGCTAATGTTCAGCTATGCTAGGCAGATGATGTCAGTGGGTTTAAATGGTTGTAAAGTCACCCGAACAAACAAAGTCATATGCTACAAGAACAATGCTCATTCATATTGTTGTTTGGAGAAGTTAGATTTTTGGATACATGCATAGCCACACTTTTATTTTCTAAACGAAATGTCTTCATTTTAGGGTTGTTAGTATATGTAATTATGTTTGTCATTAGCCTTATATGTTTAAAAACTAAAGCACAGGTTCTGGATAGATGGGCACACCAAAAAACACTGACAAACAGCTTTCTAACTTCAAGTCAACGTGAAATTTAGTACACTTGTAAACAAGGGGTTTGGGAACCAGAAAATGCAACATTTGAAGAGTTTATAATATACATTTAGGTAAGTCATTTAGTGTTATAGTTTTTTGAAAACCAAATTGTGCATTCACTATCCTATATTTTCACGGAGATTAATGCATTCAGTCATTTACATTTATATGTTTAATAGTACATGTGTCCTCTTTAGTATGTGCTATCAATCAAAGTTTCTGCAACGTTTGCATGAGAAGTTACTAAGCATTACACAGATGTTTTGTAAATGGGCCTAGAAAGTGGTTAATTCAAGTGGGATTTCATTCAAACAGAAAGCTGACCTTCAGTATGTGTTTCAGATGTACAACAGTATGTTTAAAGATTGATCTTGCTCTTGCAGAGATCTTCTAAACTGAAGATGATGAAAGTGTATTTCTCAAAACACAGGGGTTTTGTTTTGAACCAAAAACAGGAGATTGCAGGTAAACCCACCTCACTTTTGCCCAGTCTGCATCAGTCAGCAGTTTGTGTGTGCATTTTTCAGAATTTCATCAAATGTAATTGAATGTTTTTCATAATATTCTTTCTTAATTTTAAAATTGTTTTCACATCACAATGTGATAATGTTACTATAATCGTGCAGCTATTAAGCTGATACTGTTCTCAGACTAGTACAGTTTCCTGGGTAACACTTAGTGTAGCAGCATCAATGATTCATATCTAGTTCATGGCATGCTGCAGCGTATCATCACGTTCCATCTGTTGAAGTGACCCTTTGTAATCTGATGATAGGAAGGAAACAACTGGAAGCTGCTGTAGTGGTTTACAAAAGCCCTAGTCAGCAACATCCACAGTGCATCACTGGTGGATAATGTCCAACATCCAGCTGCCATCACTGTGAGAAGAAATGCTGCATTTAGCACATAAATCAGTACCTTGAAAATCAGATCCAGATGGCAAAATTGCTGGTTCTGGAGTTTATTCAGCATGATGGTGCAAAAGCATATAATCCTATATGACACTATGAGCAGCTTTAACCATGTAAACAAACTAATTGCACCAAGGTTTGATCTACAAAGCTCCTTTTGGGCAGGTTGTTTATTGGGAATCTGTGTTGAGATAGTCCAAGATCATTTTTAACATGAGCACTGAAAAATGGCTCATGTTCATCATGCAGTCAAGGCTACTGAGATTGACATACATTAGTAAACTCATGCTGCAGTGCCAGCAGCTTGTTTCCATGGTAACCTATAAGATTTTTTTTGTGAATAGCATCATTAATAATAACACTGAGACCATAATCCATGAACGTCATTGTAATTGTTTTTTTCCTCCCTGGGAGGATTTACTGCCATTAAGCTTTTGATAGATGACTGATGATGGTGAAAGAAGAAAAAAGATAGTAAATGGTTTTCAAATCTGTCAATTTTAGCTGATATTACTATTCAGATACAGATGGTCAAACATATCTAGAGACAGTTTAAATTAAATTTTTATGGTAAACAATCTTTAAAGAATGTTTACCATAAAAGTATATACGCCTATGTAAGCATGTGGCACAATCTCACACTTGTGGAAATGAGTGTCCCACATAACATTTCCTTCAGCAAGATTAGGAAGGCAATTATCAGGATCCTTCTAATTAGTTTTGCCTTTCACGGCTGCTGTTTAAATTCCAGATATAGCAACAGTATACGTGTCTGCATTCCTTGTGTTTTCATGATCAAAATTGTAGTGCCTTTTCCCAGTGTTTTTGTGGCACCAATGGAGGCTGTGTGGCGCAGGCCTGGACAGAAACATTTAACATGTGTCCTAACTGAGTCTCTCCAAGCTGGTTAAACAAGCTGGTTAAACAAGAATAATAAAAGCTGCCCTTCCAATTAGGAAACAACACAATGAACAGGAAATGTGCTGTCCTAAGTTAAAAACACACACACACACACACACACACACACACACACACACACACACACACACACACACACAAAACACACACATACCTCAAAAGCTGGAGTTAATTAGCCAGATTGGGTCACTACAAGCAAAAGTTGGAACTTCATCCTCAAAGTATTTGACACGGCTGGACCATACTTCCTAAATGTCTCATTATGTCTCCATGCCCTTAATGGCATTTTCTGGTTTCTTCTTTTTTTGAACAATTTATGAATTACTGTAAATTCAGCCCCCTGGTGGAATCCTTAGGTAATTATAGATGATGCCCACATCTCTCATAGTCCAACTTAGCACTTGTCTAAATATGTACACATGCAAAACAGAGTTATATTACCATATAAATGAGCTGCTGAGTTGTGTACAGATTTGTTGCCCTTCCCTTCCTAAAACTCAATATATCATCACTTTGAATATTATTTACACACATATTAAACTCTGGTTATAAACACACATAAACTGGGTTTTTTTCACATCATACCTGTAAACAAATATGTACATTTAAATATATTTACAAGGCCTGCAGTCATTTATTTCTGCCTTTGTGAGTGAACCACGCGGCTCTCTTTGTTGATTTCTTATTTTAATCTCCTCAAATTTCTCCTGTGCCACCTGCAAATAGAGAGAGTCTTCCAAGAAAAAAAATCTCATAGGAGATATAAATAGCAGGAGGAAGAGAGTCTGTAAAATGAGGTATATTGGCATCAGGTCCAGATCTGCTGTTGGCTCCACACACATTGATTTCCCTGTTTGTGTGGGTTGTAGCATTCTGAACTCAATGGAGATTTTCACACAATAAACGCAAAGGATTGTCGCCCACTAAAATCCCATATTCATGCTGCAACTGCATTTGAGGTGTAATTTATACATTTTATTTATATCATTATTCTTATAAAATTGAAATAATAATACTGATGTATTGACTTGTATAGACCAAACTCCAGACTCCACTTCAAATAGATCAAACAGACTTGGAGACCGTACTAACCTTTGAAACAAATAAAAAGAAAATCCTCTCTATTGTGACCAACCATTCACTCTATGCCTGAACATAGCAGTCCAAAAAGACACGCAGATCCGACACTGGTAATACTTTGTTCTGCACATGGTTGTTATTGTTTATGTTTTGAGCTGTTTAAGCCAAGACTTCATTGTGTGCCATCTGGCTCTTGGGTGGGGAGCCAAACAGTTGATTAAAGAACGCAATTAGTGTGGAACAGGTTCTGTCAGCTCACCCGGCAGGGATTAAAGAATGCGCTTATTCATTGTGACAACCACGCCGTCATGCATGTGTAGGATAGGCAACCGGTGTTTCTTCAATCACAGGATTTTCTCAAGAGCGCCACGCTGCTCCAGAAATGTTAATGTGAGGTCAGATGAGTCTTTTCCAACCAGGATTTTTATGAAAGCTGGGGCATATTGCACCGGATGCATCTCCTTTGAGATTTAAAAAGACCAGGTAGAGCTGTGAACTTTTACAACTCTCTAGTCAGCAATGACAGATAGAGTCCAGTCCGACAAGGGGCTTAAGGTAACGACAAAAGAGTCAGACGGTTTGATGGTAGCAACTGGCAAAAGTACATAGGACAAGTGAGAGATAATCAACAAGTCAAGAGCTGAAAACCTTAAAAGGCCACTTCAAGGCAGCAGGAATTGAAGAGAAGAGTGTGCTGCCAGAAAACCACCGCTCAACCTTCACAAGGAAGTGGAACTGGAAAAGAAAGAACGAGGATCCAGGCTGCTTTCATAGGGTCTCAGAGCTTCACGAGACAGCTGCCTGGGCAAAAATGAAATGCAAACCTTGTGTGATGCAGAGAAACATTTAGAGATTTGACAATCATCAAGTTCCCCTTTGAAAATTCTCCAAATTACTTCAGACACTTGCAACCAAGTAAGAGATGTCACTTTTGTGACATTAAAAATTAAAGATTTATGCTTTGAAAGCACAGCCTGTGTTACACCATCAGTACATTCAAACAGCTGGCGTATTGAATCATTCTGTATTACAGCTAAGAAAGATTATTAAGAAAAGTTATTTTCATCACAAAAATGAGGCATGTGCATTTTTCTCTTCATGCTTATATAACACAGGATGTTTACATATATCACTTGACATGACATATAATTTGTCAAGTCATCACTGAAGTGCAGAAAAACCTTAATTGCAGTACTATAAAAAGTTTATTTTATTTGCACAGATTATACGTAAAACGACATACACATACAGAAAAGTGGGACTTTGAACCACCCTTTTGAATGAAGCATATGACTTCCATAACTTCAGAGCTCAGTCCGCAGAAGGTTGGACACAATCAGGCAAGTGTTTGTGGGCCATGACCCAGATACTTGTTTCCAGCCCTGGACTGGACACTGTATCACAGCATCGTCTCCCATTTCATTCCACACTCATGAACGATGCAACAAAGAAAGCAAAACTCGTAGACGATGTTTTGGAGCATGAAAGATCTTGATCTTGAAACTTGTCTAAAACTTAGAGGGTTTGCTTTGATTACAGCCGTGGTAGTGATACTGTTTCGTGGGTGTCTGATGGGAAACAAAGGTTTTGATTTGACTGTGGGACTTCACTAGTTGGATTTGAAGGAGGTTCCCAAGCCAAACCCAAAACCAACTGTGGTGGACCAAAATAGAGTAATTCACAGCATGTATTAAACCCCACAGTCAATAACAGGCTCTTTGCTTAAACAAATCTTTATACATAAAATCCTGTTTTTTAACACAAATCTAAAAAAACAACAATTTGCTTGGTTCCTGCAGTGTCAGTGTGCAAGTTTACTATTCGTGAACATGGCACCATCTACAGGAGAATATCTAGACTTCACACATCACAAACCAGGTGACGTCCTGCTGCTCTGATGACACAGTTTGTTTCTGTGGAGGCATCCCACTATACACAATTTGTAGATGTAACATGCTTCTGTTGTCTTTAGTACTCTGAGGAAAAGAACAAACTGTGGAACAGCCAATGAGATCATGCACTTCATAATATTAAGGGTATATGAGATCACTTAATAGCTATTTAGTGACTATAGCTTATTCTGTCGACTCCATGGGAAACAACCTGTAATCCTATTGTGATACTGCCAAAACCTTAAAAGAGAATGACCACATGGAGTTTTCACACATTTCTTTTTTTTTCACAACATTTAAGTTTTTTAAACAAAGCCTCAGCTGGCTGTCATGTCCCTGAAATAGCACTGACAACACAGCTGACATATTTCATAGAAAAAGGAAAGAAACCTGCTTTACAGCAGACTCTAAAATAGAAAGGCAAGAAAACCTCAGTTTGCCCATTAGTGCACTACACTTCCAAATTTTTTTTTTTAAAACCAAGGAATACAGTGTTGTCACAGACTTTCCAAAGGCACAGGGAGTCAGCTTCAGAGTTATAAGGAGGCCAACGCCTTGCACAGTATTTAAAACAAATAACAGCACTGTTGTGAGGACCAGCTATCTGATCTTCCCACTCACTGATTAACATTTGACCTTCTGGCTGAGCCTTGACTGAGTTTCAACAGAGGAATGCTCAAGTTGCCTTTTCATTATGTGGACTGCTGCTGTAATCCTGAGGACTTCTCAGGCATTCGTGGGCTGCTCATGACAAAATTTAGAGTTTATTTTCTGCAAAACAAATTTCATATAAAGGTATGTGTAAAATCACAACACTGTTTTACTCCTCACACAAATCATTATGTGTTTTCACAAAGAGTCTGATAATGATGTGACACTGAGAACAGTAAAATATAACACAATGTAAAGCAAAAATGTAGAGTTTCTGATCTTGAGAGCAATGCCATTCCCATTATTGCTGTAACATGTTATATTTACAAAAGGCACATAGGACATGCAAATGCATTTATTGTGTTAGTAAATATTACAAGTAGGGTGTTCATCACCACAGAGAAAATCTGGCCATAAAGCATATTTCCGGATGAAAGGTGCTTTTCTCAAACATTTGGCAGCATCTCTGTCACACTTGCACAGCAGCTTTTCACATTTGTCCTTCAAATCATCTGCAATGAAGAACATACATGTCTTTTTTCAGTGACAAGCTGAAAAGAGGATTTCCATTAAAAATAGTTTTTGAGCAGTTTTCTCGTTAACATTGTGACATTTGTTGTGATTCGAATGCCTGCACAGTGGCTGGAAAAAAAGAAACAACCCACTATTTATTGGTACTGAAATGTGTAAACCTCATTTAGGCCATTGCTATGTAAGTACACAATCTACTGTGGTTCATGGGGTCTTAAAATACTATTAAATATTATATTAGAAACATCTTGTCTTTCCCCCATAATTAGCTGCCTGCATACTGTTTTCATAAACTCCAGGGATATTTGTACATCACACACAGCCTGGTCTGGGTCTCACTTTTAGATCATACTCATGCCACTGTGTTATGGCATCATGTTACCGTTTGCTGCCACAAAAAAAGCATCATCTACCTTATTTTCTAAATAACAACGAAAAAAGTTTCAGATAAATGCAATACCACACTCAGATGCCTTGTCCTCACACTTCCACTGATACTGGGCTGTTTTGGTTTGGCAGCCAAGATGTTCTGCATCTCCATAACAGCAATCATGTCTGTGACAACACCTACATACAGAAAGATTAACAACAAGATAAATGTTTTGTTTTGGAGCCTGAACTCTAGACTTGACAAGGCAGGGTCAAGAAAGCAGTTGGTGGAACGTCACAGCGCTGTGGTCTGAATCACACCACAGCTATTTTGAAAGGCAGGGGCAGGATCACCACACGGGTTTTCACAGCAGATAGTTAGCAGTTAACTGTTTTGAGGGGGTTTGGTGTCTTGCGGTGAAGAAGGAAAAGAAGGAGACGGCAATTAGGATTTGGGTGTGTAATTTTTGGGACCTATCTGGAAGTACCCACTGGAGCATGTGAGTATGCTGAATTTGGACATCGTTCCCCGCTTCCATCCTGTCGCACAGCATTTGTGGTTCAGTCGACTCATTCATAAACGGAAACTGTGTGTAAACGAGCAGGATGTAGGACGACTAAGAAGAACCAAAGGTATCCAGGAGGAGGAAATAATGTGCCTTTGTCATTGCCACATTGCCTTTGCATGGTGAATTATATTTTTTGCATCACATAATGTATAGGTGGGCCATATATAGTGTCAAGTGAATGTTTACACTTCGGTACACTCTATCATCAGGTATCCAGGCATAATTTTCCTGAAAAAGCAACAAAAAAACAGACTTGACCATGTTGTATTTTCTTTAGTCAGGTTTGGGAAGAGCGTAATTAAAGCTGGTGCCTCACCAGTCTGCCCTGTCTCTGGGCCAGCCCTGACCACCCAGTCCACAGTAGCATCCGTACATCATGTAAGCCAAGGCAGATCTCCCTGTGCTGCATTTGATGGCTCCTGCCAACTCGAGTAACCCTCTTTTTGTCCGCTGGGACCTGCGTGTCGCCACAGAGGCCACGGCCACTGCAAAGAGATATAAACAACAAAAGAGGACGAGCAAAGTCATCTCTCTCTTTGTCAACAAGTTTCAGTTTCTTTACACCCATCCACACTGTTTAGTATGGTTCAGTCCTCCTGTTTTGGTTTGATGCAGTATGGTATTCAGGGGTGGACGCAGTAATAGAAACACTGGTGTCTTTGACACAGTCTTAACAAAATTATTTTCTTTTCAGCATTATTATTGTCTTGCCTGTGTACACTTGGTTAGCCCTTTATTAGATAGGCAATTCAGTCTAATACAATAGTCAAACAAACAATTAACAAAGCAGACCTCTATGAAGGTATGTGGCTGAACTACTACTCCCATCAGCCGCTCTACTAAGTCTAACAAGTAAAACCTGCTATCTGAACACGCACTTGCCTTTAGATAAATAACATAGACATTTAGTGAACGAGCTTTTGAGGCCGTTGCATCCAGACTTTGAAATGCACTGCCAGCATTCTTACGTTCTGCAGATTCTTTTAAAAGAAATCTGTTCAGACGGGAGTTTGGGTAACCTGTATGCACCAGGTCTGCATCTTCTGTATTTATTTGTGTATTTTATTATGTACTATGCATTTGTTGGGCATTTTTACCATGAGCCGTGGTAATGTGACATATCATATTACATCTGGTGCAATTATTATATATTTATATTACATGCTGTGCTGTTAGTTCACTTCCTCTTCCCGTGGTGTGCGTGAGTATTTTATCTTCTGTGTTTTTATTCTTGTACGTTAATGTTTTTGTATGGCCCTTGGTGCCTCTTGTTGGTTTAAAGCACTACACTACAAATAAAGTTTACTTACTTACTTACTTTCTTACTTACCACTCAACCTAAGTAACAGAACACCAGAAAGCTACACTCTGCCTGGACACCTGAATCAGGGTCAGGCTTGAAATGACGGGACAGTAGATAATGTTGTGCAAAAACAGTTTAGCTTGTCTGCACTTGACCTCTTAGAATAACACTTTCACTGAATCACTGTGCATATGTAAACAGACTTAATTTCCACTTCAAGGCACTGAATCTACATGGACTGCCTTTGTGTCCTTAAAAAACTTCTTAACTCGACTGCTTTTTATCACTAATTGGAGCTCCACTACAAAGGAAATAATCAACTTACCAGATAACAGGAGAAGTATCCGGTAAAACGCAGTCATGGCAAGAAATAGGCAGCTGAACCCCAGACCAAGTGATTTTCACTTACAGTCTGTGAGTGTGGCATTGAGTGGAGAGCTTTTTTTAGAGGCTGTGTGAATAATCTCCTGAGCATCACCATTGGCCAGAGGCTAATCCAGTGTTTGTCAAACTGTACGCCCCCTTCAGGAAACAGCCTGAAGCTGTTTTACTGCTTCTTCACAGCTCTGTAAGACCTGTGTTTGCAGCTCATCCTCATACGCAGATAGCAATGAAAACAAATTTGTTTATCTATTGTTTTTTTCTTTTATTTATGTATTAGCATCACTGTGTCTTGCCTAAATGTTATTTTTGCCAATGCCAGGGCCTCTAAAAATCACAGACAGAGAAGTTGGGGTGTTGGGATGTTGCGCCAATCGTGCACCAAAAGACTGACAAGAAAAGTTTCTGACTATCTTGCTGAGCCACATGTCACATAGCATATATTTTACAGATAAGTATCACTCTGGATGCTGTTTTTAATTATAGATTAATGGTTCTCACATAAAACTCAAGTCAGTCTGAGCTTTTCCAAATAAATCCTGTATTCATACAGTATGGTAAAAAAATTAAACACATACCAAAAAACAAGAAAATCCTGCTGGCGTCTGCGGGCTAATTTTTTAACACATATATGGTTACTGCAAACAACACTATATATGGTTCCACTTCCTCCCAACAAATGCACCCAGACTTGCAGATTATTGTAATTGTGCTCTAATAATATAGATTTCCCTCACGCATCTCATCCGTTTTCTTCCCCTTGGAAATAAACATGTCAGTAGGGGTGAATAGAACAGGGCTTCTCTCCGTAAAACAACCACTCAGACATACTACAGCTATCATTATTGTCAGTGTGATTTACTGAGCAGCACTCCAAGTGTCTCACAGCTCAGTTTGTTTATATGACAAATTGCAGACCTGATCTGAAAATGGCATGAATTGTGTCATATCTTTGCTTTTCATCTTTTTATGTTTTCTGAAAGTATATTTCAGCTCTGCCGCACTGGACTCCATCGTCATCCATAAAGTGGTAATGTCAGTGCAGCTAAATCATAAAAGACACACGCTTTGGCTTTTGATAAGAGGGGACACATTCACAGTTTTCTGTGATTCAGTTCCCCAATGATGCTTCTGCACAATGTGAGATAAGCGCCTCCTACTGGCAGTTATTATAGCTAACAGGGTGACTGCATCAGAGGAGACGCATCCCTCGAACCCTGTATATCTGATTATTTTTAGCTCAACCTGCCAATTGCCACAAAACGTCCAGTCAACATTTAGATCATATCAGGCAGAACACATCTGGCTGAAAGCTGTTAATGTTAATGTGAAGCAGTTACAAATGTGCAATGATCTCAACAGAAAGCAAAATCCCAGACAATGTACAGTGTTAAATTCTGGTTTTGTTGACATAAGTCTCCCAGAGGACTGAGGGTGAGATGATATGTGAATGACAGTAAGATTGCACATAAACAAACGATCCAAAAATACATTTTTCAGATTAAATGACAAACACTCGACAAAAGGCAAGATAGTTTCAGCCTGAGAAACTTAATTTAACAACAAATCGAGTAGGTCTTGGGGTAGAATAAACACCAAAGTAAACCAAAAACACATTCCAAAATAATTCTCTGATCCTGTGCTGTTAAAATGCAAACTGACTAAACTCTGGACTGTTGTTTTCACTTTGGCATAATGGATTTGACATTTCACACATCACTTATAAGATGCAGAAAGAGGAAGTCACTCTTCAAAGTAGCAGTGTTCCTTTGGTACAAAAGGATAATTACTGCTGCTTTAGTGTTTTTTTTTAATGTTTGATCTGTTTGTTGTCTGCCCTGCTGGGAGTCTGTGGGTGAATTCTTCCTGAATGAGAATCAGTAGCTCCAATCTAATTTTGCGAAAGAAAAATAAGTCAGGAAAGGATGAAAATTAAGATCAGGGCATGTGTTTCCTCACACAGATCTATATGTCTGCTGCTCTCACGTATTTGTACTTGTTTTGATAACTCTTATTAAACAGAGTGCAAACTTAATTTGTAGATGACAAAATTTCAGATCAAATAAATTATGAAAAAAGAAAAGAAAAGAATGGTTGAATTGATTCCAGAAATAAGGACCATCGCTATTACTAATACTAATTTAATATTTCCGGTATCGCTATTTCTTTGTACACTGCTCAAAAAAATAAAGGGAACACTAAAATAACACATCCTAGATCTGAATGAATGAAATAATCTCTTCTCTCAATCTCCCGTACTCCTTTCTTTACATAGTTGAATGTGCTGACAACAAAAAATCACACAAAAATTATCAATGGAAATCAAATCTATCAACCCATGGAGGTCTGGAATTGGAGTCACACTCAAAATCAAAGTGGAAAACCACACTACAGGCCAATCCAACTTTGATGTAATGTCCTTAAAACAAGTCAAAATGAGGCTCAGTAGTGTGTGTGGCCTCCACGTGCCTGTATGACCTCCCTACAACGCCTGGGCATGCTCCTGATGAGGTGGCGGATGGTCTCCTGAGGGATCTCCTCCCAGACCTGGACTAAAGCATCCGCCAACTCCTGGACAGTCTGTGGTGCAACGTGGCGTTGGTGGATGGAGCGAGACATGATATCCCAGATGTGCTCAATTGGATTCAGGTCTGGGGAATGGGCGGGCCAGTCCATAGCATCAATGCCTTCCTCTTGCAGGAACTGCTCACACACTCCAGCCACATGAGGTCTAGCACTGTCTTGCATTAGGCGGAACCCAGGGACAACCGCACCAGCATATGGTCTCACAAGGGGTCTGAGGATCTCGTCTTGGTACCTAATGGCATTTCAGGCTACCTCTGGCGAGCACATGGAGGGCTGTGCGGTCCCCCAAAGAAATGCCACCCCACACCATTATTGACCCGCCGCCAAACCGGTCATGCTGGAGGATGTTGCAGGTAGCAGAACGTTCTCCACGGCGTCTCCAGACTCTGTCACGTCTGTCACATGTGCTCAGTGTGAACCTGCTTTCATCTGGAGTCTGTTTCTGACCGTTTGAGCAGACACATGCACATTTGTGGCCTGCTGGAGGTCATTTTGCAGGGCTCTGGCAGTGCTCCTCCTGTTCCTCCTTGCACAAAGGTGGAGGTAGCGGTCCTGCTGCTGGGTTGTTGCCTTCCTACAGCCTCCTCCACGTCTCCTGCTGTACTGGCCTGTCTCCTGGTAGCGCCTCATGATCTGGACACTACACTGACAGACACAGCAAACCTTCTTGCCACAGCTCGCATTGATGTGCCATCCTGGATGAGCTGCACTAACTCAGCCACTTGTGTGGGTTGTAGACTCCGTCTCATGCTACCACTAGAGTGAAAGCACCGCCAGCATTCAAAAGTGACCAAAACATCAGCCAGGAAGCATAGGAACTGAGAAGTGGTCTGTGGTCACCACCTGCAGAACCACTCCTTTATTGGGGGTGTCTTGCTAATTGCCTATAATTTCCACCTGTTGTCAATTCCATTTGCACAACAGCATGTGAAATTGATTGTCAATCAGTGTTGCTTCCTAAGTGGACAGTTTGCAAGTAACAAAAGTATAATGGCTCAAAGACAAATACATTTTGTCCACATGGTCAGCTATTACCTACAAGGTAATAATCCTCATTAGCATACACCAAGATAAAATAAAATAAAACTACAAAACGTTTCTTAATACTAATACTAATTCAGTGTGAACTAATTTAGAATTTGTATTGTGACTATTCTTATTTCTATATATTTTATAACTGCATTTTATTGCTATGTTTTTGTGCCATTTTTTGTTCCACAAATGTGCATATGAAATTAATATATATTAAATGAAACTACACCAATAACAAACAAATAAACAACAACTTAAATGTATGCATAAAACACCTGTATTGATCTGTCTATATTCAATATTAATAATAAAAACAACATACTAATATATTATAATATAACTAATATGATACAATACTAATATAATAAGAACAGCAATCATTATTTGTACCATTATTATAATAGAAATATTAGTTTATTGCTCTATGTTGAAGTTGCATTGTCCTTTTTCGTACATTTCAACATTTCCACTGCCTGTAGAGGGAAGCACTGCGCTGGAGTCGATGATTGCTGTACTTGAGAAGACTGAGGAAGAAGAAGCAAAGGGCGGCCTTCACCGATACAGCACATCCAGGCAAGTTAATTTAGCTATAACGAGAAATCACTTTCCCTCCTTTCAGATAACCGACGCGAGGTTTGTCTGGAATAAAGATATATTCATGTAAGTATTTACAGCAGCGATTGTTAAATTATTTGTGGTATATACGTCAGGTCTCGGGCAGGAGCTGAACATCTACTGCTCGCTATTGTTTGCGTTGGGGAACTAGTTTAACTTGTACATGCCTGTGCTTTGTTAGGTTCAGTCTACTTCCTAGAAACTTAGTCCGTTAACGTCATGTAGCTGGTTTTGGTCAGTGTGTTTCCAACAGCGGAGAAAACTGTTGAGTGTCATCAGTTGGGATTATATGTGTTATTGATAGTGGTTAACTATGTGAGCTACATATTGCTAACCCACTGCTAGCAGATGATGATTGCTAACGAAAAGTGTACACTCTGTGGTCCCAAGCCGCGGTAACACACGTGCGCTAAATGGTATGCGTCCGTTATCGGACACCTCCTTGTAAGGGTGCTTTCTTATCCGTAAAACTTAAAGCATGTATTTTTCCACTGTCAGTGGAAGTCGCCGTCTTCTACCAGACATGATTGTTTAGCGATAAAAGCTTATAAACAAGAAAATGCTTGAATAAAGTTAATTTTGGCTCTGCTGACCATAACTGCTAACCTCATCACCATCTTCCTGACTCATGCGTTGAACATTTTGTGATAATACGTTAACCCAGATTCTCATTTGATTGGCAGTAAGTTTTAAATGAGTGTAAAGTAAAATGGTCAAAACAATAATGAGTATTAAACATTTGCTATGACGTGGTGGGGTTGACAGTTTGGCTTGGCGGTTTTATGCGCTGTGACTGCATGAAAAAACACATGATAAATGGCGATAACGTTTTAAGCTCCAATATAAACTATATATTTTTTTTACCCAATGTAAATATTTTTACCCGTATGTTGAAACATGTGAATGTTTTAGAAAACAAACGTTACAAAATCTGAAATACTCCAGAGAAATTATGTCCGATAATGGACCCCGTTCTTTCGCAAGATAGGATCAGACAATTTCCCAGCGCACCCTTTATCTTCCACAGCTTCAGGTGTGTAGGTTTCAGTGTAACATTGCTTAAATTGCACTATTTTGTTAGCATCATAACCTGGCAAGCCAACAAAAATGTTTATCCGTAATTTCCGGAACTGTCTGTCGTCATTTCTAAATGCGGAAGCTATACACATTGGAGGCAGCTCTTAAAGACTTTCAGTAATATGAGTAATACTAACACTCAACATATGATCTGTCCCTTAACCAGCTGGACAGCCTGCTGATGGTGATTAATGATAAGCTAATGTGCTTTTATATTGTGATTGTTTTGAGTTTTTTTTCTCCAGAGACATTCATCAGTAAATATAGTGCTGTATATCATAATAATTTCAGGTGCTGGCTGAGGAGTGGATATTAAAACAGGCAAACATGTCCAGAGCATGTCAGGACAGAAGAAGTCGCTGGCAGGAGATTCAGAAAGGCCTGCAGTTCATCCAGTAAGTGTCATGGGTTGTTAAAGTTGGGGTGGAGGGTCTCCCTGAAATTTACTTGTATAATATTAGGTATAATACCCTAATAGGTAGCACGCTTGTGTAAAGTGTAACAACTGGTCAGATCTTATGTTTGATACTTTCCAATGCTGCCATACCCACTAGTCTTTCTTATCATCCTATCTTGGGAACATTGTAGGATAAGAAAAACATCAGTTGGGATTTCTTAAGATCGGCTACAAGTACTTTCCTGCTGCTGTCGCTGCCTGTGTTTGCGGATCCTTTTTAATGAGAAAGCAGCCTCTATAGACAGCATGATGTAAGAGTGATTTGTCAGCCTTACACCATGCATTGTTGTTCAGATCAGCTGGGTGTCAGCGAGGCAGCTGATCATACTGGCTTTGCTTTGGTTTTGTTTTTAATGTGGGATGTATTCGTGCATCAGGCCGACTTGTAGTAGTATGTCCACATTGTTTTGGAGCTACGCCAGGCAGCGCAGTGTTTCATTTCATCTAATCTGACAGGGCCTTTTATTCATAAACAAAAGTGATACTTAAAATACTACTGACGTCAGTAAATACTTCATAATAACAATATAGCAACCTACACCTTAAAGATGAATAACTGATGCTGGAAATGGATCGGAAAGAGAAACAGCAGTGTTAACAGGAATTAGAATGAGTCACTACATTTAACCATTTACAGACAGGTTTATAAATGTAACTTCAGCATGCTGCTGGTGTTATCTGTATGGTGAGCCTTTGTGTTACAGCTGTTTTCTTCATTAGTTGGAATCTGAAAGCGAGTTTAGCATGCCTCCAGTGATCTAAACTAAAACTTTGTTGCCCCCGTAGTGCAGTGTGCAAAAGAGGAAAGACAACTTCAAATGCCAGCTGCTCTAGAAACCAGCATAACACAACAGTGTCGCTGTGATTATTATTGCAAAATTTTCCATCATCACATGTAATGGCACATCCTTTGACGATACAGCTGGTTTAATGTAAAACAAATCATCTGCCCAATTTAGCAATGTACCAGATTAGTAATAGCTGTTGCTAATCTTGACAGGAACTTTAGTTCTGTCAGCATGCAGATGTGTATTACCTTGAACAAAAATCATGACAGGGCAGTAATAATGTCTTTTTATTTTTTGTATTTTTCTGATTTGAACCATGTTGAGACATCTATAGTATATACACAGCCTTAATTAGCTTTTTTTTGTTTAATGTTTTGGTATAATTGGACACATCAACCATATAAATAACATAGCATTTTAAAAATATAACAATTATAGATATTTTTAATGCTGAGTTCAATGTTTGTCTTTCTTTTTTTAAGAGGGAAGTTTTGTTTACATGTTGCTTTTGCTGACTTGTTTGCATTCACCAGCCAATGCCATCAGCACCTGCACACACAGCAACCTATCAGCACACACACACACCCCTTTCTATTTGTGTGTTCTTCCATCTTAAGTTCAGATCTGTTTTTCAGTGACTGTGCAGAACAGAATATACTGTATCAACTGTAGTAATATAGATGTTAAAATATATTGAAATTTATTGTTGCATCACTTTAAATACATTGAAAATTAACCCGATTCACTCAAGTGATTTTGATAAATATGAACAATAAGATGTGTACAATGACTAAATGAATATTTAAGAAAATAATTGGTAGATTAATTGAATTTCTTTCAGTCCTACTTTGTGCTGAATAGACTTATTAGCCCTGAATGCAACTGAATTCTAATAAGATCTGTTAATGTCTGACTCCCGGTTATGTTGTTTTTGTTCTGCTGACACTTCAAAGGTTTGTAACATGAACCTTTTGTTGTTTTCAGATCAACCCTTCCGTTTCCTGGAAGTCAAGATAAGTATGAGGTATGCTATGTACATATTAATGTGGTTTGTTCAGCTTCCATCTAGCATGACTGTACGGAGTTACACTGATTTAGGAATTTTTCCTAATTAAAGGTGCTTGAATGAAAGTACAACGCTGCACTGTGTGTAGCTTCTACTGATTTGTACCTCCTTAAATTTTCAGGTGTTCATTAAGGATCTCGTGTGGAATCTTTTTGGAGAAGGAAATGACGTGTTTAAAGAAGGGGACTGGACAAAATCCATTGAGATGTACACCGAAGCCTTGAGTATAGCAGAGTATGCTGACTCGGAAGAAATCTGTATTCCAACAGGTTTACTGGAAAAGCTGTATGCTAATCGGGCCGCTGCGTATTTAAACATTGTTCCGGTAAGTACGTGGTGACCGTCACCACTGACCCTGAGTCTTTCAGTTTCTGTTCCAATCACTTTGAACTCCCTTTGACATGCACACAATACAACAGACAGTTTTCGGTCTCATAAAATTGTTTGCTTTATGTTGTAGTAGAGCTGGGCGATATGGCCAAAAATGTTTTATCATACAATATCGGTAATCATCACGAAAATTGTGAAATCATTATTTCTTTCTTTCTTTGAAAAATTACAAACACATGCTAAACAGTGGACCACTTAACAAATCTGAGGTAGAACATTCAAAACAATTATGATAAAATATTTTTTTAACAAATATGTTAAAGTTAAGTAAAATCATTTTTAAGTCCCCTTTCATCAACAAAATAAATATCTTAATAGAAAAGTGCTAATTTGTTTGTAATTGAAATGAATTAAATCAAACAATTATTGAACATTTGTTATATTGTTATTGAGGAAAATTATATTGTGATAGTTGTCATTTTTGTTTTATTGCCCAGCCCTATATTGTGGTTTAATAGAACCTGCATCCTTTAGGTTATTGGCCAAAAGTTTCCGTTGTTTTCCACAGGTTGGATTGCTTGCTCTGTTTACCAAATGTCAGAATAAAACAGAGACTGGGTTCTTAAATGTTACTGCAATTATTATCCTCAGTTTCTTTAACATTAAACAAGAGTTTTTAGAAAGGTCCCCTGCTTGTGGCCCATAATGCAACGTTAACTATGACCTTGTTTAGTTAGGACAGCAGAATATTTTGCTATTCATGTATACATTAGTTCAAGAATAGATCATAAATGACCAAAATAATTAATTTCTCAAAACAAAAATGGTAAATAAGCTGTACTTATACAGCGCTTTTCAACCTCAAAACACAAAGCGTGTTATAATTTGAGACAGCAAGAGAGTGTTTTCAAATTTGACTTAATATATCAATGCTAGAATTTCTCATTACATCATTTATCCATATTTGGAGAAAAAGAGGATCTTTACATTACTTTCAGAGTTTGCCAACTCTATGTTAAATACTGTTCAAGCTGACAAACCAGGCTAATAGGCTTGGGCAGTATTTTATTTTATCATACCTTCCTGACATTTCACCGGGGTAAAGTGTACCATGGATTGCATTGTGTAGTCTAAACGAAGATGATGTTCGCACAGCACTTTTATCATCAGGACTAAACCAAAACACACCCAAACAGGGGCAGAGTTTTATTTCCCCTTTTTTTTGTAACTAGTCCTGTAACGGTATTCCCACCCCTTGCAGTCGCCAATGATTAGCTCCTTTTTGTGTGCGTAGTAAGTGTGTGGCTGAGTGAGAGTGATGGTTGAGCAGACAGGCAGTACATTTGTACAGTCTAGGTTAGTTTGTCAGTGAATGAAGGCTGCAGCTTCTCAAGACCAAAGTAAAGCGTGTGTGTGTGTTCTTTCCCAACTGCAGGGGGAAAAATGGGATATGAAAGGGGTTATCGTGTTGAAGATGATGTCGGGGTGTTTTACGCTATGCTGCCCGCCTACGTTGAGGGAGTACACTACAACACATCACCTCATTACAGCATCAGCTTATCAGTTTTTGATATTAAAAGTCATACCTTCGGGATTTCTAAATACCCTTCAGTTTTTTTTTTTTTTGTGCGCATAGTGCATAGTATGTCTGAATATAAAACCCCAACACAACATGTCTTAAAATTTCAGTGTTTTCCTGCCGTTTTATGTGAGCTTTAGATGAATGTTTTGGTGGTGGTCGTAGTAGTCATGGTCAGAGGGGTGGGGAGGTTTGGGGGTTCTCCCCAAGAAAATATTACATTTACCAATGAAAAATATGTAATTTCACATTATCTTGGGCCATTATTTTCACCATATCTCTGAACAATTAGTTGGAAAAATGATCATGTAGCAGGTAATAAATAAACAACGCCCGAAGATCAGCCTACTGGAGGAACTACAACCTTTAGATTTGGTTACTTGGTTGGTTGTTCCGCTCACCACAGTGATTTTACATTTATGGCACAGCATCCCCCCCTAAAACCCTGTTAATATGACCTCAGAATCTATAGACATTAATATAAAAAATAGGCAGCATGAGAAAATCTTTCCCTTCTGAGGTAGATTTTATTTGCACATTAAAATTCAAAAAGGTCTAGTTTGCATCACTAATTTGCTTTACTAACCTCCAGTCACCTCCGTCCTTTCTTTTCCTAACAACCATTTTTTTTTCTTACTCATCTGAAAAATAATTTAGGATGTACCTGTCTGTACAGGACAGAGCTGTAGGCTACACCAGTTTAGTCTACATTTGTACCTGATGATCTCAACATTGGACAAGTAGGTATTAATAAAATACAGCTACCAGTTACTTTCTATAAATTCAGCTAATGTTAAGTTACATAGCAGCTAAAGACGTAGCGTACTAGCTTTCCTGCTTAGTCTGAAGGGGAGGGGAGATGTTAGCTAGCGCAAACCAGCTTCATTTTTCCAGCAGTTGGGGAAACAGACGGAGTGTTCTTGGTCTTTAGAAGCTGACACACCGAAACTGACACCGTACATTTACTGCCAGAATATTTTCTTGTTGCGCTCATTCAGTCACTTTCTCCGCTTGGACAATCAAACACTTGCTACGCACCCCCCTCCTGCTATAACATCATCTGTCACGTAGATGTTCTGTGAAGAACGAGGAGAGGAAGCGAGCCAAGCGATGAGTGTTACCGTGCTGACACAGTGTGTCAGCGAAAATTAGTAGCGCATTGATATGATAATGATTGTGTGAAATTTTAGTCGCAGCGGTCACAATTCAGCAGCGGCACACTGTCGCTCCTGAACGCATATAAGGAAAACACTGCCCTGCTATACCGTGATACCACCTGAGCTTACAGGCTACCGTTACATTTTTAAATTGATAAAACAAACCGTAGTCTTCTTTTTTCACCCGTTTTACCCTCCCATACATTGTAGTGGTAAATTCTTACATCTGAATCTTTGGTGCAGCTGTTGGCATATTTCACACTGAACGCTGTCAAACCCTGAAAATCAATGGAGAAACTTAAGATCCACTGAGAAAACTTCCATTTGGGGAAATGCTTTTCAGAGGAACATCCAGTCCCTCTATCTAGTCTTCGTCTGTCTGCATTGAGTCATGTTACATGGCAGTAAATGGCACTCTGCTGTCTTCAGGGAGGCCACACCCACACCTGACTCAACTCACTGGACATGCAAAGTCAATTTGCGATCAAAGAGTGGCTTCTTTGTTCTGTGTTTACTACAGTACTATGGTTAAGTATAGCTTTTCAAACTCTGGGACATCTTTTTTTATTTTTATTTTTTTCTCAGGGACTGTATGACCAAGCATTAGAAGACTGTGAAAAGGCTCTCCAGTTGAATGAAGGGAACTACAGAGCACTGTACAGGAAAGCAAAATCTTTAAAGGAGTTGGGGAGACATCAAGAGGCCTACGAGGCTGTTGCCAAATGTTCTCTAGCAGTGCCTCAGGTAAGGTCTTTAACAGTGTCTGTGTGTTTTATGTTGATGTATCCAAATATGCAGGAGAGACACGCACTTTTTTTTTTTTGTTGTTGTTGTAAGCAAATACTTTAAATGCTGTCCAAGCTGCCTGCAGGAACAGTAGACACAGGGAAGTCATTGTGTTCAGCTCAACATTAAGACACGT
>NW_024044296.1:0-45832 GCF_014851395.1 Micropterus salmoides
TTATTAAAAAAGTCTATCATCAAGCATTGGTTCTTCTATGTATTAAAATGTTACTGTATGTACACACAACAGAGCATGAAAGCAATTACACTGGTTCTGTTCCATAATAGAGGAAATGCGACCTCTGCATTATGTCTCTTTTAGATATGGGTGGCATGGCTGGTAGAAAAAAACAATAAAATCAGTATTTACT
The DNA here is from genome assembly GCF_014851395.1 of Micropterus salmoides. Lineage (NCBI taxonomy): Eukaryota > Metazoa > Chordata > Actinopteri > Centrarchiformes > Centrarchidae > Micropterus > Micropterus salmoides. The sequence goes on from NW_024044296.1 coordinate 194, forward strand.
AAAATCTACAGGGGCATTCAGTTAAACAGTTTCCATAATACCACCCAATGGGCATTTCAAAGTATAACCATACATTTGTTTTGGCTTGTTTTCAGTTCTCCAGTCTGTTTTTTCCCGGATGCATACGGTTCAAGGTAAATTAGATTTTTTCAAAATCTTTTGATTCATAAATGATGGCCTTTGAGTGAGTATTTTTTGCACATTACAAACAAAACAATTATAGAGAAGAACATATGGAATGAGTTTTATTGATAAAATTGCATTCCATGAATGGCAGAAAAAACACAAATAATTGAAATAGACAACTGATTAGTTTGCTACTCATGTGGTCATCCTTTTAGGAAAAGCATTTTGCATTTGAATATCACACACATGTTGAAAAAAAAGGGGCCTGTCTTTAGATAATGACTAGCATTTGTGTTTTCCCTAGCATTGTAACGGAGCCTGGGTATATTTCTCAGCATAATGACATCCCATGATACTCACTGTTTGCATGGTAACCAAATATAATTGCCTGATGACCATGCACCGCTGCTTGCTCATTACTGTGGCAGATTAGTACTGCTGGAAAAGAAGAGACTGCAATGCCCCCACATCCTCACACCACCCCACCCACCGACAGTACATTATGACTTTTCCATTTGCTTTTAGAAGACATAAATTATATCTTCACATTGAGGCTGTGTTAGCCAACTGTAAGCACATATGCCCGCCTAGTGACATTTCATAGAAAGAAATGTGATTAGACACGTAACGCCAATATTTGCAGTGGTGTCACAAGGGGCCAATACAGGTACAGCTACAGCTGTTGATAACAAGGCAATAAGAGGGCCTGGGCAATGAGGCTCTTAGGGTGACTTTGATTGAGAAGAAAGAAAGGTCTGAGGTGTTAAAGGTGGAGTGGATTTTTGCTTTTGTACAAGATACAGGCATCAGAGTGTGTACAATGGTACATACTTGTAAAGAGCAGCATGTGGGAAAATAACAGTGGGCACACATACACAGTAATTTTGTTTTCCCATTTTGCTTGAAGGCATATTTTAAAAAAAAAAAAATTTCAAGGCTTACATGGATTACTCAGATTGCTCTTTTTGCTGTTCCGTCAGGAGCAATTGTGTGGTATTTAACAGAAAACAGAATAAACATAAGACTAAAACAGTGAAATAAATGGCTTTTCGCTCTGCTAGAGAAAGAAATATCCTTGCCTTGAAAGCTGGCGTGTGCAATGGAGCTATGTGTGATTATAGGTGTTTTTATGTGTTAGTGTGTGCTTGCGCCCGTGTACCTCCATCAGAGGCAGCTGGGGCCTCAGCCCTTGTTATATTCCCTGTCGTTTAGCTTGAAGTGAGGCCTTTATTTGTATCTGCAGCTGTCGGCCAAGTGTTACCACAACAGCTTGTGAGAGTAACCTGTCAACGAGCGGCAGCCGCTGAAGGGGAAGCTAGTCTTTGTCCATTCATGCCAGATGTAATCAAAAACTCTTTCACCCTCACTCCTGCTCTCCCCCTAAACCCCTATCCCATCCCTGGTCTCTTCCATGCTCCTCATTTCACATCAATGTCTTCTCACTTCACAGCTCCACATAACGTATTTCATGTTGTATACAGTGTGCTCCTACTGACACTTGTTTTCACCTTGGCACACGACCTGGGGTTAAAACATAGGACTCTGTAGGGAACATGCCAATTTGTCTCTCAATCTGGTTTGGGAGAAGGGGAAAATAAATAGATATACACGGTCCTGCAGTGAAAACATGTAATGGGTTCAGATTGCTTTGAAAATGCTAATAGATAACACGGGTCTGGATGACACTTCCAAGCCCAATTCAAATAGCACAGATGTTCCCAATTGGTGCTTGAGTCATTAATGGCTGCTAGCAAAACACATCTGCTATAATTTGCACTAAGGGGAAGAAAAACAAGCAGTTCAAATATACATTAATGGGAAATTTCCCAAAGACTTTAATCACTGTGCTTCAGTGGGCCATTAAAAGAACAGCAAGAATTTGGATGAATCAATAGTAAGGTATAGAAGTAGATGAGGAGATGATAAAAAAAGATGCTTGTCTGCCAGCTTAAGGTAGTTGGTATGAAAAGCTTGGTGGAGTTATCTTAACAGTTCATTGAGGTTAATGACATTTCCAGCGGGGATAGTCTAATTCCTAAAAAGTGAAGTGATGCATCAACATATCAAAAAACTGTTCACCTTATTACACTCCTTATGCTCATGCTAGCAATGAGTTTCAAACCTTAATGCTTACCCAATTTTACAAACATATCTATATTCCCTCTCCACACTTACACAACCAATTAATCAAGTACGTGCATGTGCTCTAGAATGACAAATTATGCAGCCACATGAATCAAGCATCTTCACATACACACAAACACACACAAGCATCCAATATAGTTATTCAATAATCCTCTCCCTTCAGCAACAGACTTTTCTTTTGTTCCATGAACAACTCGTGGTCTCCATCGGTAACTGTTACCCAGGCAACAGAACAGACAGAGAGAAGGTGAGTGAATGGGCAGAAGAAAAAAGGGAAAAAAAACACAAAGATGGGGGATGCAGCCACTTCTACCTGAGTTTTGTCTCTATAAATAGTATCCTCCCTCTTTCACTTGCACAGCAACTGGAAGTCTGAGGAGAACTAATTTGCTTTGGTCATGACACTTGCCCAGCCAAACAAGTGCTCTATTACAATGCGTTGTGTTTTCAAGCATGTGTGTGAAAGAGGGACAGTCGGATTGTGTATGTGGTGTGGATCAGGGTGTCTGTACACGTCCGTCTCCGGGACTGTTCTTCAAATTAGAATTTACAAGGATGTTAAAAGAACTATTTAAACAGAATCACAATGCTCCTAACAGGTGTACACTTATATATATATAACATCCACGAAATATAATTACAACAACCATAGGAGGTCCTGGATTCAAATCCACTGACAAGCTAAGGCCATTCTGTGTGGACTTTCTTTTCCTGTGTCTGCATGACCTCACACAGTCCATAGACATGCAAATGACCATTTGGGAACACCAATTGCCCATAGGTGTGTGTAATCTGTGTTTCTGTGTATATGTGTGTCAGCTCTGTATAAGATTGGTGACCTGTCCAGGGTGTAAACTGCCTCTTGCTCAGTGGTTGCTGCAATAGGCTCCATTCCCCTGCGACCATGCATACACAATAAGGGGTTTAGAAAATGGTTGGATGGATGCAACACAGCCATTCAAATTCTAAAAGAGGTGAGTGATCCCAAATAATCACTTGGGAAGGGAGAGGCCTGCACTATGTGCACATGAACACCCACATATACAGTTCATCTGCATATAATGTAGCACAGGAATATTCACAAGCATAATCACACAGAATATTCTACACAAAGCTTAACAACACAACCAGAGAAACCTCCAAAGCCCATACTGTCAACTATATTATTATTACTGGATTTGAGTTTAGCGAGTTGAATGTCCAATAGCTAAATGTGCATTGTTGAAAAAAGCAAGGATGCAGTGTCGCTGATGTTAAACCACTAAAACCCGGCCCCGTCTATAATATCCAACAGTAGACCCCAAGTTCTGACCCTGAAGTTCCAGTTCAACCTGTGCCACATATTGGCAAGAAAAGTTAAAGCAGCAGTGGTTTTGAGTTGCAGATGCCACATGTACTGGCATGGAACATAGTCGTTGCTGCAATTTGAACAGTTTGTGCCACTGCTAGACAATGACTGAAACTGCTGTTTTGTCTTCTGTTTATAGCTGCTTTGACCTAGAGGGACTGTGGCTCACTTTTCTGATCAAGAGCCTGACAAAGCATAATGTTATTGTTTATAGATGTTAAAACGGGGAAATAAATGGCAGCTCAATTGGTGATTTACAGCTATAAGTTTAGTTCTGGTTGAGTATCAAATATCCAGAGGAAGTTTGTGAGACACAATGATGTTCAACTTGTGTTTATTTATTTTACCTAAGATAACAGTTGGTACGGGTTAAATGAAAATAAAAAAAAATTTAACTGCAGCTGTAACACTCATGTCCTGCAGGCGGACTGTCAAGTGTCAATTATTAATAGGTGCGTTTGACTTCATGCGGCGCTGCGCTGCGGTAAATTAATGTGATGCATACTGGACTTAAATAAAGCATGCTGGTTTGAAATTATGTCCAACTTTTGCCGGTGCTGCAAAACGTCACCATGTCGAATGACATTAAACCCTTGTGGGAGCAAGGTCCCACAGTTGCTTTTTTCCAGCTGCACCAAGTTGGAAGCACAGTATTGCCTGGTCTTGTGGCATTTTTCTTTGCAAATGCCGCGAGATCAGACATTGATTGACTCACAGTGAGTTCATGCAGGCAGAATGTGTCCGACTTGAAGGCGCCGTTTTTATACACCGCCCCTGCAGTCACCTGCAGCTCACGTTAGATGATGAAGTTGGAGAAAGTCAGCCGCAGTCATCTCAAACACAGCTATTCTCTTAGCCAACAGGAAGAAATATAAACATGCCTACATAATTTCCTTGCCTATAGGTGGTGCAGGTTGGCATGCATATATATGTATGTACTTGAGTGCTTTCAGCCACGATAAAACGTAGCAGAACGATCATTTAAATGGAAAAAGTGGTGCCTTGAACATTCTATTGTCTACGCAAGCGCACTGCGTTACTTTTTTAATATGATGGTCTTTATGTACACATTGCTGCTGATTTGGTAAGACCTCTGACACACCCACCAAATGAGGTACATACTTGAATGCCTGTTACGCACCATTGCAAACCATTTCAAGGAAACATTTGATTCAACCCGGAAACCATAGCAAAATGGTGCACATGGTTTTCAGACAGAATGTTCTCTGATAATGTACAAACAACTCCCCTTGTGAAGAAAACACAGCATGTCAAATATGAATGAGTGTATTTGTGCATGCTGACTAACAAACCAGCATATTCAATGCAAATGGCTATGAATCAATGTGCACTGAGTTATAGCTAAAGCACACACGGACAGCCACTTCAAGACTGTAAACTCCCAATGAGACATTTATGGCAAAGAAATGGCATAGTGGCACGCTATAAATGTAAAGATATATCCTGTGCGTACACAGAGGATTCTATGGAGGTGTGTCCAAATTCATTTATATTGTATGACATAATTTACTAAAAAGCCAAAGATAAAGAAAGAATCATTTCTCTGCTACACCTCTGTTACAACCAAAGGCCTGGACCCGAGCCATCATGACAGTGGCACAGTCCTTGAAGCAGCTCCATAGCACCTGTCCATGTGTTTAGTGCACTGCTAAAATCTGGGAACAGAGCAGCTATGATGAGAACATGTGGGAACCATGCCAGGAACCTTCCGTGAAGAGATGCTTGTCCCATTCTGTCCCCTACGGATACAAGAGACAGAGCCACGGCCAAGCAGAACACATGAAAAACACCTTGATCTGCTGTATATGGTGTCACGCTATAGAAGATTATAGTGAAAGGTAACAAGGCTCCTGTCCTCCTTATGGACTAATTAAATGACATTAACCTTTTTTACGCTTGCCCAAAGTGCTACTACTGGCCTTAAATCCAAGCTCAGAGTGAGGGGATAGACCACTGCATAAACCACTGCAAAACACGAACAAGTTGAAATGTGATTCAAGTGTGGTTTGTCTGCTTGGATGGGGAGGCTGCAGACTTTTAAAGCAATAACTCACAGCTTACTACTGATCATTGATTTAAAGAGTCATCTTCTTTGTTACTTTGCTATAATTAGAATTTCCAGACGAAACAGCATTTATTCCTGGCTGATTTTCAGAAATTTTCAAGAGATGTCACATCAAGACGATAAATCCAAAAGGACAGACACTGGTTACTCAAGAACCTGATGAATAAACTGTGCAGCAGACATGGAGTTACGAAAAGAAAATGATGAAACACTATGTTACTTGTTTCCTAATAACATCAACAGTATCATCCCCAACAGTATGTCATAGCAGTAATGTCTCTGGTTAAGAACAATTAGCAATGTAGGTCATTCACTGAATTGATGGACAAGTGGGGAACGTGCAGACTAACATGTGTAATGTGGATGTATACTCAAATATTAACATAGTTTCAGTCTGCATATATTTCCACATATTGTTAACGTGGGTAGTATGGGTCAGTGTCAAATTAACCAGGCCAAAATCTAAAGGAAATAAAGAAGATACCAATAAATAGGAAACAAATCATATATGTAAAATATACATCATCTTTGTCTCTTGAAATGTGATTCTTTGTTCTAGATGCAAGGTGAGTTTTAATGTTACACCAATGCTAGCCTTTACAGGGACATGCAAGGTAAAACAGTTTCATGTGAGAGGACAAACAGTCTTTCCAAAAGACCCCTATGACTTCAGCAAGAACCAAAAAGAACTATACCCGGAATAGGGACACCAAAGCCCGCCTTTGCAACTAGGCACATTTAGAGAGTCCCGGTGGATGAGAGGGTCACCCCAATGTGACTGCATGTTGCAGAAAGGGGAGAGCACTAACTGCTGTTTTTATATGAGCACCTAAGAGCAGGTTGAAGTACTTTGCCTTCCTAGAGAAGCCGCTAGATTCCTCTTACAGATCTATAGTGGTACTAGAAAACATAAATGGCCACATTAGTGACTCAGATGCCTGGAGGGGTATTATTGGGAGGAATATCCTCCCTGTTAAGCACGCAGGTGGTGCATCGTTATTGACCATCTGTGCAAGTCATGGGTTGTCTTTAACAACACCAGAGCAGTGGCATAGGCAGAAATAAAAGAAAAAAATAATTTGAACATGGAAACACATGGCATGCTGTAGAACTCCTTGGTGCTCTCATCAACTCTGATGGCAGTCTTCATCTAAACTGTTGATTTCTACCAAGTCTTCCATCTTATCTTCAGTGGACTGTTGTGATACATTTGTTTTGAATTCTAATATGCATACAGTGTAGCTTGGAGTTGAATACGGAGTTTAGGCTTATATTGGACCACAATGCATCTCCCTGCTCAGGTGCCAGTGAAATTGACGAGAGACATTTTGTCCCTGGTGCCAATCGCATTTGAGATGGAATTAATATTGAGAAAATATAATTAATTAGTAGCTGTACATCACTTTTGATGTTTTTTTTCCCCTCACACAACCCAAACTCCAAACTGAGGAGTGACGTTCCAGCAGGTATGCTTGGGTGGTATCCAAGTATTATGGTATACCAGAATACTTGGTATACCAAGGTAAACCATAACACTTGGATAGAAATCCTGAAGGTATGACTTTCAATGTTGTTTATTCACTGACAAACTGTAACCTACACTGTACATTTACTGCTGAACTGCTCACCTTTTCCACAGTGTTCACCGTCACTACCTGCTGCTCTATCTCCCTTGCTCAATCACACACTCACTACACACACAAAAAGACTTTAAGTGGTGGCGATAACGTTACAGCACTTGTAAAAAACAAAAATGCCTCTGCCCCAGTTTGGTAGTATTTTGGGTTTAAACCCAGCAATACTTGTCCAAGTAGGCTAATAGCATATTACACCCACATCATTGTAGGCTAGACAATCTCATACATGCTACAATGACTTAAGTCACCAGCAGTTCAACTTTTGCATTGTTGTTGTTGTTATTTTTACACAAATACTGCCATGTACTGTATACCCTTGTGAAAGGTCAGGAAGGTATTCAGGTATGAAAAACTAGATACCGCCCAAGCCTACCAGCAGGATGAAACACTGGCGTTGCAGCAGAGAAAGCTGATCTGTCGAAGGAGTTCATACAGTTTGACTTTCAGAAGACCTCAATTGTCAGAAGGGTATAGAGAACACGTGGGAACCCCCTTAAACTAATAAATAAGCCCTGTGGACAGAAAGGAAGAGATTCATATTGGAGGAAGCTCAAGGCTAGCCCCCATGTCATCATTCACTGGGTTAGTAGTAGAGCTTGAGAGGAAAGCTGAAGGCCCTGGATATTGTCACAGATTAAAATGTCTCTTCAATGTAGTGTGAACTTGTTGGCAGACCGCAGCTGCAAAACAGCCAAATATGATTCTGACAGCTACATATCTGCCAGGCTATGATGCCATATTGGTTAAATGCCAATCCCCCCAATCTTCCCAGTCCTATACTTGCAGCTCATCCATTATTTGCAAGCCTTTCACTGACTAGTGGGAGTAAACCTTGGTCATTGTCTGAAGTAATGAGCAAGGCACAGTGCCACATGTCGTTAGCAGTGTTAGTCCACTGTTGGCAGTCATGGAGGAGGTGACTGGCATTCAGTCATTATTCAAGGAAAAAGACCCTTACGCTCATGAAAGCTGAAATTGAATGAACTAAACTGAAATTGAGTTAGCAAAAGTCAGTTTAATAATAATATATATTAAATTTAGTAATCATTTTAAAGCCATTGCGTTTAATTCAAAATGGTTCCCAGCATATTAAGTTTGAATTCATTTAAAAAAAACATTATGATCAGACCCCGTAGTAAACTCTTGGTCCAGTCACTATGTATGATGGTCAATCTGTCAACTTTTACTGTACATGTGACATTCTGAGGCACAAATTCTGAAAGACACCAGTGTTGTATGAGAAATGGAAACAGATGGCCCACATATTTTTTACCAATGGCAATACATGCATCAGGGTCAGAAAAGACTGCAGTTTTATTTTCATGTGTCAACGCTGTCGCTGCTACATAAAAGCAGCATCTTTTCCCCCAGACGTGCTCCCTTGCTTTGACACATTCTAGCTACTGTAACTTGAGGTGTTTCTGTGTCAGGTGTTAACATGTCCATCTTTACAGACTTCTATATCACGGGTTTGGGTTGGTGGGGTGTGCTTTGGATTTGTTTTCTGTGTTCATTCCTTGCCCTTGTATTTGCTCTTCTCTGTAGTGTGTTACTTTGGTCATTTGGTTATTCGTCAGGTTTCCTTGTTATGAGTTCATCAGTGTTTCTAGTCTTGTTTTACTGTCTCTGTGTTCTTTGCTTTTGTTGTTTTTTGTCTGCAAGTAACTTATGTTGTCTGTGTTATGTTTCATTTTGTGACATTGTTCCTTGTGTGTTTCAGTTAGCTTTACTTCCTGTATTAGTTTGTAGTTAGTCTTCCCTAGTGTCTCTTGTCATGTTTTACTTCCTGTGCTTGTCGTTGCTTGTCTCAGTGGTCTGACCTGTGTGTAATTAGTTTCACCGTCTGTGCAATAAACCACAAAACTCACCAGTACCATGTCCGTGTCTGCATTTGGATCCATAACCTTTCTCCATTGTTTAGCCAGGTGGCTGAACGTAACATTCTACTGTGAAAGTAGACAAGGAGAAATTTGCTGTGGAGTTAAATAAAAATCCAGACATATTCGACCCCAGTGTCATGGCTTTATAAAGATAATATTTTAAAAAGTCATCCTCTGGTGAGGAATCAAATTAAATAACACAAAAGACACCTTTACTCAGGAAGAGTACTCAGTGTTTAACTTGTAGACATGCCTTGGCATGACTGCTGTGTGCTAGGGGCACCGAATGAGAAGTGTCATTTAACATTCTGCTGCGCTGCAGTGGCAGTGTGTTTTAGACTTCAGGCACATCATCACTTTAAGTCTGGGTCAGTTGGTAAACCACAGGTTTCTTTTACTAGGAATCAAAACTGCCGATCCAGAGTGATTCAATTTTTCACTGAAAAGGCCTCAGCTGTACCACAAATAAACATTTTAAAAAAATTTAAATGTAATTAGTTTTTGCATCTTTGCATTTCATCTTTCTGCAGTAATAACATAACATTTTCTTTTTAAATTTTATTTTGATAGAATCATTAATGCAAAGTAAAAACGCAACAAATGGCAAAGTCAAAAGACCAAAATAAATATAACACTTTTAGGTGATCACTAGTAAAATTATTTTGATCGTGCTGAAGCTTAGAGTATACTAATGCTATAATTTAAATTGCACAAAGTGCAGTGCACAAAGAATGCTGAAAGAGAAAATTAAAACAAAATGCTACAGCTAACAATAGATGATTTCTTGTTGAGAGTGGTCTTCACTTGACATTAGAATGGCCATGAACCCCTTCCAGTGCTGACTACAATTTAATGGGGAATGGACAAATAATAACAGATATTTTAAAATTCAAATTACTCAAAACAAAACACATTCATCTTTTGCAATCCAACTGAGATTTAAGCGTAGATCCCTGACATTTGCTTTTCACAGTGTCCACGGAAATTGTTGTTTTTGTTTCCCTGTAAATATATCAGAGTAGAGTATCCTTCCACCTATGGATGTACAGTATACAACTGATGATTGTTTTGTTCACATAAACTTAAATTTTCAATTTTGGGAAATTTAAATTTAAAGCTACACTAATCAATATTCTTACAACAATAAGACAAAATATAACGTGAACTTACAGAGGTTTATCACCCAACTCTGCATTTCTCCTCAGCTCTATGGAGCGGCTTTTGTTTTTGTAGCCTTTCAAGTTTTTTTTGGTTTCACCAACTTTACTGTTTTGGTTTAGTGTAACTGCTTTCATCACATTTGTTTCCAGTTGTTTTTTCAGTGAAAAAGCTGTAAAGCCTTATTGTACGCTACCTGACTATCATCAACCTGCGGACAGAGCTTAAATAGAACCACACTAATTTAATTTCTAAAGTGTTATTTGCAAGAATCTGGACCCAACCCCTATACACAGAGATGACCTTTGAAATTGCTACAGTGAAGCTGGTGTAGGCAGCGGGGCTTGAAGGATTTTTGATATACCACTTAAAAGTTTTGATGTGATTGAGCAGTGACTATGTAAAGAAGCCTTATTAATGGCACATAAAACAATTAGCTCCTTTCACTAATCACTTTTCTAATAATTCTGAACTCTACAAGCTTCATGTCAGTCTCTTAAGCTGCTGGCTACCAGTCATTTTAATTTGCACTGACATTGTATTCATGGTACAATAACACTCGTGTAAAATCACAGAAACCAAAAGGTGACTGAAACAATTGAAGCTTGGAGCAATTAAAATGTAACTCACTTGGACTTTAATGTAATAATTGAAAATATCCTCACCCACAGTAGCATTATGCCTGCCTGTTCTGCGTGGTGGAAATTAATTTATGTAGTCCCCAATTCTACAGGAGCCACAATTGCCTGAAATGTCTCGATGACCCACCACACTGATGGTCATATATCACCAGTGACTGCTTAATTATAAAGGAAGCCATTTCAACCGTGTAGGGTGCACTGTATCTTCATGCATATCTATCAGGACAGAGATAAGAATAGTAGTCATCCCTTCACATTGTGTGAGCTCAGGAATATTAGATGACCCCAGGCATATGGTCAATTATAAGAAATGAGATGGACTGATTTCACAAAATGAAATGTTTTCTATTCATTATAGTTTTTAGTAATTTATTTTGTTTTGGTGGTCGGCTAACTGCTGTATTTAAAAAATGTCCAGATAGTCAATGAAACATGTCTAATTTCCATTTTGTGTTGTCCTACAGACACCCAGATCTCAGGCAATAGATGATTATGTTCCGTAACGTGGCATATGAAAGGCTCTGAACTGGCAGCCTTTATTGCATCTCATTTTGGTAAAATACTACCTGTCCTCCCAGTGAACTCAAACATGCCATTTCTTTGAAAAATCCTCCACAGTGCTACACACAATATGACTGATTGCTGTTTCCTCTGAACTCCATATTCAAATTCCCTCTGCATTATATCATTCACAGAACTGATGAGAAAGAAATGCAATTATGCCTCACCTATAATTATTTTTTCAACCAAAAACTTCCTATATTGCATCGCGCATTGTGCATCATGGATGGTTTCTGGTGTAGAGGTTGCACTGAGTGGAGAAAATTGCTTTTTCTCTGTGATCTGTCTTGGTTGTGGGATGGGGGCTTTGTTTAAGGGCTGCTTCAGTACATCTTAGAGGTCTGATCAAACCACTGGTGTGACTCCTTTCTGGAGGCAAACTGTCTGGTGTTAGATGTTAATAATTCCATGAATCACATTATTTTGTACAGGGCTGTAAAAGTTCCTTCTGAAATTTTTAAAATTATATCAGTCATCTTTGCCTCCGAGTGTTAACAGATTCATTACTCTCTCTCTATGCATGTGAGTGTAAGTTTAATATTTTTTGATAACACTGCCTCTAATGTCCCCATTTTTTTCCAAATGTATGATGAATAAAAACAGTAGCACAGCTACTAGGTAATACTTATCAACGCAGAGTCTGAGGCTACAGTAAAACAGTGACAGACAGCAGTGAACTACAGTGAAGTACTTCCCTGACATTTAAAATACAACCCTTACAATGATTTACAAATCACAATTTAAAGAACATCTCTCGAAAGGTACAAATCAAAAAGAACAGAGCAAAGACTAAAAGCAGTTTGACAAAAGGGCAACCACAACAAATAGAATCCTTGATAAAGTGTGTGTGACACAATGCAAATCAAATGTTTTCAGATAAAAGGTCTCCATGGCCAGGGAACAGTACATATTGTAATAACAAAATACAGCAAAAATGTGATATTGTATCACTAGGTGCTTTAGATTACAAAGGAGGACCACTTCAGTATACAATAGGTCATAGTCAGACATAGAAAATAAGTGAAGTGCCTTCAACATCCAAACTTTTTGTCTCTAAAATATGGCTATGGCCACAACTATGGTGAACAGACACCCAAAAGTTGCTAGGACAGGTGAAGTAAAGCTGCAGGCAGCTACAGAGAAGGAGATGTCTGCCACGGGTGTTGATCTGACAGGCACCGCAATAATGAAATTAATTAAATTAAATAAATTCTAGACACAGACAGATCATGATTTACACAGCCATTGTGTTTTTTTCCTAATGACAGATAGACTTCATGAATAAAATTAATTAAATTTAGCAAAGGGTTTTGAATTTCACATGTTGAGGTTTTACTTTTCATTGACATTGAATGTAACATAGCCATGCCCACCCCCAACACCCATGTCCCAAATTGCACCTGTTCTCACCTGGTCACCCCAGCCACAACAAAATGAATTTAATGATTTCATATGGTGAGGATCCCTAATGGTATTTTTGGACAAGATTTCAGCCTTTTCATCAGGATCATTTAAAGGAACATAATGGTTAAAATAGCTTGGCTGATACATATAGTATGTTAAACATGAGTCCAAACATGCACACAAATTTACTGTAATGTACTCAGTGCAAGCCTGTGCAAACTATTAAAAACAAAAAACTTTACTGACTAATTGCGGTACTCTGAAGTCTGAAGTGAAGTGGGTTAAGTGTAACTAAACATATGCCTACAACATACATACTGTCAACATACCTCTCAATCAAACAATCAAACTGCATGTGACAGTCTGTAAGTGTCTCTGCCTACGTAAACTAATGGAACAACCAAAACTTCCATGGTTCATTTTGTTAATTCAAAGTTAGTTTATGAAGTAGGTAAATTAATTATGTATTAGTTGTTGATTAAAGCTTATTTACTGACTGACATATAAAAGATAAGTCAGGAACGTGTCTTGAAAAAGCATTATCAGAATATAAAGCTCTGAGATTTAATGTATCAAAGAATATGTGATCATCACTCATAAGCAATGGTTTTAAAATGTATTGAGTTATTGTGATGCATTTTTAGCATAAATTGTTGTATATTAAGCACCAGCATCATCCGATTTAGAAGAAAGAAGAAGAAACCAAAGTAGACAATAATTTTCATTAGATTCCGCAGGGTTGTTGAAGTGAACAAATGTACAATAAGTCATGAAGGAAAAAACAAACAACTTCATGCTTTATGTTGAAGGCCTTGCCTATGCTTAACTTCATATAGTAAACTATAGAAGCACCACATATAAAACATGCATTGCTAAGATATTGTGCTTACAAATGCCAATTTGCCATGTGTCAATTATTTCTCTTGATATAAGCTTTGACAGGGTCACTTTGAAACACTGACCACAATGACCACGTAAAAAAAGGAATAGCAATAGAAATAGAAGGATAGAAGGAATAGCAATAGAAATGTAATAGTTAAAACGCTATAGAATAATTATAAAAAAAACACTGAGAACATGTTCAATTGTAAAGAATAATAAAATCTCACATGAATAAGACAATACTGTCAAATCAACTGATTGAGTGTGAGTCACTCATTGAAAAATCTGTTGAAATTGAAATATCTGATCGCGACGTCAGTCAATTGTCATTTTAACCTGTTTTAAAACTGATACCTGTCCCCATCTGCTGCTGTTATATGATGGAGAGACAGGGAAGGACAGCGAAAAGCAGAGAGAGTTGGGGAAAACGGTTGCTTGCGTAAGTGAGAAACTGACAGCTCAATGCCAGAAGAATAGAGTGCTCACACTTCAGTCTGGGTCAGAACTGACAGCATCACACATTGTGATGTACACTCAAAGAGCCAGGAGACACCTTGGGGCCATGAGGCCAACCACCGCACCTTCTGTCCCATTCTGACTGCCTCGTTTTCCCCTCCTCTTTCCCTCATTCTTTGCATTTTATACACATTTTTTATACAGATCCCTACCCACAAGATAAGACAGTTTTTGCAAAGACAGTGTATTTTTTTATTATACCTTTATTTTACCAGGCAAGTTAATTGAGAACAGTTTCTTATTTACATTAACGGCCTGGCAGGAGACAGAGGCCTCCTGTAGGAAATGGATACTGGGAATAAAGGAAAGAAAGGGGATTAAAGTGTATCTGCATGAAGGTATACAACTATGTTTGAAGCAGCTCTAATTAATATTTCACACTAACACCGGATTACAGGACTACTTGTATGATAAAGTGGTCACTGGTACTACAGATAATTATCATTCGACTCTGCAGTTCACCTCATCTCTATGTTTCAGCGTCTGCAACATTACTGTTTTGGTTCACTTTCCCTGCTTTCATCGGCATCAACACAGCTTAAAAGGGAATGAATACTGAACACACACCACTCGACACGGCAATGAAAAGGTGCCTCCCATGAGTGTCTAAAAGGGGTCATGGCAAATGTGTGATACTGTCTGTCTCTGTGCGTCTTCCTACAAAGTTTGTCATGTTACAAAATTCCGTTGGATGTTATTAATAGGCCACTCCCACTGTCACACTCCCTTTAGCCAATTGGCATGAACACCTTCACACACACACACACACCTACACACAAAGTTTCAGGGCGCAAACCGTGGCCGCCAAAGGGTGGGGACATTTCTGTGGATAGACCATCCAACCGACAGAGCGAGCTATAGAGCCACTGGTCACAGCTGAAAGTCAGTAAATGCAGGTTTAAAGATATCCCAAATCTAATTTTTAAAATGCAAGGATGGTTATGCATTTTTATAAACATTAAGCTAAAACCTTCAATGTAATACACTGATGGTCACATCTGTTGAGCTGTTGCTCAAACAGGAAAATAAGTGGTTTAGTCTTGTGTTGTTTTGTTTGTTAGAGTTTTTCCACCACCAGTGGTGCCTATGGCTATAGAGCTAAGTTTTGATGAGTAGGTCCCTATTTTGTATCACAAACAAAAAAGCTGGATCCGCCAAGGTGTAAAATTTACCCACAGTTGTTTCTCGATTGTACACTATGTAGACAAATGTGGGAAACCCCTGTCCCAATACTTTTGGGAGAGGCTGTTTTTTTCATGGTGTGGTCTTGGTAAGAGAAATCTTAATGCTACAGCATACAATTTTAAACAGTAGTTGTTCCAACAGTTTGTGTTTGGCCTTTTCCGTGCACAAAGCAAGGTCCATAAAGAAATGGTTTTCCCAGTTTGGTGTGGAGGAACTTGACTGGCCCGCACAGAGCCTGACCTCAACCCTATCCAACACCTTTGGGATCAACTAGAACAGAGATTGCGAGCCAGGCCCATTGTCCAACATCAGTGTCTGACCTCTGGATGAATGGGTAACAGTTCCCACAGACAAGC
Organism: Micropterus salmoides; assembly: GCF_014851395.1. Classification (NCBI taxonomy): domain Eukaryota; kingdom Metazoa; phylum Chordata; class Actinopteri; order Centrarchiformes; family Centrarchidae; genus Micropterus; species Micropterus salmoides. The sequence goes on from NW_024044296.1 coordinate 16,119, forward strand.
TCCAAAATCCTATAGAAAGGCTTCCCAGAAGAGCAGAAGCTGTTATAGCTGCAAAGGGGGACCAACTCCATATTAATGCTGGATTTAGAATGTGGTGTCATAAAAGTAATGTGTAGGTGTCGCAGTACTTTTTTCTATATAGAGTATGTAACTTTATTTCAATAAAATATTCAAGTCTCCTAGTCTTTGACTTCCTAAAAGTTTATGTAGCACCCTCAGAGTTAAAAATTGTCAAGATAAATGTGCATATATACATATAAGCGACAGCGAGAATGCAGTCATTTTCAAGCTATTATTTTCAAGCGAAGATGACAGGGAGGAAGGATTTCTTCCACAAGGCGGATCTAAAGAATAGTCGCTGAGAAATCAGATTCGCTTTTGATGTAAACCTCAATAAGCCCTTTTGAGGCAGGATGATATGTGTAAGAGGTTACATCTGAGTAAAAGCATTGCAACAGAAGGCTTGGGAACGTGTTAAAGGTCTCACCATTTAAGTGCTTTAGCAGTTATTAAAATATATTTGTTTAAATAGGGAGCCAGTGTTTAAAACCACTTTGTAACCGCGGTGCAGCATTTCAGACCAGTTTTAGCTAAAAAAAGGACCTTGATACTAAAGGAGGAGGGTGGAGACCTCTACTGTAAGTAGGAGTAGACAAAGGTGTGACAGCTCTGTCAGATTAAAAAGTATTTCCAAAACAATGCATGAAATATTCGCAAATCAAAAGGAAGGTCACAAGCAAAAATAATGTGCTGCTTTTATAAGAAGGGTTCACACTGTAGGCAAGAACACCACAGTATTTGATGATACGCTTTTTTTCTCACAAAAGCAGTTAAGCAAAGGAGTGTCATGAGGTGCCGACAGAAAAATCAAAAGAGAAATGGTGCAATTACATGAACTTATCACAACGTATGTGCATAGCACAGAAAAACAGACATGAGCCTCAGTTCAACTTGAATGTTTATAAATATCATAATTGTCTTATTGTTATTTCACTTTAAGTGCAAAGTTGACGTGGCGCCAAAAACTCCCTGGTTTGACAACTTGACATTGGGGACACAGCCCATCATAAACATTTCTTGGCAGATTTAAATGCTATATAACTGTCAAATGCTTTTATGAGAGTGTCTAGAATAAAGTTTTATGTAATAGTGTGATTACAGTATACACAGTAACAAAAATGTTAAGTGTTAAGCTAAAGGACAAATGCTTGAAACTGCTACTTTGGAATCACACTGTTAGTACACTGTAATTGTTCATGTCAAGTTATTAAAACACAGACATCTGTCTGCAGTTTCTACTTTACAATGAAAATAGCTTAAAGCAAATGTCAACATTCATAATGTTTGATTCCTGTTCATGTCAATTCTGTATGGCACAGTCATAACAGTATTATGCACACCCCTTAAAATAAAGTGTCACCAAAAAGTGTTTTTTGAGGGTGAGAGGAGGAAGTGGAGCTGTGATCAAAAGAGGTGAGAGGATTAGGGAGAGGTGGATAGAGATGGTGCAGGGAGTAGAGGGGGAGAGACAGAAATAGAGGAGGTGGTGGGAGGTGCAAGGAGAGGTGAGGCAGAAAAAGTCAACAACAGAATAGGTGCGAAACATGAGACTAGAAGCCTGAAAAGTTGGGATTTGGGGAGAAAGTGAAGGGGTGAAGTGATGAGAACAGAGATTGGGAGAGGTGGGACAGAGCCAGAAGTATTTACTTCAAGAGAGAAGTTAACAAGAAGAGACAAAGCACCATCAACATCCATAAAGGTGAGATGATGCTACTAAATACATGGGTAATTAAAAGACATGGTGAGGTTAGTTTTAACAATAAAGTCCAGAGGAGAGAAAATATTTCAGTGACATAACGCTGTAGAGCAAAAATATGTAGGAGGTAAGTTATCAGCTGCACTCTAGTGTGTGTACATGTGTATGTTAATAAGGTACTTCAGCCCCAGTAAATTTAAAGCAATAGCAAAACCCTACACACCGCAGACAAAAGCTGTAGAAAGTCAATAAAAACACTACTGATACACATACAAGAACAGCACTGGGTTTAAGCTTAAGTCAGGTCTCCCACCAATCACTGCCTAGCCAGCTTTCTACTCCACCTGCCAATGGTGGGTAATAGCATACTTTAAAACATAGATAGTACTCTCACAGCACTCCATCAGTAGGAACTAATATACCAAGAGGTGCATCACTTAAATGTGCCGCTGTAGCTCTGCGTTCACCTGACTGTTTTGACATTTGAAGATCTTTACCTCCGCACCAGTCTTCTTGTCTACAAAGTTATTACTCTTTCGACTTGCTGCGTCAGTACCACTAACTGCAATGCTTCAAGTGAAAATGGCTTAACACCAGCTCGGACGGTGAACATTGTTTATAAAAAAAAAAGCCCATCACTACCTTCATTAATCCTCATTAGACAGTAAGGAGTAAAGTCCATGCTTATCTAAAGTGTATTATCACTATGGTTGGGTATCGTTGAAATTTTTACGATACCAGTTCCAAAACCAGTACCCTTAAAATAATACAGATACTAATAGAGTACTTCATTCAATACAGTAAGAAGTAGACAACGAGAAAAGAGTCAGTTAAACAAGTCAATAAACTACACTTTTTGCTGCGATCTGGTTACCAAAAGTATCGTTTGAAGTACTGGTTTGACTGGAGACGTTTCAATACTAAACAATACTTTTCGGTTGATACTTTAAAGGTATCGCTACTCGATACCCATCCCTAATTATCACACCAAGGTGTCTCAGCACACTTCAATCAAATAAGATTAACAGGAGCATCAACACATGCAACTCTGGAAAACAGGTCATCAGTGTTAACCTCTATAAATAGATTCTATATATCTGGTGGTGGTAAGCAACTTCAACACAAAATGCATAATTTTGTAGTAAGATGTCTACATTTTAATAGAATCTATGTGATTAGTGAATTTGCATGTGAGGGCAAAGTAAATCCACGCAAATTTTCCGCGTCAATATTAAACATTCACACACAATTTCACACTGCAGTAGCAAGCTGTCTTGACAGTCTTGACCTTTGGGTAAGGGAAAGCCAGAGAGGCCAAAGTGGAGGAAGCTATCGTAGCTCATTAGCTGTGTTGCATCATCAACTTTTAATAAACCTTCTCTGTCAGAGTATAAACTGCTCTTCAAAAGAGTAATGGTTTGCAGACAGTTACAACCTTTGTTACCCTGTTTAAGAACTCTTTACTGAATTAATGGATAACGTACAATCCTTGGATGAAAATGCTATGGTGGGGTATACAGCACTTGACAAACGAAAACAGAAAGAAGCTCAAGGAGCTATTGTCATTAGAGCTAGCATGTTAGAAGTTAGCTTGCCAACTACAGTAGTTCGAGGATGATCTACATCATCAAGATTTGTGGATGACATTTGCTGCTCTTTCTGGCATGACCTTATTAAGCTTGACAAAAATTCATACGACAACACCACATGGGAAGATTGTTCTCCATACAGACTAAAATGTCCACACTATGCATTTGCGACACCATATGCATGACACAAATTTTAGTTCTTACACATAAAATAGATCTTCAGAGCAAAGAAGGCTCAAACACCAGCAACCAGCAGTCGCAACTTGACAATGTGGATGACCACACAGAGGACTGTCACACTTACCTGCAAAAGAGTGTCAGCAATAGTGTATTTCTGTATGTACTTGCCATGCTAAACATGCATTTATGTGATTCTATGTATATCCATGACAACATTTCTTAGGCTCAGGTGTTCATAACTTACCATAACTGAGATGTGCAGGAGATGCATGTGTTCATGTAGGACATGAGCAGGCTCCCGGGCTGTAGGTTGTGTTGTCTGGTCTAGAAGCTCAGACTCAGTCAGGGACACATGAAAGTAGAGTGTCCCATTTTCCAACCACTGCTGCTTCCAGTGTACCTGAGAAATGTCTTCTCCCGTACCCGACATCTCTGCAGAGAACAAAGGGAAACAGGTTTGTGAGATCAACATTTAGTATATGGGAAAGTGACATTTAAACTGTGAATGTATGTTGAAGTACATGTTTTCAAACTGCATTATGTCAATGTTAAAAGTCTAATTTGCCTGTGAAGAATAAACCAAAGTTCAAATGTGACTGTTAGGTTAAGCATTAGTAGTCTTGTATAGTGCCTCAGCTCAACACTGTGCTGCAACTAGAAACCTTAAACTCCTATATAGCTGGACAGACTTCTTAGGCTGTCATCATTTTGTGCAGTTGGCTCGGTAAGAATTACTGTGAAGCCATTGCATTGCTTAGCGGCTTTGTCTTTGTCTTTATAATGACAACTTTTTCACTCATGGTATTAGTCGGAGATTTGTCTAAATTCAAGAATGAATAAGTGGTAAGCATCACAAATGTTTCAGCCATCACAATCAATATAGCACTTCATTTATATACAAAATGAGTCACAGATGGGAAAGGCTTATTCCTGTTAATATCCAATAGTTTACACTCCACTTTTTGTCAGGCAAGAAACACAGAAACAAAAACTCTAGAATTGGGAAGACAATGGATTTATGAGACTTGATTAAATTCATAAGTCCAAAACAGTTGTAGAAATGCTGTCTCATCATTCAATGTCCTCTTTTTATCTGCATAAATTGTCGTACATTTTGTGCCAATATAAAACCATTAGCTGCAGGCCAGTGCTGGCATTAAGTATCCAACATCAAAGGAAAGCTGGAAACATTTAAAAGCAAAGGAAAGAGAAAAATATGCCAAAAGGAAAAAAAACAAACAGACCCAATTGCAATTTATAGGGGAAAGGGGGTGAACAAGAGCAGGGGGATCACTAGTTTATCTCGATATGGATCATGGCACAATAATCTAATGCTATCAAGTGGGAGTGGCTGTTCAGTAGAGAAGTACTGAGAAGCCTCAGGGAGCCTCAGATTGCAAGGCTTGATACAGTATTTGTCATGTGGCTGGGTGACAAGGGCATAGACATCTGCTGACATCTCCTATCAGTGGCAGGTAGCAAATGACAAATGGCTTTCGGTGCAGCTGGTTATTAACCCACTGACTGTGGGTCAGAGGACATGGACAGCAGGAGGGTTATGTGAGCTATGTTCAATAGTGCCATAGTCCCTCAGGTGCAGGGAGAGAGCATGCAGATCAGACATCCCTTCATAAATTTTTAATGCTCTGTTTACTTAGTTAGGGAACATTACTTAAATACAGGCACTGTAGAGCTGCAATTCACAATTATTTTCCATATGTTTTTCTTTATCATTTCCTTAAATTTATGTCATTATTTTTTCAATGCATTAATTAATTAGTTAGGCTATAAAATAGGGAACATTGATCAGCACCAAGTCAAGTCCATGGCATCATCCTCAGAACCAGAAGTCAAATATATTCAAGTTACAAATGATATAAAACAGAGGCAATAAATTCTTACATAGTGAAGCAGAAATCGGCAATGCATTATTCTTGATAAATGAATTGTTAAATGATTAATCATTACAATATATGTGAAATAATTTTCTGGCTATCAACTCAACTATTGTTTCAGTATTAAGAAAATGTACATCTTAAAACCTTCTGAAACAACCTCTGAAAGTACACTTTCCTCTCTCCTGTAATAGTGAGGCGTTCTATACTTTTGCTGACTACAGCTTATGATAAAATTTTGTAGGGTGTGAAATTCTTAAATGCCATAACTGCTGGCTATTCAACTCTTTATGTTTAATCTGTGGGCTGAAGACACACTGCTTGACCTTTCACCTTGACAGGAGATAAAGCTTTTTCTGCTGGGCCAACAGTGAGGTGCCTCAAGCCATCTGTTACTGTTTTAAATGGAGCCCATCAAGCTCCTGTCAAATTTACCTTGGAACTTTGCTTGCAAGCTTTATGTGTATTTCAGGTAGCTTTAAATAACTTTGATTATGCACAACACTGACACTTAGTTTGATCCAAATTAAAAGTGATTTTCAAAAACTGAAAAGCGAGTCTTGCGGTAACAGAAGCAATCACATGCAGGATGGATGGACAGTAATAGAGTATCTATGACTGTTACCTACCTTTGTACGATTGTTATGTAGATGAGGAAGCTCAGTAAGCATGCTATTTAAAGACATATTTAAAGACAAAAGGATTGTATGTGTGTGTGTGTGTGTGTGTGTGTGTGTGTGTGTGTGTGTGTGTGTGTGTGTGTGCGCACGCGCGTCCTTGTCTTTTGTGCTATGAGGCTTGTCATTGGGCACCAAGCCAGACGTTACTGGGACATAGGTGTATGGCCTCAAGGTCTGCTTGTAATTCATTAGGAGGAACATTTTTAATGCGTATATGTGCATGACTGTGTGCATGTGTCTACTGTATGTGTGTGACTGTGAAGTTGTATGCTCCCAGCAAGGGTGTCAGCAATATAATGTCTCCCAAACTGAGTCCCAAGGACAACGCAAAGGAATGCTAATGCGAACATTTCATATACCCAGGCAAATTGTCTCCATTAACAGTATGGATCACAGAGAATCATATGATCAGATCCTTACAGGGTAAGACAGCTCATTTGAAGCACTTGTGTTTTTCTTATGGGTTATCAGCATTGTGGCCATAAAGCACCAGTAGAAGACTGACAAAAATACATTATAGCAGTAGCCATTTTCAAAATTATTCTCTGTGATGTATTTCATCTACTGTAGAAAATTGTAATGATGCGCTTTTAGGCCACATGGATGTCAGGAAAAAAAACATGAATTTCCTTGTTTCTGGCTTTTGAAAAAGGCTGCTGTTCAGCACACAAAACTAAAAAGTATTTTACAGTCTACTTGCACAGGACATGTTTTCAAAACAGTCACCGGCTGGTCACAACTGGATGCAACAATAACTAACAATAACTTAATATAATATTATTATTATTAGATTATTCTAACATTTGTTATGTGAGAACTCATCAAGATAACATGACATAATGCAGTTTAAATATCTTCCGTCTCTCAGTTTCTTTTTTAATTGTCATATGTTGGCTGTTGGCTGCGATACGATTTATCTGTAATTAGCCGACATAACAGCCGACAATAATGGCACGCAGATTTATCGGCCTGCCTCTACTTTTCAGCCTTTATTTCCATACCATGAGGAAATTAACTGAAGCAAACTGCTGTATATAGTATAAGATTGTAATTCATTGTTATTTTCCATGAAAGAAAAACTGTAAAAGTATCGGTTCTAAACTGGACAACTACAGTATAATATAACCACATCAGGAATTCATGCTGAATACTGTGCACGAAATATTTCCCCTCACTCTTCTTCCTTGGCTGATAGTGAAAGCTTTTTTTTTTTATTGTGTGTGACTGAACTGACGGTTAGCCGACTTTGCATAGTGGCGTAGCTGCGAACTGAAACGGCCCCCGCTGATATGCACCGCTCTGCTTTCCGTTTTCATCACTCTTTTCAATTTCCATTACAATTAGCATTGTAGTAAGGTTATTTTGAGAAAGAGAGTCATTATGTAAAATTGCATAGCTTTGCTGTGCGGTTATCCTACATTGCTCTGTGTACAGTGCAAGAAAAGTGTAGTGAGTCAACTGACTGATGATTCAGAATGAAAAAACAAATATGAAATCCTTGGTTTAGTCCCCTTTCACTTTTCGTCAAGTTTGCATAACAGTTGGGGCATAGTGAAAGCTTGGCTCCAAATCCTTGATAAATCCTGCATACTCTTTGCTAAGTCCTCTCTGTAGGTGCTCAAGATACAAGTAAAATCTACTGAACACTCAATGTCAGCAGAACCCTTATTACAAGAGCTGGTGATCACATAAAAGATGCTCACTTTGCATCTTAAAGTGTTTTTCTTCATCCGCTTTCTTGTATCCGTCTCCCCTTTGAGATCTTTCATCTTTTCTTCATCATTTGCAAGGTTTGGCTAGAAGTGCTGAGTTCAATTTTGAGCTCATACTGTAGTTTCTACATTCTTTCAATTTTGCCTTGAGCGAGAGCAAGCACAGTCACTTAGCACAGTCTCTCAGAGTTGGATTTTTGATGAGATGAGGTTGCCCACAACCACAGAGTAAAAAGATGAAGGCATGGGAGACAACCCTAATCCTAAATACTTGCAAATTCATGTTGCTTGGCATAAAAAAAACTATTGCAAAAACATAAAGTTTTACGTATAAGCACCTGCATGAGTCAATTCATTAAAATTGAATCAGTTGCAGGGGAACATCAGAGGAGTGCCATACATCTGTTGGTTACTTTATGTATAAGTCAAAGCAAATTGCTTTATTTTCCAAATCCAGTCTGCCCCCTCTATCAAACGTGAATTATTCTTACTAACATCAGCAGCTGCAAGTTGCACACAGAAACACAGACCACCCTGATTAGCAAAGCATTGATCATAGAGCCCGGCAAACTGTAGCACTGTTCACTAAACCAGTGATAAACTTTATTAACATGCGTTAACAAAGTGAGCTGTCTCACCTTAAACCAGCGGTTTGTTTGCTTTCCATTGTATAGATATCAAAAATGATAAATTTAGGCGTACTGAGCAGATCCAATCTAACTGCCATCTCGCTATTTGTTGTTGCTTTTGCAGAAGATAGTGGTTTTCAGCAAGAAAGATCTAAAAAAAAAAAAAAAAACACTGTACAGTACCTGTGTAGCAGTGGGAAGATAAACATTTCATGCATGGAGGAGAACAGAGGAGTGAGAAGTTTAAAGGAAAGAGGAAGTTTGCTGAATTAACCCAGTTTTAAGACATCCTGACCTTGGAGTGAAACTATAGAAGTGTTGGAGAAGCAGTTGAACCAAGAACTGTCCAGACTTCGTGAACTTAAATGAGCAACAAAGGACTATGGGAAACTGTGCTGAACCCTGGAGTAGGTGTGGACAACCATGTTAACGCACTCTTCAACCTGCTCTTTTGCAGTTTGGAGTTTCCTCGTCCTGGTGGACCAGCAAAGCTAAGTCTTCCTTCTTGTAACTCTCCAGGCTACTTTATCCTCCTGCCCAGCCATAGGCTGCCCCCCATTGAACTGAACCACACACACACACACACACACACACACACACTTTTTCCCCCCTCCATGGAACTCAATTGAACTGGACTACACCCACACACACTTTTTCCCCCCTCCATGGAACTCAATTGAACTGGACTACACCCACACACACTCATCCCTCTCACACCAGAACCCAAAGGAACTAAACTGAACATTTTGAGTTCAATGGACTTAACTGTCTGATTCCCCCTGAACACACACACATCTGAGCCCACACACAATGACACATGCCACTCATCCCCCTCCTCCTCAAGTTGAAGGACTAGTCTGTTACTTATCATTTGAATTGTGGATATTTAATTTTGTATATGAATGATGTATTTTGAAAGGTTCTTTATTACTTTAATGGAAATGTAAGAATTGGTGTTTGCGTACTATGTGGATTATTGTTTGACTTTGAATACAATCAACTTTATTAGGAGTGACTGAATTAGTGTTTGGTGGTTTTCTTTTATTGGTGTATGTTTGTAGGGAAGGTAGCTAGTGATTGGGGCTATCTAATATCCTACTAATTGACCGTTTTAAGTGACAGGTTAGGATTAAGTTTATTCTCCTGTCTGGCACCCAACCTATTTTGGATATTTTGATAATCCTCCGCTACATCTGCCTAGCACCAAACACCAGACAAATTAGCAACAAGCCCTCGATAATTTCCCTCAGGAGTTGGTGGAGTTCAAACCAGAGCTAAAAGGGGATTCAATATTGTGCCTATAATAATCACATTGACACAGACACAATTCCAATTTACTGCTAATGTTACTCCATATCTGTTAGATGTGTAAATAGGTAACTACAGAGGGTTTTCCCCCATTAGCCACAGAGCGCAGTATTGAGCCTTTGTGATGCATATAAACACAGTGTTTGTGTAGCGAAAACACCATACTAGGCAAAATCTATTTACTTCCCATACCTTATTTACTGTCCAAAGCTGATTTGCTTATTAAAAATCAAATCCACACTAAAACTGAACATACATTTGCAGTTCCAACATTTCAGTGGTTTGAATTAGAGGGGGATTAATAGTTCCTTACGCTGAACAGGAGGGGAAAGACTGGTGATGATGTCATGCAGAGACAAATCCTGGAGCTTCTCCACTGAAAATTCACTACGACGGCACCCATGGCAATTTCACTGGGATATGGGTATATTTTCTGAATCACAGCTTGAACTCATTTGAAAAGAATGTCTCAAAAATTCTACGAGCCCACAGAGTCAAAATCTAATTCAGTGCCAATGGACCATCTCCAAAACGCATTACCTGGATACATCTTCAATTCAATCCTCAGTGCTCTTATTTCTAGCTAGGGAGATGGTCTGTGTTAGGAGATACTCACTTTAATGTTTTTTGAGTAGGGGTGGTGTCCAAAAAAAACACTTTTTTTTGCACTATACATTATTACTCCTATGATCATACGTTTAGACACAACATATTCAACATCATGACTACCAAATTGAGCACAATCAGGCTATGTGCTGATGATGATAATCACTGTCAATGCTGCAGACAGACTAGACATACAACATATATGGGTTATAAACAGTACAAATTCCTGCATTAAAATGCTGTCTAGGAGCTGACAAACATATGCATGCACATACAATGGCCCTGTCTACACAAACACGGGTATTTTCGCATAGAAAGAGTCAAAACTGTGACTTTTTCTATGCGGTTTGGCCGTTTGTCCACACGGAAACGCAGTATCAGGTCACTAAAACCAAACATTTTTCTCCTGCCAAGGTGAAGATTTTAAGTTGTCGGGTAGACCGTAAAACCGGACTTTATGCCTTGCGACGTCAGAGTGCACGCCGTTAACTGCTGTGTTTGATGTCAGATTGTGCGCCACTGCTGCTTTGTTTACAATTTTCTTCGACTCTGGTTGGCCAACATGGCTTTATAGTTAGGGTCACATCACCGCCTCGTAGTTTGGCATGCTCTTGACAGCGCTTGATGTCGTGTTTTTGCGTTTTCATGTAGACAGATTGTTTTTTTAAAATGAAGGAGGAAAGTCTCCGGTTATAAAAATACCAGCGTACATATGGACTAGGCCTAAGTCGTCTGGCCGCCCACACAACAACACTCGTTTCCAAAAGATTGGCAATCATCACTTTAAAGGTGATCATAGCAGTGCAGAGTCAGTGATTGTGCAAGCCTGACAGCTCCGTGACAGTTTGTCAGCTCAGCAACAAGCCTGTGTCATCAACATTTACTCTGATGAAAGCTGGCACCCTAAAGGCACTTTGCTGCCTGTCATTACATGCGTGGCACAGTACGTCAGTCTTCCACTGACTGCACCCCACATCTCATTGCTCAGGCTGCCTATAGTATGTAGGCCTTGTGACAACACAATAGACAGAGGAATATTCAATAATTCATATGAGAGAATAAAGATGGATTCATTGGTTTCAAATGTCTCAGCCCAAAATGAAAGCAAGGGCAGAAAAAGGAGAGGTGAGTTTGTGAAAGAGAGAGACAAGCAGACAGAGACGAAAAGATGGAGAAGGGGATTTATCAGTCTGACACTCGTCAAAAGTGTTCAAGAATATTAGCATACCTCCTAGACATTCAAATTCTGCCTCAAAATGTCACTGTCAGCTGTGACAATGGCAAATTCTACACGGTTTCACTTCAACTTCATGCCAGTGTCAGCTGTCAAAAGGAACTGTTCATCAGCAGCAAAACAAACAGATAAAAAAAACAACACATCCTTGATTAGCTACTAAATGGTCTTGGTGTCATATCCTCCCATTCCCAAAATGCTAATTGTGTCATTACCATTTATAATGAACTTACGGGAGCTATGGAATATTTAGGCAAATACAGGATGAGCAACAAAAAAAGGCAAGCAGGTTCCCCCTTTTTCAATTTAACACCTATGCAACTAAATGTCAACCTCATGTCTCATTACTAACACTAATGAAATTGCTGGCATTCACATAAAGACCAATGAAAATGAATGCAATTAAAAATGCATCAAGACTTTTTTTTTTCCTTTTTCAGGAAATGTAAGACTGTTATCTGCACCGGCCTGACACACAGTGGGATATTACGCGCGTGTGTGTTGAAACGATCAGCTCCAGTATCACACAAGTTGGTCCATGTCGTTTTCCCACCAGTAATGAGCCCTACCTAAATTCATTTGGAAGAAGGGAGATACCCACATTTTCAGGCAATTTTGGTGGAATGTATATTAAAAGTGTGATTGAAATGTTATCACCTGCCAAAATTACCTCAGTCAACACACATGTGATCCCGGGGGGGGGGGGGGGGGGGGAGAGAGAGCGCACACAACTCAGCCCCTTCAGGTAGCCCCTGTGCCAAACACAAGACACGAGCAGAGAGTGGCGACAGCGTAGGGATGTACCTCTGTGGAGAGAAGCAAGGGTGCAAATGAGAGGGGAGCGAGAGACAGAGCAACAGCAGCATCAGGACTCGTAGGAGCTGCTCAATGCTTGACCACTCCATTTTGTCTCATGCTGTGACTTGAATGGAATAATAAAACACAGACTCAGAGTGAAAGGTTTCTGTGCGTAATGATTCTTAATCAGGTGACAGATTTAAAGAACTGCATCTGAAAAATACAGTCGGTGTGCAATTACCTTTTATGTGAGACCAACTTCCTCCCTTACACAAAATTATTGTGATTACATGTTGCTGTACATGACTACAGTCTTTTCTGAAGATTAATTTGGTGCAAATTTAGGTATTTAGGATTTCAGTAATCAACAAGAGGAATAAAGTTGAATTAGGTACTAATTACAAAGAAGACAGGTTTTGAGTGAAGTATCACTTAAAGTCTTCTACATCAAACCTATAAAAAACACTGGTGCATGTTTTCCACTTGTAGCCACATTGCTAACACACAATAACATCAGTTTGTCCACCGTGATAGATCACCAATGTCAAGCAAGTATGAAATTCAGATATTCGCAACAAAACAAAATCCAATAGCTCTGTGCACTGGCTTCTTGTTCACTGTATGTGGGTTTCCATCTCTGGTTTTAAATAGTACAAATAAATACACAAAATAAGGGCAGAGGTAGTATTCAAGGAGGGGGACTGGTATTTCTACTGAACATTCAGTTTGTGAAATTAACAAAAACAACCAAGGAAAGAAGAATGCTGTCAGTATTTTCTGCCCCCATTCAGACTTTGGAGTACTGTGGACTTCTGTCGCTACACTTCCTAGCTCAATCAGCACTGTGGGATACAATTCTCTCACCACCTGTTTCGCTAGATGACCCGCTTTCCCCTCTCTTCCCACATGCTCCCCACTGCAGAAGCCACTTTATAAACCTTTACACATTTACCAAGATGAAATGTATAAATAACACACCACCACTGATAATCTTAGCAGCCACTAAGTAACAGCAGTTCATGAATGAAACTCATTAGTTCAGAAATACGTTTTATACCAATTTCTGTGATGATTAAATGTGTCTAATTTAACGGCACTAACTTGACAACCTATGAATTAGTCACTGGCAGGCTGTCCTACAAGTATTTACAGTGTCTGTACGATTGTTGCTCTGCACACAGTATTTGACAGCAACAACAGCCAAGCTAGTTCTTATCAGTGGAGCAGGATGAATGTTATGGGGTTTGAAACAGTGAGACCAACTCCTTTAAGTTCTTAGTGGGGTCCTCTGAAGGATCTCCTGCTAACAAGAGACCTTGCCAGTGCCACTCAGGCCTTATCACTGATGCCCACACCCACACTAGCTCCTACTGTGCTCAATCACAGCAGCAGTTGTTGGACTGCACACTGACCACCTCCTACAGAAAACCAATCATATTTTCAGAGACACCGCCAGTGAGCCTCCCAGCATGAAGGAGAAGGTGACTCATGACTTCAGAACACACAACCAAGGCGTGGCAGTAACTGTATTAGACAGTCGCAGTGAGTGTCTTTAGAAAGCAGATATTTCATCCTTTCATCCTCCCCCACAAACATCCCAGAAGTTAAGTGAAAGTCACAGCCATAAAATGCATTTTGCTTCTTTTTTCCACCCAAAAAAATAAACACTATAAATTTAAACAAAACCACAACATAGCCATCCACAAATATTGCATTAAACATTGTCCTACATTTTCCAAAAACAAGTGCAAATCAGCAATGAATTATAGAACAGCATTTGTTTTTATAGTGGGACTAACAGACCTCTGGGAACCTGTTGTGACAGTGTAAATAGAATGAACAAATATCTGCATACCACTGGTCCCACTGTGGCACAGTGAGACCTGGATTATGTCTCATTAGCACTGAATACATTGTGTCGTGTGTGTCATAGCTCATTTGTGTGAATGTGCCTATGTACTGCACATATGTATGTCCACGCATCCATTGTCGCCAAAGGTCAAATAATTTAAATCGATATTTTTTTTTAAAAAGTCCTCTTGCAGATTTTATTGTGCAATTAAGTCAAAATGTAATTTGGTTTTTTTCCAGGCAGAAATTGGCATCATTAACCGACTAAAAACCAGTTAAAGTGGAATTTATGTGTGGATCTTTAAATGCTTTGTCCCTTGCGCTCTTCGGGATTAGTGAGGCAGAGTGCCAAATAAAAAAAATCAGGAGCCCTACTCCTAATGTATTTAAAGTGACACATTAACAGGATAAACAGTCCCCTTATCTGCTGAGTGCATAGGCTTCTTCTAAAACACTACAATCCCATTAACAAGACCTATTCTGATTCCACATCTCTCTCACTATAATATAAGGCTTGTCCACCGATGGGGGTTGTCTGCCAGAGCCAAAGTGGGAGGCTTGGGTGTAATAATACACACATTAAGATTTACTAATCCTTTGTTTGGCCTCTTCAATTGAGACCTTGGTCAAATAAGAAGGGTAGAATGCAATGACACAGTGATTTTAAACTGCATTACAGCATTCATGTTAACCCTCTGCCAAGGAAAAACAAAGAAAATCTGCAAACATATAGATAGATATATATAGATACATATATAGACTGATACTGAATGAGTTTACTTTCTGTAAAATCTTTCTTCCTGTTAAATTTGAGGGCTATTTACAAAGCCTACCACAAATAACCACCTGTGGTGCACCTCAATTTTACAATTATGCAGGATATTTACAATATAAATGTAAACAAGACGTAAATGAGCCTAGCCACAGTTCATTTGATTTGCTTAAAGATCGTATGCCAGTCTGTTTTGACATGTGTTGCACAGTGCCAAAGAAAGTGTTTTCTGCTGATGGGTTTACTATATTGGTTGTAGAGAGGACATATTTGAAACAAGAATGCGTGAGTGATGTATCCCATAAAGGAAGGCTAAATGTGCGAAAATTCTAGGTAAATGGCCAAATTGCATTAGCTCAACAAAAAGATTGATTGAATAAGTTATGAATAACGTGTTGCATAAGTTATGAATAATGTAACACTTTCCAATAAGCCGAAAAGGTTAGACAAATGTTTTTTTTCACTGTCTGGATTATTGCTGTAAGATAAAATACAGATAACAATAATAATAAAATAGGCATTACTGGTTGCTTCATATTGCACAGGGCCACTGGACCTGAGCCACTTAAACTCAAAATCATATTCTTCACTTTGCAAAACCTTTAAACTATCACAAAAAAAGATACAACACAATAGCAATAGCAAACAGCAAACGGAAAAAGCAAAAAAACATTATATGACCTCTTTAAAAGCTGGTAGTTAAATAAATGCTGGCGCAGATTTTCAGCGTCTGCAGATCCCTGTGCTGTTCAGTTTTTTTTTTTCTTAATCTGCTCTGTAAAGTGACTTTGAGGTCGTGAAAAGCGCTATACAAATTCAATTTATTATTATTATTACACAACTTGCTGTCTTGTGACGAGAGTCTTGAAGTCATTGTGGTGTTCACACTACGTGACTTATCGGCAACAGGGGGTCACACAGTACACGAGCTGACAATGATTGGTCTCCAAACCACATTTTGTCAAAACACACACACACACACACACACACACACACACACACACACACACGTGAAAAGTGGCATGAGAAATGACGCGAAACTACACATGAAACAGCAGTTGTTTATTATTTTAAAGATAGCGATTATAAAGACAAAGAATCTGGGTGAAAGAATGATTAGCACACGTGGGTAGCAGGGATTGTCTGTGATACAGAGAGAGCTGGAGGTGAGCAAAAAGTGTTTTGCAGTAAAAAGGAGCTGCCTGTTCCGCCAGCTACCTGCTCTCATTGGCTGGATGTGGATGTCGAGTCAGCAGACTCCTCCAGATATTTGGCATGTTAGATATCTGGCTGGCATCAGTGATGTGTCACTGAGTAGTTCACACAGAACGACTGGCGGCCGCCGATTGAGCGATTTACCCCTGATCACAGCCCGACGTCCGCTGAGCTCAACGACCGGCAAATCGGGCAAAAAAATCGTGTAGTGTGAACTAGGCTTTAGGGGAATCACGTTTTCTGACGGCTCTTTCAGAGGTGTGTTAAGCAGGCCATAGACTATTTTAATGTTGTTCAGAGTTTTTCAAAGTAAAAGCTTAGTTCAACTCCAAATACACCATTACAGTAAGCAAGTACATGTTCAGTGGGTGGGTCCATCCACTGTGCCAGAGGAGGTCCTATGCCACACAGATCCCTCCATGACGTCAAGAAGGGAAGAAATTCATACGGCATACTTGCACACACATTTATAGAAAGAATAAGCAGGAGAAAAAGAGAGAATGTTTTTATTTTGTATAATCTTGGACCTTTAAGATTTTGGTGAACTGGCAGTCTGCTTTATGAGCTGTATCATCATTATCACATTGATCTCAGATGCTGGATGGTTTCTGCGATCGACCTGCTTGGACCGCGGTTCTAGGGTCAGCAGTAACAGCAATGGCCTTGTAACAACAGAGTGATGTGCTAAGTGTACCAAACTGAAAACACACTGGTCAAGGATGAATTTATGATGGTAATTCGTGTGGGACTCCTCCATATCCCAGCATGTGGTTGGGGAGGAAGAGAAAATCACAAATAGCTTGGTGAAGGATTTGATACATGATGGGTCATGCCTGGGTCGGGGGATGTTTCTGTCCACAGCCAAGTGCCACTTGGCTGTGGACTTGGTTCAGACTCGTTTCTGTTGTATTCCTATTTTCTTGCTTGACTTAAGCCTCTCCTCACTATCCTCAACCTGAAATAGCTTCAGGATAATCCTGCTCTAGTTATTGCGTATACCACTGAGGATTCAGATTTTTGACAGTGGGCTCTATTGCTTCTTCTATTCTTGATTTCCTCCTTGTCTGCATCTCAATTATCTACTTTTACAGTATTCTCTCTCTGATTCATGGTCTTGAAGTTGTACCGTACCGTGTTTCTGTCCTGATGGAGGGTCTACACAGGCATGTTGGCAATCTCAGCCCCAAGTTCTGCACTGCTAAGAGAGGTCCTTTGCAGATGAGCAGATCTGGATAATTCCATGATCGCAGAACCATAACTTATAACTTTCAGCAAAGTCTGTACATGTTGACAGGTTTGAGCCAGCCATCTAGGTCTTGGCACAAAATCTGGATTGCTGCTGTGTCCCTCTGGTTGTTCTATTTGCCCCTTAATGAATTTTGTCACAGTACTGGCACTGAAAACTTTGCAGAGGTAAAGGGAAATCTGTCCGTGACAACTTTCTTCTTAACAGGAATTGATCTAGGTTGACATGATGAGCTTGACACCTCGCCAGCTGCTTGTAGGATCCATCTTCAGCCTGGAACGGATTTAGTGGTGACATCCATGAAGGTCTTAATCAGTCTCAACCAGGAGGTGGATCATGAGGTAATACTCTCCAACTCCACCAATATAGTCATTGTAATAGTGCATCCTTTAATGACTTCTAGGTTAAGCCTGTGGCAAAGCAACATTACTGTGCTGGACAGGAAGATCATTACAGATATAATATGCACAATACACCAAACTCGGCTGTCCATCATGAGGAAACTTTTCAAAAGATGGGCCTGCAATGAATGCTTGGCACAGTTATTGGTTTACTGCTGTGCTTTTTGTGCTGAATCACCATTTTCTTTTTTCAGAACATAATCACCAATCTTCTGTTTATATCTCCAAGACATGCAAATATCACCTATTGAATGATGGTTCCTCTGACAAAAATACATCACACTAAAAAGTGGATGACCATGCGCAGAAAGATTCTATTCATTCAAAAAATTAATCAGAGTAGTGCAAATTAATTTTGAACAAAATAAAATACCTTTCAGATCATGAGGAATTTTCATTCTGATTGGGCTCTTATTCAGATTATTGGAGGAACAAGTCTATACGCAAATACACTTTTTGAAAGTGAAACTTCTGGTTTGGACAATTAATTAAAATATAGCAACCAAATCTCACTCCATGATATCGTCACATAAGATGCATCATAGGTACTTCTCTGACATTATTTTTCCAATGGTATGTTTGATCAATTTCTGCCTTGTTACACCACCTAGTGTTGTGCTGTTTGCAGTTGTGCATTTCATTCTCAATTGCTAAATTTTGAGGCATTTAACATATACTTGTCCATTACCATGTTAGCTTTGGATCTTTGTGACCAGTGGGCTCATTCCTCTTTCCTCCCACAGGGCTACGTTTATCATCAATTTGTAGCTCAGTGTGGGTCTCCTTTTCTGAGCAAATGCAGTTTGGGTTGACAACCCACTGCCCCAGAAGCTCTTTTCCCATCTTCCCAGTCATTGCTATTTTACTTTTCAACTGAGCACTATGTTTGTGGTTGGCTCTACTGTAGTATAATTCATACATCATTGTACTGTACTGTGTAGTGTGATCAAGACGGTGATGATGAAGAATTTTAAAGGGGTCATATTATGCTCATTGTCAGGTATTTTCGTCATGCTGCACATTTGCACATGTGCAGTACCTAGATAAGGACTACTAGCCAATCAGAATTAGAGTAGGGCGGGTCCTGAAAAGCCGGTAAACATCTGTATATATCATCCATAAAGTTGTACTGTACACTGTCTCTACTATCACAATAACAACTTTATGTCCATAGACTGCTTGGAGGGTAACTAATGTTTGGAAGGGAGAGGAGAGGCAGCAGACGGACGTCTTGTCACTGTGCTGCAGCACAGTGTGTTTTTCCACTGGTGTTTTTGAGGGCGTGTCAAACTAGCCGCTAGGCGAGCATTATGGCGTGTGTTTTCTTGTGACGTCACAAGAAAGCAAAATAACAGGATGGAGGCATGTCCTGAATGGAGGGCAGGTTGGCACCGATTATTTTTTCTGCAGCCCTGACTGTCTGTTGTAGTCTGTCCCTGTCCTTTTTGCTGGCAGATCCACACCAGACGGTGATGGAGGTGCAGAGAACAGACTGGATGATGGCTGTGTAGAACTGGATCAGCAGCTCCTTAGGCAGGTTGAGCTTCCTGAGCTGACGCAGGAAGTACATCCTCTGGGCCTTCTTGATGATTGTGTCAGTGTTGGGCTCCCACTTCAGGTCCTGGGATATAGTGGAACCCAGAAACCTGAAGGATTCCACTGCAGACACAGGGCTGTTGAGTATGGTGATGGGGGGCAGAGTGGGGGGGCTCTTCCTGAAGTCCATGGTCATCTCCGCAGTTTTGAGCGTGTTAAGCTTCAGGTTGTTCTGACCGCACCAGAGAGCCAGCTGATCAACCTCCCGTCTGTAGGCCGACTCATCACCGTCCCGGATGAGGCCGATGACTGTTGTGTCGTCAGCGAACTTCAGGAGTTTGACAGATGGGTCCCCTGAGGTGCAGTCGTTGGTGTAGAGGGAGAAGAGCAGTGGGGCGAGCACACACCCCTGGGGGACTCCAGTGTTGATAGTTCAGGTGCTAGATGTGAAGTTCCCCAGCCTCACATGCTGACTCCTGTCAGTCAGGAAGACTGTGATCCACTGACAGATGGAGGCTGGCACAGTGAGCTGGGTGAGTTTGGTGCTGAGGATGTCCGGTGGTTTTGAACGCCGAGCTGAAGTCCACAAACAGGATCCTAGCATATGTCCCTTGAGAGTCGAGGTGTTGCAGGATGTAATGCAGTCCCAAGTTGACTGCATCATCCACTGACCGGTTAGCCCTGTAGGCAAACTGCAGGGGGTCCAGCAGGGGGCCTGTAATGTCCTTCAGGTGGGCCAACACCAGTCTTTCAAAGGATTTCATGACTACAGATGTCAGGGCGACGGGCCTGTAATCATTTAGTCCAGAGATGGAGGTTTTTTTTGGGACCGGGATGACTGTGGAGCATTTGAAGCAGGAGGGAACTTCACACAGCTCCAGTGATCTGTTGAAGATCTGAGTGAAGATGGGGGCCCAGCTAGTCCGCACAGATTTTCAGGCATGAAGGTGAGACACCGTCAGGTCCAGGAGCCTTCCTGATCTTCTGCCTTTGGAAGAGGTGGCTCATGTCCTCTTCACAGATCTTGAGTGCAGGTGAGGGGTCAGAGGGGGAAGGTGACTGTTTGAAGATGGCACTGGAGTGGGGGAGAGGTGTTACTCTGGGCTTTTCAAACCTACAGTAGAAACCATTCAGCTCGTCTGCCAGTCATTGAGTACCAGCAGTGTTGGGGGATGGTCTCTTGTAGTTTGTGACGCAGGGTCGTTGGCTGCAAAGCATTATTTAGCTTTTCAGCATAACACCTGTTTGGTGCATGGCATCATTATTTATATTAAAAAATAACGACACCATCACTGGAACTCATTACGGGGCAGACGCTATGCACGTGTTGCCATCATCACCAAGCTAAGCGGCTGTAAAGAAAACCAGCAAGCAGCAAGAATTCTTTATACTTTGCCAACTTGGTGAAACACATACTGATATATATTACTCTACAAACGAAGGAAAAGTAAACTGCATATTTTTATATTTTTTATAATTTAATTGACTCCAAAAGGGTAAAAACCAGGGGGGAAATGTCCTTGAAAGTACCAGGACTTGGAATAAAAAGGACAGTGGCAGTTCCCTCCAAAAAGGAAATATCAGGACAGGAAACTATTGTCCAAATGAGTTAGAAATGGGATCTGGCAATCAAATCTGATCTACAGCATTTTGGCTAGTCATGGCTAAGGGCCAACATGTAGAGCTACTCCTCTTCATTTTAAAAGAACTACTGCCATTTCATAAGGTCCTGTGTTCTGTACTCATCCATGTCATAGACAGACATTTGTGTTCTAAGCTGCTAAAACTGTTCATCTGAAACACAGTTATTCAAACTGAAAATTCATACACTAATTATAATCAGTATAAGTCATTGAAAGCAGTTTTTTTATACTTTGTTCCTCTGTAAATGTGGGTTTATATGGTATGGCAAGACATGCACAAGCCTGCGATAAATTAGCCACTATAAATAATGAGCCTATCCTGATTTTTAAGAGTTAATTAATTTCCTGTGGGCATGGCTGTGTCTCGTCTGATTAATGATGGTAATGCCATTGGCATGCAGCGTTGGGTCCCCTGTTACTGGATATAAATCAGTGGTGCACTGTAAGTCGTCATGCCCCGGCTGTGTCCAACATGTTCACTCTAACTGGCTTCTTGACCTACGAAACAATAAGGGGGTGAATGTGGAAGTCAAGTACTTTGTTACTCATGAGGCAGTGACAAAGGGGATATGACAAATGTGTATTGTGCATCCTTGTAGACAAGTAATGCCAGCATTCCTTCTACTACCTTCTGAGCCCTATAACCACCAAGCAGAGAGTCTATTACAAAGAACATAAAAAACTGGGACTATACAAGTATTAGGTCATGTCCTTTGGGTTTGTGTGGAGCCTTAGGGAAAAGATCCTGTACTGTTTCACAGAAATTAATTGTGAGTCACACATTACCAGCCCAGTATTTCTACCAATGACCATTTAGGGCAGTGCAGTAGTGTATGACTTGTCATGCAAATATTTAGTACATGCATGATGTAGTTTTGTCTTATGTAGCAAGACAAATATCAAGAACCAAGAACACCACAGTTGCCATACTCTGATATTATAGGAATAAAACATTTTTTAAAGAGCATCATTGAACGTTCGATAGAGTTCATAACATATGAGATTTTTGAGACTGATACATATTGATTTCAGAGGGGAAAAATTCACAGATTACCAATATGGTGGCTCATATAGTGAATTGTTCAGCTGGAATCAAAATCTTGAAAATCTTTTCTGTGTGGATGGTGGACCAATTTTGCACCTAAATGACTAATCAAAGGTACTCAGAAGGTTACTTTCTTAAACTAATAACTAGAGCTGGGGGATTCATCGAAGTAACCAACAACATTGTAAAGTGCATCTGCGTGTCAAAATGAAGTGCTGTGTCCAGTCAAAGCAAGGATTCTCCTGGAGAAGAAGCTGCAGCTAAAAACGTCAACACCATCTAAGGTTAGGGAGTATTTTAGTCAAAAACCCCACAATGTGGTGCTCTGTAAGCTCTGCACATTGGAAATGGCTTATCAAAGCAGTACAACTGCTATATACAACAGTTGAAGCAACACAAACACTCAAAGCAAAAGGATCCTGTGCACTTTGACGGTAGCGGATGCAAGAGAACACCACAAATTCTGTTAAATGTTTTGTCCCCACACAAGCATGATATATTAAGATTATCAACACAAAGACAGTGTTTCTGTTGGTGATAGTCACTGAAAATCAATTTTCTAAAAGTTTCTTCATCGTCCCCATGTTAAAAGTAATTTTGGCACCACTGCTGTTATGTAGTAACATGGTAATGCTTCACCATGTGTCATCTAATGTTTGTCCGATTTCTATTTCCTATTTACTTTAACAGCCATGAGTGAGAAATGGCTTAAAGTGGTCATATTATGCTCATTTTCAGGTTCTTAATTTTATTTAGGGGCTGTACCAGAATAGGTTTACATGGTTAAATTTTCAAAAAACACCATATTTTTGTCATGCAAACTAGTTAGCAACTTTGTGTGACAACACTGCATGACTACTTTCAAACTACCGTCTGCTCAGCTTACACAAGCATTTACACATATTCAGCGATACAGATATATTTGACCCATATCAGGCCCTCATACATAAATCCTCACAAATTCACCTAGACTCTAGCTTTTGTGATTTAGAAGCTATCATCCCGGCCTATAAATGTGTCCCAGTGTCACAGGAAAATGAATAAATTGTACATGATTGTCACATACTCAGCTGGCCTATTCAGTGCCATGACAACTCTGACTGCTGTTTTAACAAATGAGGTCTGACAGTTTGACAAACAAAAAGTGGTTAAAAAAAAAACTTGTATTCACAGAATTGTATATTTTTCAGTTTTAAAATTACCCACTTAACGACGCAATAAAATACAAAAAGTCAATGGCAAAGGACAGTAGAAAACAAAATCAAACAGCTGTACTGGGGGCGTGATGGAACTGAGCCAAGTGCAATATAAATTTGGGCCCACTTCATCTAAGACTGACTGAGTTCTACATCTGATCAATGATGGCACATTAAAGCCAAAAGAGACATGTGAAATTACCTATTTGTAGCCATGCTAGCTTTTTCTTCATTACTTTAGCATATGACTAAACCCTGAAAAAGACAAATTACACAATGTCATGCAACTCATTTGTGCTAATTAGCAAATATCAGCATGTTTACACGCTAAATTAAGATGGTGAACATGACAAACACACTTAACATCGGCATGCTGTCATCGTGACCATGTTGGCATGCTAGGCTTAATATTTAGCTAGATGCACTGCAAGTACAGCCTCACAGAGAGGCTACCATGGGTCTAGACTCCTAGTTTGTCATTTATGACATTTTTTCAAATAGTATAATTTGTGACATACTATGAAACATCTAAAACCCCCAAAGCATGACTTAACTGAGCTGATTAAGAATGTAATTATATAAAGACTTGAAAATTTCAACTGGCAACAAAATGCTGCTAATGTTCCATAACCCTACCAAAATAGATTAGTCTATGGCAATCCAATCCAAATGTATATAGTTTCCAGTAATTTCTAATGTCCACTCTCTGTCCACCTCCTTGTGGAATGACTAAAAAAACCTTAATCCCACCTAATTCCTCTCTTTTGTTTTCCCATCCTTTCTAGATAAATAAATAAGCGGGGAATCAGTCAACTTGGCATGGTATACTTTATTAGTGTAAGAGGCTTATCATCAGCATATGAACCCAGTTCCAAATATCACTCAGTACTGTATAAGCTTTCAGCTCTAGATACTGTAGACACTGACAATGAAAATGAAAAGTAAAAGAAGATTAGGAAAAGCTGCAGAGGACCATGGAGACTTTAGCGGCATGGTTGATAGAAAGTGACAGAAACATCATGAAAAGTTCATGTAACAAGTACAGTGAAAGAAGGTCCACTTGACAGTCTATGCTGCTATGAATGTTCACAGTGACATCTGTTCTGGGGAGGAACTGGGAAAATATCACATATTAACTGCAGGCAATGAATCAAGGATTATTCTTGTCCCATACCACCCCCCTTCATTACAGTTGATAGTAAATAATTGGTATTGTAAGGAAAGATTAATTCAAATATTTTATCTAGCTCTCTGTTGGAGTTGAAGTAATGCTTCACAAACTTCAGCATATTTTTGATGTCCAGTCCTCTTTTATAGCTTCAACCCATCACTCCCCCATGATTGTTGCTGCAATCAGCCACTCATCACTTCTTGTATCAATCATAATTCATCATGTCTTATGCCAGTGAGCCTCTATAAAACAAATCGAGCTCATAGTCCAACAATCACAACAAAATTCCAGTTACTTTCCACTTTTCTCACTTTCATTTGAATTATTTGTTTAAAGGTTTGTACTACTGTTTGGGCCATGTTTCAGAGCAGGATATCTGATTTGGTTTGAGGGTACAAGAAATAAACATATTATGCAACTGACTTCAATAGGAGAAAAAAAGGATTCAAAGTCAATAGCAACACTAGCATCTCAACACGTTCCAATAGAAAACAAAAATGTTGAAAATATATCTAAAATATGCTTCTACAATTAGTGGGGCAAAATGTATAAATAAAAAATAAATCCAAAGGGTGTATGCTCTGTATGATGGTCAGTTAAGGACATCAGTAGCTTGTCAGGCTATCTCGACTTTTTTAAACTCAGTCTAAGCTGTACTTTGGTAGCCTGAGGTGTACTCCGTCATCTTCAGCTACACTCGGCTGAATGCTAGCATGCTTGTTTAAAATCTTAATCAGAATCAGAAATACTTTATTGATCCCCGAGGGAAATTCTTTTGTCACAATTGCACACTTGTCAAGGTAGATAGATAAAGAGTATATAAATATAAGAGTATACATATAACATATAAAAACAAATATAAAGGATTGTGGGTATGTACAATATTTACATTATTAGGTGCATGCAACCTGTTGTTTTTGCTAGGATTATTATTATTCTCCCTCGGATACGCATTTTTCAAGGCCTTAGGATAATCGCAGGGTCATGAAAGTTTGCACACACATCAGAACTGGTGAAAATTGCAAATATTCTGTAGTGACTGGGCCTGGGCGTGGCCAGAGGGCTCAATAGCGCCCCCAGAACAAACAATAGGTTTTGGACAAAGCTTCTTTGATCTTCATGAGATGTGGCGGGATAATTGCTCTTATTACAAAGCCCACATTTCTGCTTTTTTTTATGAGATTTTGCTTAACAGGAAGTGAGGCATTTTGTGCTTCTTGCGTCATTTTAAATTATTTAAACAGATATTTGAGGCCTTTAAAATGTTCAAACAGCCACAAAACTTTGCAGCCAGACTAGAACTGGTAATGTTTCAATTTGATGTCATTTTTAAGACTGAGGGTTGCACGTTGGCTCTATAGCACCCCCTAAAGCCTTTTTAGTAGTCACATGGCCAGGGATAGTCAAGCCCTCACGAGACTTTGCACGCTTGTCAAAACAGTTGTTTTGTATTGCTGATATGGTTTGGGGGCGTGGTTGCGGAAAATGGCTCAATAGCGCCCCCTACAAACTTTCAAAAAAGCAGCCCCTGCCATGCGTTGTACCTAGATGTACCAACTTGAGTAACCAATGTATCTTCTCCAGACTTAAAAATAAGCCTCTTGGAGCCATACCCTAAACCCAGTGGTGTAGTCTACGTGATACGCAGGTATACGCCGTATACCCACTAGGAACGGTCAAAAATGTCCGTATACCCACTTAAAATAGCGATGATTATACGTAACAATATCGTTTTGTGACAGAACTTTCACACGTTCATTCATAAATTCACCCCGTCTGTGTTGCAAAGCTCTGAAATGACGTTTGCTGCTTCTGTGGCCTGCGACCGGGATCTGACGTCAACTACCAAACAACAATACAGCTGCCTGTCTGTGCGTCGGTGCACGTTGAAATGAACTAATGTGAATCACTAAAGGAGATGTGAAACTCAAACTACACTCTTTTAGTGTTTTCGTAAGCCTGCAGCTAAAGCTGCTGCCGTTCCAGGTGACACCGCAGCTGCAGCAGATGACATGAACATTAAAGTTACTGAAACACAGAAAATGAGCCAGATGAGGCTGATGCTATTGTAACGTTACCTGGTGAGTGAAAATAGCATATAGGCTTATGTTATCAATAACGCTATCATTAACGGAACTGTAACAGCATTGCTGGTCTATTGAATTGAATCTAGAACTAGTTAACTAACGTTAACGTGGTGCATCTGTGTGTGTGTGTGTGTACACACACAGTAGTAGAAGTAGCAGTTCCTGGATGCTTGCTCATGCATTTAAGCTGATACAGTATGTACCTAAGTTTGACAGTGTTTTTTGGAAGATAAGTGTGCTTGAGATGATGTGGACCCCTTTTTGTGTCCTCACTGTTCATAATATTCTGTAATGAATGAGTGTTGGTGATAGAACTGCACATTGGCCTATGTTCATTGTTATTACTGCTACTGAAAAGCCTTATTGTTAATAATAGTTGCAACTTGCACTCGCACACAAATGTGCATTGAAAATTGCCAGCTGATAAAACTTGCTCCAGGACCAGATTCATATAACATCAAAGGCTAAATGTAGATCTTAACTGGTTGAGTTAGATGGTGATTAACACTAAACATTAGACATTTCCACCATAAATTGGTGCAGAAAATGTTTCCAGAATGCAGGAAATTTAATCAAGGGCCCCCAGACCCCCCCAATCGTATTCATCAATGAATATTTCTTTAAATACTATTAATATCTTCTAGTCTTGATCTCGTGATTGTCACATCTCATCTGCTAAGTGTGTCACAACTCTAATCTGAGCCCTAAAATGTCCCCACCACTTTCAACACAAAGTATGCCCTTTCTCCCACCTATTGGCTCATTGGTCACTGGCTGTTAGTCTTTGCGTTGTTGATAACACATAGCCTAAGCAGTCCTTCAGAATGCTCTCTATTACATGTACATGCATACTGTATGTATTAGTGAGTGTAGTGGTGCTCATGGGACGTCATGCTGGGACGGGTGAGTATGAGGATGGGAGGGAAAAAAATCACAGTATACTCACTAGAGAAAATACACCACTAACCACTACACTACACCACTGCCTAAACCCAACAGGAAGTCGGCCATTGTGAATTATTTACTCCGTTGACATGCTCCGTACTTTAAAAAACTCCTCCTAGAGCTTTAACCCGATTGACTTCAAATGAGAGTAGCACCATCTTAAGAGCCTTGCAATGTTAAATTGCAAAGCTTTTTTTGATTTGCTTTTTTGAGTTAAATTTTGATGATTCGCCATGAAAAAGGAAGTAGCAAGTAAATGAACTAGACATTGTCAAATCTGTTCCAAATTTCACATGTCAACCCTTTAGAGTCTTACATGTCAATATCCAGTCATAGTGACAGCACCACCTCCTGGCATCATTAAAGGACATGTTTCAGACTTTACCTATAATACCTCATTTTCATTTTTATGACACATAGCAACTTAGGGTGGTCGCAGTGAGACTTTTTAGCTTTCACATGGCTAGGGATGTTTAAAACCTCAAAAAAAACGCATGTCAGAAGGGATGTTCTTTGTTGTCTAATATGGTTGCGAAGTGGTTGTGGAAAAATGGCTCAATAGCGCGCCCTACAAAATTTCTTCCTCCTGTACTTCTCCTTAGCCTCCCTGATCTTCACCTTCAGGTCCCTCTGCATGGCCTTCACCTCCTCCCCATTACCATCTCTGAAAGCCCTCCTCTTAGCATTCAGGATGTCCTTGATGTTACCCACGGTTTGTTGTTTGGGTAACAATGGACAGTCTTTGTTATGACAGTGCACAGAAGTTGATGTAGTCTGAGATCAATGTCCTCTCCATGTGGCTCACAGAGTGCATCCCAGTCTGTTACCTCGAAACATCCCTGAAGTGTCTCAATAGGCCTCCTCTGACCATCTCCTCACTGTCCTTGTGGTCACAGGCTTCCTTTTCACCAGAGTCACATAGCAGGGATTGATGTGAACCAGGTTGTGGTCTGACCTGCCCAGTGGGGGGAGGGGGGAAGACCTGTATGCATCCTTAACGTTAGCATAGTGTGGTGATCATGGTGACGTGGTTGCAGTCACCCGAGATCACTATCAGGGCAATTAAGATTTGACAATCCTGTCTTTTTTAGACAGTGTGTACAACAGAACTGTGTTGTTGTCTTGGTATTTTGTAAATATCACTGTTTTATCTGTGTGAAATTATACCTTTCCTGTTTCGCTCACCTACCTAACTACACACAGTGTACTTTTTAGGTTAAAAATTTTATACTGTGGCCCATACTAGGGATGCAGCGATTATCGCATTTCACTATTAACGGCGCTTTAAAACGTCACGGTTAATTAATCGTAAAGGTTGTGTTTCTGTTGTAGGGAACGCAACTGTGGCAACTTGCATAAAACAAAAACAGAGTTAAAGGAGCGGTGCACCAGCTTAAGTGTCGTGCTTATCAGAGGCTTCTGTACACTGGCTAAACTATGGCAGAAGAACTAAATTTTGAAGCTTTATTTCCACCAAAGAAACGGCTGAAGTCGGTAGTGTGGGAGCATTTCCAGTAGGCAACAGGGCGTTACTGAAGATGACGGATCACCTGTTCAAAAACTTGCCGTTAAAAGGTTCCTGCTAAAGAGCGAATAACTACATTAAACTTGATGCGGGACCATCGCATAGCTTTGAACGTCCAAGTAAAGGTAGGCCTAATACATTAAATTGAATAACGTAGCAAGTTGGTAGGGAATTAAATATAGACTAAACGTGTCACTTACAATCGACGCCGTAGCGGTGAGAGTCGAGCTTTCAGTGCAACGTAAACAAACAAAGCGGATGTAAACTTTCAGACCCACCGCAACAACAGCCCCGCTGCGCTATGAGGCCCATTATTTTCAATGTCTTGGTTTGTTGCTGCATCGAGCAACGTGCACTGCACGGCAAGCATGCCGCGGTCAAAGTAGTTGAACTTTAGCACTGAGCAGCTTCCACGCAGTGCAAATCGCTTCTTTTCTGAAAGGGCCTTTATGGAAGACAGAACGTAGTCCTCTGCAGACCTTCAGTCACTGAACATTTAACGTTACATCATGTAGTCTTCTCCTGTCTGTGTTGAGAAAATGTTGCCAGGTGTAAAAAACTTACATACATCAGGAGATTATAGACTTTCAGAACTATAGGCTACCAATTAACTGCATTCCAGTTAACACTGCACTCAATTTCTTTCTCTCATTTTCACTAAAACACATGTATAGATGAGAGTTGATAACAGTAC
>NW_024044297.1:0-31809 GCF_014851395.1 Micropterus salmoides
CACCTGAAGAAGTCTTGATTAAAGGAGTGGATTCTCGCACCTCCTCCCTCTGCTCCAAAGCCCGTCGCCGCACACTGGCAGGCAGAACAGCCATGGCATCATCGGTGAAGTAGGCGGGGCAGGTGTAAGTGGTAGGCAGCACGTTGATGTAAGGGAACCAGTCGGAGGCCTCTCCTCTGTGCCGCTCACACACCAGGAAGACACAGAGTGCCAACAGAGGAGAGAGGCGGGGCTTCCAGCTGGAGAGACAAAAATAATGCCAGTCAACCCTTCAGAGTCTGACCTCTAGACCCTTGGCTTATCCACTTTGTGTCTGGAAACATAGTTACATACTCATTTGCTATAACGCAATTCAGTACGACAAAAACACAAACTACCAAAGTTGAATCAACACCTCTGTAACACACTGAAGCTTTAAAAAAGTATTAGTTATTGCAGGGCTGATTTAATGCAAAAGCTGATATTTGCATATTCTGATATTTTAAATAGTTTCACTTGTGTATGAATATGTGAGTGTGTGTACCTCTTGATATACTGTCCCAGGTAGCTGTCCAGAACAGTTGAGGTTGTGAGGAGACAGGACTCTGGCAGAGAAATGACCAGCTGGCCAGGCTGACAGAGGAAAAGACATACAAAGAGAAAGATTGTAACCACCCCAAAGCCACAAGAAAATAATCAAACAAAAGACATGCTATGTTATTATGATTGGCTGACTAGAGGTGTCTGATTTAGTTATCATGCAGATAGTTATACTTGCATATACATGCACATGTGCACACCTGTACAGAAAAATATAGAGTAATGCCAGCCTTATTCATAAATATTTAATGTTGTGATTGTTAACTTGTTTTTCTCTGACAATAGAAACTGTATATTTAGGTTATTACTGTGAGGTAGTTTAATTAATCAGATGCACAATTGCATTTTAAATGACTTACCTTTATGGTCTTGAGAGCTTGCAGTCCTCTGCCTGTGTCTGGATTACATGAAGCAACAAACACGCACAAAGTCGGTACTTCAATCAATCAGTCAGGTTATTATATAAATGTTGGAGGCAGTGAATGTTTATCTGATCTTTTCTACATCACAGTCAAAGGCTGCTCTTAAGTGGCAGAATATGGAGAATCAGACTCGCTGCTGTACCTGTCAATCATGAGTTGTTACAACTAACTGTTGTCACATCTGAATGTTCGTATAAACATCACATTGCAAACCAGAACTCAGCAAAACCCGTGTCTTCATACAAATATGGTGCTGACTCTGGTGCAGATGCTACTTCTCTCTGAGCAAATCATGTAACAGCTCTGTACTGTATGTTGAGTCGTACCAGTGAAGAGGGCTGGCTGCAGCAGCGTTGAGGTGAATCCCCGTTGGTGAAGAAATTTCAATAGCTTCACATACTGCAGATGGTGACACAGAGAAACTGAAGAAACAGAGGTAAACAGACTGGTGATGGGCGAGACCAGAAGAGAGACCGGTCTGTGCTGAAACACTTGACAGTACTGAACATTTTTATAAAGCAACCATGTAGCAGTAAATTGGTTTATACCTGACTGGATGAGACTTTCTTGTTTCTGCCTCCTCTTCCTCGCAGCTCTTCCAGCCCGATGCCTGCAACCCCTCATGACCCCACCTGGATCTGTAATGCCTCCTGTGGCCTGTACTACGAAGCGGGTAACTGGCTTATCCAGGTAACTTCAGGAGTAACTTTGTGACGTCGGGTGTAACTTCCCGGTTAACCCGTACTACGAAAGGTGGATAGGTGTTACCCTACAGAGGTCTGTTGCCAGTGTTAATGATGAGAAGTAGGATATTAATACACACCGCTTCATAACATGTGTTTAGATTTCATCCTGATTTGCTTCCCTGCGGTTGCAATGAAGTTCTGAACACAACAGCATTACGTTCAGAGAGCGAGCCCTGCAGCCTCAGGGATTTTAGAGAGGAATCTAAATTAATTAACGGGATAGTTTCTTAGATGTAGCCCATCTGTAGTCTATAATTGAATTCTCCTAAGTGTTTTCACATATTTCAAAAAATCGTAGATGAAAGTGTGAAATTTACAAGAAGAAAAATCAGAAATTCCCTGAAATTAATGTCATAAAAAATCGAAAATCACTCTGTTTCCTTCTGAATATGCCCAATAAAAGTCTCTAAGGTGCATGACAGTGATTTTGGGCTAAACTCAGGAGTATTTCCTCACTGCTAAATCCAATTGCAAAGTTTAATATAACTTTCCAGTGCGTGCATAATACATGGCAGATGTGTGTGTGATGTTGCAGCCTTGCAAAGCGAAGTTTCTCTCAAATGTGTGGCTATAATGTCAGTGAATATTCAAGTTTTTTTACTTGTAGGCTAGATTAAATTAATTTTTCTCTCGGATTATTAGGACTCCCCCTCTGCTGGCTCCTTTTTTCCCCTATTACAATGGACGTTATATGCAGTTGTAACTTTACATCATATTACACATAAAAGAGCAGCCCATAAAATACATAATAGAGATTTGAACTACAATAAGAACACTGGGAAGATAATTAGACCACAAATTTAGTCCAACAAGACTCCCTGGCTTTGTCGTCCGCCACGATATTAGATTTAGCCGTTAACTTGTCTTTACATTCATAATTTTCTGACACTAACAATGTGAATTCCTCTGGAGAAATACGGAGCATGCGCCGTTGCGATAAAACTCTGCCTGCACGGCCGAACACACCCGTTTTATGCGAACGCACCAAGTTAACAAGGACTCAATTTATCCACCTTCGTAGTACCGTTTAACTCCAGTGTAGGCGGTCAGAGTTTGTCAACCCTGAGTCTGCCTGATAACCCGAGTTAACTCTGAGTAGGTTGAACTCCCTTCGTGGTGCAGGCCACTGGTGAACAAACACACACATAAACACACACACACTAAAGTGAATAAACACACCTTAATCTGACCAAAACACACTCAATCTCTCTCTCAGTGATGCCAAAACTCCAAACCAACCATACAGTAAAAAATAACAACACAAACATATACCTGGACCTAAAGTTACCTTTGTATAATGAGCAATATAGGTATTTATACCAAATATTTAACCACTGTAATGTGTCTCTCCTATATCAAACACCACAACATACCCAGCATGCATCGCACACCAAAGAAAACACCAAGGTAGCCTATTTGTCAACGAAATTAAACTATAGGTACATACAAATATACATAAACATCAAATACAATACCTGGATATTATTGTCATCTGCATTAAATCTTGATCCAGCTCCGTCGTTGCTCCTTGGGTTGTTTCCACAAACCCACGTGGTTAACTTGTTTTTCCGGGTATGCGCACTGACAATGCGCGGCAAACTTCACTCCCTCCCATTTTCTTCTTCTTCTTCTTCTTTGGGGGTTTTATGGCGGTTGGCATCCAGATCTCCTTGCTGCTTCTGCACCATCTTGATCCTTTCTGACCTGCTCTTAATTCCCACAGTTAACCACCATAGCAATAAATGCGAGGCACGCTGAATTACTTTCCTCACTTTCTCCTTGACGGAATCTTGTGAGTCTTCTCGCATCAGACATTTTCAGTGTCCCGAAAGTCCTCGTCTTCCACTGACCTCGGTACGCCGCTTATTACCCCCTTTCACACAGTAAATGACACCCATCCCCACTCCTTGTTCTTTTGATGGACCGGGCCGAGTTTATCTCCAACAAACTTTCCAACCTCGTGCGAATCTTTGAAGATCTCATCCTTTCCTTTGTCACTGCTATCATTCCTACTTGAAACCTCTCATCTGTTTTTCCTGCCTGGCTGCCATCACTTGAATCCTTCTTCCTTTTCACAACTCCTCTTGTGTCTTCCTCGTTCTCCACACTCTCCTCTGACTCCATTTCCCCTCCTCCACCGTTAGACCGACCCTCTTCTCTCTCCTCCCATTTCCTCTCTGCAGCAGCTGCTTCACCCTCTCTGCACGTTTCACGCAGCTCTACGAGACCAGCTTAAAGTAAGAACCCTCAATTTCGCCTTTTGGTTACAAAGTTAGCAGCTTGCTCACATGACAAAGTTCATTTTAGTGTCCACATTTGTTTGTTTGGAAATGGTTCATTATTGAAAAATTTCCATATTAGCAAGTCAGCGTTATGTAACGCAAAAACAATTATCTGAATTTAAGCGAAAAGCCCTCTTTTAAAGCTAGAGTGTATAGCGAAACATGCAATTTGAGTATTGATATTACCTAATGTTTGCCTGAAGCCTTCATGTCTCGAGATTAAAATGTTAGTTGCACGCTCTTGCAAAGTCATAATCCACAATCCTGTTGTAATGTTTGCATCAGGGCTAAAGCTCATAATAGTTACCCCCGTAAAGATGAATGCACTTTTATTATTTTTCTCTTATTTGACTTTTTGATTTAATTGTTGTATCATTTGACAATTTAAAGCTTTTTTTACATGGTCATAAGACAAAGTGGCAGATTAAGTTCCCACGTTTCACGTCTTCTCAATTAAGACTAAAGACCTTTCTTTTTTACCACTTAATTAAATCAAATGTAAGGCTGTAGATTAATAACTTACACTACCTGTTTTATTTTCTATTTAACCTCTTTTATATTTCCCTATAATGCTTTTATGTTTCATGTAAAACACTTTGAAATGCCTTGTTGTTTAAAATGAGCTACACAAATAAACTTGTCTTGCCTTACATCACAGTAAAAAGTGTAATTTTATGATTGATGCTTAATCACCAGTGAACTTCTTGATTCCAATTAGATTAAATAGCCAATTTAAATAATATAAATACAACAGTTCTGTCTCTGGATTTATCACCATGACTCAGCAAATCTCCTCCTATTTGTTTGACACTTGTGCATGTTTTTATGCTTAATGTGTGGCTATGGCTGTTTGTTTTTCTGCTGTTAATGAGCATTTAATATGCGAGTTCATTCACTGGTGTCTGTCTGTACACAGACATGTCTCCCAGGGGTGGCTGTGGTAACGGGCAGTAACAAGGGCATCGGTCTGGCCATCGTCCGAGCGCTCTGCAAGCAGTTCCAAGGAGACGTTTACCTCACCGCCAGAGACGTGTAGGTAGCTCAGTTGGTAACACCTGGACCAGGCTACATATACAGGTGCATTAAAAATAATAGAATATCGTGGAAAAGTCCACTGTGAGAACCAGACTGATAATGAAAGGCTCAGGAAACCTTTGCAGAGTTAATTAGCTGATTAAAGATCTCAGTTTGACATTTATGTATTATTAAAAAAAACATTTTTCCATACTGAAGTATTGTTTTCAATGAGCTGTAAGTGTAATCATCAAGACTACAACAACAAAAAAAGGCTTGAAATATTTCACTTCATGTGTATTGAATCTAGAATATATGAAAGTTTCACTTTTTTAATTAAATTATCGAAGAAAATGAACTTTTTTGATGATGCACATGTACAGACAAAGATAATCATATGATCACACCCCTAGCAATCGGTTATGTACACATGAAAACACACAATAAAAAGAGAGAATCTCCTGAGGATTAACCACAAATGTTTGGCAGATTTTGTGTTCATGTAGATTCCCAT
The DNA here is from genome assembly GCF_014851395.1 of Micropterus salmoides. Taxonomy (NCBI): domain Eukaryota; kingdom Metazoa; phylum Chordata; class Actinopteri; order Centrarchiformes; family Centrarchidae; genus Micropterus; species Micropterus salmoides. The sequence continues at coordinate 5,558 of NW_024044297.1, forward strand.
CAGTCAGAGTAAGAAGCTGATAGCGAAAACATGTTTTAAGGCCTTTGAAAATCCTTTTAAAACGCTTTAGGCCTCTACGCAGTCTGAGAGCTAAAATAAAAAAGCAGGAATTGAAGATTTTAGTAGACTAAGCTCTGTAAGCCCATTTGTTCAAGGTCTCGCCAACAGATCTTTTTCTTATCAGAATTAAGACGAGATGAAAATAAATCCAAATGTTTTGCAGCGGTCGTGGTCAGGAAGCAGTGGCGTCTCTGGCCTCAGAGGGACTGACGGCCTTGTTTCACCAGCTGGACATCAGCGACCTGAACAGCATCACCACCGCCGCTGCGTACTTTAAAGACAAGTATGGAGGAGTGGACGTGCTCGTCAATAATGCTGCGATAGCGTTCAAAGGTAGGATTACAATGATCCATTCATCATCTTCAACCAGTTATCTGTTCGCACGGGGGCTGGAGTAAATCCTAGGTGACATTGGGCGAGATGCGGGGTACATGCAAAATATATAATAATACATTGATATCTGATCATTTCAATGTTAATATAACTACCAAAAAATGGTATTCAAATTATTCAGTAGTATATGGTTTGGAGCTTTTCTTGCTCTCTTCAGTGGCAGACACAGCTCCATTTGCGGTCCAGGCAGAGGTGACCCTCAAGACAAACTTCTTCGCCACCAGAGACATGTTGACTCACTTCCTGCCGATCATCAAAGCTGGAGGTAAGGACACAGATCTGGACCAAGTGTACTGTCTGCTCCATAAAGGGGCTTTATGTAGTTTTTCAATGAAATCACTTATTAATAAATAAAAATGACTTGACTTATTGGCAATGGGCTGTAACCTCGCTTAGAAATGAGGCACACAGCCAGCCAGTTAAGGTACATTAGCACGGATCTACCGCTTCGTAATGTTCAATTTAGATTTATTGATGTTTTATTGATACTCAGGTACACAGCTTCTGCACTGTCTCAAAAGAAAACAAAAAAACTTGTGCAAAAATTTGGCAGAACAGTGAGAAGCAGAGTGGTGGTTCTACTCAGCTTTCCAATTTCAAGAGTTTGTTGGGTCTTGATTCAGAAAAATTTTTAAAAAGATGAATAGTGATGTGGGCGAGTTAAATTTGGTTAATTTGAATTAGCCATGGTTCAAAAGTTACTTTGGAGAATCTAAAATAGCTGTTGGTAAAATATGTGATCACATCTTTCTCCAAAACCTGTACCCGCTGTCTCTGATGTATCAGAAGCTCCTGATCTTGCCAAAGTTGACACATTATTAACATTATAACTCATTAGAAAATTACATCAAATGGACATGTGGGTTTGTGTGTGTATTTCAGGCCGTGTGGTGAACGTCTCCAGCTTCGTCAGCTCCCGCGCTCTGAACCAGTGCAGCGCAGCCCTCCAGGAGCGATTCCGCAGCGAGGACATCACAGAGGAGGAGCTAGTGGGACTGATGCAGCGTTTCGTTGATGAGGCCAAGAAGGGCGAGCACAAGCAGGGCGGCTGGCCTGAAACGGCTTATGGAATATCCAAAACTGGACTGACGGTAAGGTTGAGCGAAATGACGTATATTCCGTGCAACAGTAGAAATGCGTCCACGGGCAGAGATTTGAGCTATCCTTTAGTGTCTCTGCTACATATTTGCGGCGGGCTATGTATCTTGTGAATCCAGACGGGAGAGCGGCAGTTGGTGGCGGTGATATCCTTCAATGCTGGTTGGCCAACCTTTGCAGGTGAAATTGTAAATACAGAGCGGGAGGAATTGTTTTTGTTTGTATGGAAGTTCCAAATAAAAGAGGAAAATAATTAGAAAAAGTATGGTTATTTTAAACCATTTCTTAACAAGTTTACAGTTCCTAAAATGTAAAGGAAAACGCTTCTGTAATGCCAGGTTTCCTTTCATAGAGACATTGGTTATTCATATGTGTCTCTGTGTTTGTGTCTTCAGACCCTGTCCATGATCCTGGCTCGCCGTCTGTCCAAGGAGAGACCGCATGACGGGGTAATCACTGAAATATAACAACAAACAAGAACCATCTATTCGCTTTAATTCGATTTAAGTGCTTTTTTGTGAGATATATATATATATATATATATATATATATATATATATATATATATATATATATATATATATATATATAATTAATGTTTTTATGTTTTATGTAAAGCACGTTGCCATGTTGTTGAAAGGTGCTGTGCAAATTTGACATTTGCCTTTGCCTTGCTTAAAATAAACTCATATCATAAGCACTGGGAGGTTGGACAGAGTCATCAGAAACAAATGACAAATTTAATCACCTACAACATCTGTTTGTCATCTGTTTTACAGATCCTGCTGAACGCCTGCTGTCCAGGCTGGGTGCGCACCGATATGGCCGGTCCGAAAGCCCCCAAGTCACCAGACGAGGGCGCTGTCACTCCGGTCTACCTGGCACTGCTGCCCCCCGGGGCCACAGAGCCTCACGGAAAGTTTGTCTCTGATAAAGAAGTTCAGCCGTGGTGAAGGTGTTAAAGACACCTGAGGGTGTGAGAGTAACTGAAAGACTGCTAGTGTTTCCACTTGAGCACTACATTGCCAAAACCTTCGGATTCATTTTGCCTTTGGTGGTCGAAACATTTCTATATTTATTACATGGAAAATGGAAAACTTGCCTTAACTGGATGAAACTCAAATGTTGTGAAAATAAAATGGTTTTCTGGCAATAAAAATGCTGTTTTACAGTACAATGCTTTTTTTTCAGGAAGATGTTACATTGCTTTTGCTCATAATTTGAATAGATAACTACCAAAAAGTCCTAAAAGGATGTGTTTAGAAACCAGCAAATTTGACTGTTGATAAATGTGTCCAAAAATGTCTCAGCATAATATGTACTGTACAAACATGTGTCCTAACTTACCAGATGTGTGATCAAATTTCATGAAAACATCTCTGTGTTGAACACAGTAGTATGTGATTTATTTACAGGATTTTATCTGTACATTTAAAGACCTCCATTGTTTTTATAATTCAGCCTATGATTTTAGAAATAGGCCAGTGAGCTCATGACGATAGTTCCATTGCAAAATCTTGTCAACCTAAAACATTTTGTAACAGTCACCCATCAAAGTCTGATAGTACATACATACACGTAAACACCCCGAACATGCCACAGAGCATTTAGTACATTTTTTAGTCAAGCTTCCTGCATTATGATCTAAATGATGGTTTCAACACCTCTTTTGTTTGGAACAATTTTGTTAACCTTTTTACAGTCTTGCTTTATTTGCTTATATGCTGATCTCCATGAACATAATAACAATAAAGATCCTCTCTTGTACAAGAAACATCATACTCCCCAATTAATTTTCTTACAAATTACTTCAGAACGATTCTACACTGCTAGTTTATTAGGTACACCTATCTTAAACTAATGCAGTTAATACCCTGCAATAAACCCTTACTTTGTATCTGAAGGTTATCATGATCAGGTTTGGACACATTTTAGAGAGGTATTGATTAAATTTTGTTTTGGAGCCTGTATCATGTGGTGCAGGAAATTAATGTGATGTGTTTCTAATAGTAAGTCCAACCCATTTATATCAATGTGGGTTGAGTAAATAAACTCTTTCTACAAAAACTGAACATTATATCTTCATGAGGGTCATATTTATTTCATGGATGTTGCATTAGACTACAATTGTTCCACCTAGCTGTGTGCCTAATAAAATTGCTCAAAATACGGACTTTTAATTTAATTGTATGCTTTAAGTGTACTTTTGCTAAGCCAAACTAACGTACAGCCTACATGCGCTTTGTATTAATGTTAGTGATTTATACCAAATCCCAAACCACTGTTAAGGTGTCACTCCTACATCAAACACCACAACATACCCAACACGCATCTATCACCAAAGACAACGCCACTGTGTGTTTTACTAAACGATACTATGGGTACATACAGACAGAGTTAAACACCTATATATTATACGCCGTTGCATTTTTAACATTTTACTGAATAACTTGTGTGCAGAGAAGATGCTTAGAAATTCCTTAGTGTAACCAGCTCCCTAGCAACATATTTCTACATCAATTTACATACAGAACATGTTTTACTATATGATAGTTTTTATAATTTTAATTAAATAAATGCAAATATACTTTATGGTGCCTTTAGTCTATTGTTTACTATTAACAATGTGAGTTGTCGTGTGAGTTCATTCAACTGCTTCTTGTGAAGATGGGGTGCATATTTTTTCTCCAAGTTCACAAGTAGGAAATCCGACTTCAAGTGGCGTTCCAGGATAGTTTTTGTAGTTGGAGGTCGGGAAGTGATGCTATTGGGGAAATCCTTTATACATAAATGTCAGGTTCTTTAAGACTAAACCCTGCTTGAACTACTGAAAGAATGAGATAAAATGTTTGAATAAGTCACTGAAACTTGTCAAAAACAATAAAGCTCTTAACTTGGTTTAATTATTAAGCAGATTTAAGTTAATCTGAGGTAGTCCTACCTTTATTTGATTCTATTTATTTACTTTTTATTCTGTCATTTGATGTCCCCTCTGTTCCTTGCTTAACCTGATGGAAATGATGTAGTGATATATAAGACGTGCTCTCATGCTGCGTTCAGGGCAACTCGGAACTGGGAAATTTCCAACCTCCAAGTAGAAAAACTATCCTGGAACGCCACCTGAAGTCGGATTTCCAAAGTATTCCCAGCAGCCGAATGATATCACATAACAATCACAGCACACATTGTAAATAGTAAACAATAACTTTATAGTCAAAGTAAAGCACCTAAAATGCTTTGAGGTTGGAAGTCGGATATTTCAACTTGGAAATTTCCCAGTTCCGACCGTCAGGAACGCGGCATCAAACCTCTGTTGCTAACTTGTTTTTCCGGGTATGCGCACCGACACTGCGCCGCACACCTCCAGCATTCCTCCCTTTTCCTCCAGATTTTATTTCCGCAGCAGCTTCACCTCCTCCGGACGTTTCACGCAGCACTACGAGACCAGCTTGAAGTAAGAAGCCTCAATTTCATCATCGAGTTAGATAACATATGATTGCTGACATATAAATGTGCTTTTTAGTATCCACATTTATTTGTCTCAAAATGGGTTTGTCCATTTAGCCTGACGTTACTTAAAAACTCTGATCTGAAATCGGGATAGAGGTCCGGTCTCAAAGCTAAAATCTACATTTTACTCTTTGGCGCACCGTAACTTTCTTATTGCGCACAGTTGCAGGTGTCGTGCCGACTTCTGCATGCATCCTCCAAGTAGCTCTTTAAAAACGATATATTTATGCGTTCATAAAAGTTGTGTTCAAAGTTTATATTTTATAAACGTTGTGATCATCATATCATCAATATTTTATTATACCAAGTAGAAGTAGCATTCCTTGAGATTGAGCAGAAATCTGTGGAAATAACCGCATTTGATCAACCTTAAGTGGTGGATTCATTATCCTGCAGGACAGATGTTTTAGGCTACCTGCCGACATTTGCTTCCACCTCTTTTCTCAGCATATAAACGGTAACATACCTCCCGGGAGCTGCATGCAGTAGCCAACTCTGCACAACTCTTTTCTACCCTCTCTATAGCTGCATTTCAGGATCTCCGGCCCTAAATAAACTGCATTACCCAGGAGGCACTACGTGACGCTCACCTGTTCACCTGGGGGAAGATCAGGCGTCTTTTACTCAAACATGTTTCAACTTCGCTCGTCAGTGTAACTTTCCGTGAACCGACCAATCACAGCCTAGACATTAAAAACAAAGTTGACTGGCTACAGCAAACTTTAGAAATGTTGAACTCGTTCTGCATGAACGATCACGAATGGGGTGGTGATGGCGCAGTGGATGGGATAAGACTCGCATCTGGTGTGTGAGACAATGTAAACCTTTTTTATTGCACAAGGATATTTAAGAAAATAACACCCCCCCCACCCCCCACCCCAAAATAAAACTGACTACTTGTGACAAGGTATTTAGTATTATCAGATAACATAATGAATACATTAACATTAGCCCCAATCAAACCTTAACCACAGTGGTGTAATATCAGAAAACAGGTTTATTTGTGACACAGCAGCTGACTGTGAATGAGGACCTACTCACACCTTTTCCCTCCTCTTCAAACACAACTAAAATGTATAATGAAAATGTATAATTTCATCAGGGCTAAATAGTTACCCCCATGCAGATGGTGTGACATTTTACGATTGATGCTTGATCGCCAATGAATGGCTTCTTGATACAAGTCAGATTATAGCCAATATAAAGGAAACCGGTCTGTCTCTGGACTTGTCACCGTGACTCTGCAAATTCATTTTCAGTCTCCTCCTAATGTGTAGCTATGCCTGTTTAGACCTTATTTTTCTGCTGTTAATGTTCATTCACTGGTGTCTCTCTGTACACAGACATGTCTGCCAGGGTGGCTTTGGTAACGGGCAGTAACAAGGGCATCGGCCTGGCCATCGTCCGAGCGCTTTGCAAGCAGTTCCAAGGAGACGTTTACCTTGCCGCCAGAGACGTGTAGGTAGCTCAGTTGGTAACACCTGGACCAGGCTACATATACAGGTGCATTAAAAATATCCTGGAAAAGTCCACTGTGAGCATCAGAACCAGACTGAGAGATTAAAGGCTCAGGGAAGCTTTACAGGTGTTTTGAGTTAATTAGCTGATTAGAGCTCTTCCCAGATAAAATTAAAGTCTTTATTCTAAAATTCTAATACATTTTGCGATACTGAAGTTTTGCTTTCCATGAGCTGTAAGTGTAATCATCAAGATAAAAACAACAAAAAAGCTTTTTAGATGCCCCTGTACAGACAAAGAAATGACAGATGCACCTACAATTAGGAGATCATATGATAGAAAATAACAACTCTGTTAATTTGTTATGTGCACATAAAAAAAAAAAAGAATTAAGACAAGATGAAAATAAATCCAAATGTTTTGCAGCGGTCGTGGTCAGGAAGCAGTGGCGTCTCTGGCCTCAGAGGGACTGACGGCCTTGTTTCACCAGCTGGACATCAACGACCTGAACAGCATCACCACCGCCGCTGCGTACTTTAAAGACAAGTATGGAGGAGTGGACGTGCTCGTCAATAATGCTGCGATAGCGTTCAAAGGTAGGATTACAATGATCCATTCATCATCTTCAACCGCTTATTTGTACAGGGTCGCAGGGGGGGCTGGAGTCAATCCCCAGCTGACATTGAGAGGCGGAGTACACCCTAGATAAGTCGCCAGTTCGGATTACAATAATATATAAATATATATATTATCAATTCAAAACATGATTCGTATACCAGTATTGGTATTCAAATCATACAGTAGTATATGTTGACACATAATTACTTTTTATTTAGCTCTGCTTTATAACTTTCATTAGTTTCCTAATTAGACAGTATTTCTGACGTTTGAAGCTGCAGCTGTGAACTGAAGGAGCCTGTTACTTAACAACATCTTGTAAACTCTCTCTCTTTCTTGCTCTCTTCAGTGGCAGACACAGCTCCATTTGCGGTCCAGGCAGAGGTGACCCTCAAGACAAACTTCTTCGCCACCAGAGACATGTTGACTCACTTCCTGCCGATCATTAAAGCTGGAGGTAAGGACACAGATCTGTACTGTCTGCCTCTTAAACTCACAGCTCAGCGCACACAGCCTACTTTACAGTTTTTAAAAACAATTTGGCAGAATAGTGAGAAGCAGAGTGGTTGTTCTACTCAGCTTTCCAATTTTAAGAGTTTGTTTGGTCTTGATTCAGAAAAAGTTTTAAAAGGATGAAAAGGTTCATTTGAGTCGGCCATCGTTCAAAAGTGACTTTTGATGAAAAAAGGCTGTTGGTGATAGTCTCCAAACCTGTACCTGCTCTCTCATGTTTCAGTAGCTCCTGATCTTGTCAAAGGTGACACATTATAAACGCACTCATTAGAAAATTATATCAAACAAATGTGTGTGTATTTCAGGCCGTGTTGTGAACATTTCCAGCATCGCTGGCTCCGGCGCTCTGAAGCAGTGCAGCGCGGCCCTCCAGGAGCGATTCCGCAGCGAGAACATCACAGAGGAGGAGCTGGTGGGACTGATGCAGTGTTTCGTTGAGGAGGCCAAGAAGGGCGAGCACAAGCAGGGCGGCTGGCCTGAAACGGCGTATGGAATATCCAAGACTGGACTGACGGTATGGTTGGGCAAACATGTTGTATTTATTATGTGACGGTAGAAATGTGCCCAGAGATTTGGCACCTGCTATCCTGAGTGAAATTGTAAATAAAGAGCAGGAGGAATTGTTCCTGTTTGTATGGAAGTTCCAAATAAAAGAGAATAAAAAATCATAAATAGTATGGTATGATTATTCTAAACTGTTAATGTTTAATGATATATACCATGCCTGTGATATAAAATGAAATACTGTGACTCATCAGACGATCAGTCATCTCATCAGTCGAGATCAAGAACGAGTTTGCAGGTCTTAAAATGTAAAGGGAAATAAAAGCTGAGAAAATTTGGTGAGATGCTTCTCTAATGCCACGTTTCCTTTCATAGAGACATTGGTTATTCATGTGTGTCTCTGTGTGTGTTTATAGACCCTGTCCATGATCCTGGCTCGACGTCTGTCCAAGGAGAGACCGAATGACGGGGTAATCACTGAAATCTAAACAAGAGCCATCTATTAGTTTCTTTTTAACCACTTTGTTCAGCAGTATCTTATTAAAGGTTGTAGCAATAATGTTAATTGGACTTCATATACTGTCATATATTTTTAACAATTTATTGTGTAAAATCTGCTTCACAACAGTACAGACACTCTTATCACTTGCTCATCTTTTATTTGTGCTACTTTTACGTTCTTGTCTCAAACTACAAAACTTTTAAGGATGTTTCCTATTCAGTATAAACTAAATCATTGTGAGGATAATTCATGAAAACTCTGGGTTGTCATTAGGTACTTTGAACTACCTTCTGCTTCCCACAACATTAACACGACCCAAACAGTCGTGGACTGCTAGTAACAGAGCCATCAGAAACAATCCCCTACAACATCTGTTTGTCATCTGTTTTACAGATCCTGCTGAACGCCTGCTGTCCAGGCTGGGTGCGCACCGATATGGCCGGTCCAAAAGCCCCCAAGTCACCAGACGAGGGCGCTGTCACTCCGGTCTACCTGGCACTGCTGCCCCCCGGGGCCACAGAGCCTCACGGAAAGTTTGTCTCTGAGAAAGAAGTTCAGCCGTGGTGAAAGGGTTAAAGACACCTGAGTGTGTGCTTGTGTGTTTATTTCATGTTCTTATATATCAAAAGGGACTTAAACCTGAATGCATCTCAAAATCAGAAGTTGAGGTCCACACGGGTAGAGACTGCTTATAGAGGGGGTAAGACTTGGTTTTAGGGTTCAGGTCAGGGATGGAAATTAACACCAGCCAAATGTGGGTGGATTTTCCACTTGGGGGCTTAAATGTTGGAAGGCCACCCGCCACATTGGCGGTTAAATGTATTCGTCATGATATCACCATATAATTTCTATTTCACGGTAATTGGCAGCAGACCTTCTGCCAAAGGTTCTTGTTTGTTGTGTGTCGTACTTAAATTGGTCCCTGATATACCAAGGGATCTAAAATCATGTAACACACGGATTAAAGGGCTTCATTGGTTGTTGTTTATGTTCGTTTCATGGTACTTGTGTTTGATTGGTGTAGATTTGTAAGGGGGTGGGGCGTAAGGGGACAGGAGTCAGGAGGGAAAGGGGGGAGAGTGAGACTATAGCCGCTTTCATACGGAGAACAATGCAGAAAAAATATCCGCATATATGTCGCATTTAGTAATACAAACTGAACACAAAAGTTTCCAGCGTTATCCCACAACCATGTGTGCTTTCACATAGCGGCCCGGCTTTGAAAAAGACTGTTATGTGTAACACAACACCGGCATGTCGGCTGTGGCTTTTCACACAGAGATCCGCCTCTCTATCTCGTCTCTGTCACCAACTTTCTGGCTCTGTACCTTTCATACAGTGTAGATTGGCTCAGTACCCCGGTGAAATAAGGCAGCGTGAAAGCTGCTAGTTTTGGGAGCTCATTAAAAGTTGTAGTTGGGAGTGTTTTTAGCTTTTAGCTGGCTAGCCACCTGCGTAATGTGGCAACATTTATCATTGCCAAGAAACCAACAAAACAAAGAAACAAAGCAAAGGAAGAGGAGGCTGAAGCAAAACATAAAAAAATAAAGTTGGCGGTCCAGTCTAGTATCTGATCCACTGTCAGATCTTATGGTCCTGCTGTCCTCCCCAGAGATCAAGAGTATGATCCATAGGCTGTATAAAAAAATGTTGATCCCACAAAAGCTGTGATGCTGTGGCACCAGGACTCTGAACCAGGAGGCAAACTGAGGAGTCTGAGAAGAGTTAAGCTGAATGATAAAGCATGTTTAAGAGTCAGTGATGAGATTTAAGTTGAATGATTAATAAGCATCTCGTAAGTATTATATTTTTTCCTTAAAAGTCAAGTACATTTAATAGCAATAATATAACTTTGCTTCAAATTTCAGTCTGGCCTCTTCTTTAAGTTTGTATTCGACATAATATTATCTCAATTAAAAGAATGGAAACAAATGTATACGTGACACAAAAGGCAATTTATTATTTTGGGCGGTAAAAAATACGTTTGGCTGGTGTATTTTTTCATCTACCAGCCACCTTGGCAGGTGAGCTGAAAATATAATTTGGGTTAAGGTAAGAGTTCAGGTTAGGCATGTCCTTATGATGGTTGAGGTTAGGGCACAGGCAAAATTTTCCATCCGAATAGAAACATGACACAATCTGGAAAAACTATTACAATATTTAAAATATTAACCCAACGAGTTTAGTGGTTAAACTAAATGGTGATGGACATAACTCCATAATTACTCTTGTAAGGTGTGTGTGTGTTTGCACCTGCAGGGTTATATGCAACATTAAACCATGAATCTGTATAGGTGCTTGCTAACCGTTGGTGTTTTTGATAAAACAAAATGTTCGCTCTGTGTCATTTTGACTTTGGTGATCAAAAATTTTGCACATGAAAATGGAAAACTTGTCTTAACTGGATGAAACTTAAATGTTGTGAAAATAAAATACTTTTCTGTGACTAAATGCTTTTTTAAAGCACAATGCTATTTTCATGAAAATGTTACATAGCTTCCATTTTGAAAAACAATAAATACACTTCAAAATCAAAAATGCTTTCTCCAAATTGACTGCATGTTTTTCTTAAGATGACACGGTCTTTGGTCATGTCCCAGTCAGCAGGCGGAATTATGTTTTGTGGGAGGGGTTTATATGCTTGTAATCAAACCTTTAGCAATACAGCAGTCAAGACGTCAACGAAAGAAATTAAGTTATCAGAGAAGGTTAAAAATTAAGAGCAACTGAACTTTGTTGAAGATGGACGATGTTTCGTCCCTCATCCAAGAGACTTCTTCAGTTCTGACTGACTAGTAGGGAAGTTCATCTATTTAACCTCTGCTGCCTTTGACACAGTCAACCACAGGATCCTGCTATCCGCTCTCTCAGCAATGGGCATCTCGAGTAAAGCACTCCTGTGGTTCGAATCCTACCTCTCAGGGCGTTCCTACAATGTTTTGTGGCAAGGACAATTACCCTCCTCCCACTGCCTCTCCACAGGGGTGCCCCAAGGCTCAGTGCTTGGGCCACTTCTCTTCTCAATTTACATCACGTCACTGGGGCCGATCATTCGCTCGCACGGCTTCTCTTACCACTGCTACGCAGACGACACGCAACTCTACCTATCCTTCCCGCCAGGCGATCCCACTGTCTCGCCTCGGATCACGGACTGTCTATCGGACAGTTCTGCATGGATGAAGACTCGCCACCTTCAACTAAACCTCTCTAAGACTGAACTCTTGGTCATTCCAGCCAAGCAATCTATCCACCATAATATCAAACTACAAATTGACTCCTCAACCATCACTCCAGCCAAGGTGGTGAGAAACTTGGGTGTCATGATTGATGACCAGCTGTCCTTTTCAGACCATGTTGCTGCTGTCTCTCGTTCATGCCGCTTTGCTCTATACAACATAAGGAAAATCAGGCCCTACCTCACTCAGTACGCCACCCAGCTTCTGGTACAGGCCATGGTTATTTCTCGCATCGACTATTGCAATGCCCTCCTAGGCAGCAGCGCGTCTGATTTTTGATCAGCCCAAAAGGACTCATGTCACTCCATTACTCAGTGACCTCCAATGGCTCCCCGTGGCCTCCAGAATCAAATTCAAGTCACTAATGCTGCATACAGAGTGACTACTTGGTCTGCACCCATCTACCTAAACTACATAATACAAACTTACGTTCCTTCTCGCCCGCTACGTTCCTCCAACGAACGCCGCCTGGCTCTTCCATCCCTTCACACAAAGCAATCCCAGTCCCGGCTATTCTCATCTGTGACACCACGATGGTGGAACGAGCTACCACACGCCATCAGAGCAGGGGCGTCCCTCTCTAACTTCAAGAAGTTCTTGAAAACTCATCTCTTCTGAGAACACTTCCTCTAACTCCTAACGTCTAACATGCACTTCCTGTGCTCTTCTTCTTCTATCCCCTACAATGATCTTGTATTGATTGCACTTTTTGTTAACTCTTCCTTCCTTCCCTAGGTATCTACCCCATTGATTTGATATGTACTGTGAGCTCTTACTAGTATTTATTGCTGCTCTTACTAGTATGTTTTGTCAGTTGTAGATCTGTAGTTGATGCTCTGTTGATCCTTGTATGTTGTTCCTCAAATGTAAGTCACTTTGGATAAAAGCGTCTGCCAAATGAGTAAATGTAAATGTAACCTCTGCTCGTTAGTGCTCCTGGCCCCCAGCAGGCCACCACTTACAATGCTGTCTTTTCCCAGGAAATTTAAAAACGATCACTTTTGGGCTCAGGTACAGACGCCAACGATGGCTGTTCAGACTTGGCCTCGGGTGGCTCTCATGATCATAATAACTGTCATTACAGCAGCCAGGAGCACTAGCGAAGCAGCAGGATCGATGATCTTGGCAAACTACCCCACAGAGGTTAATTAGCTGAGTTCCCCTACCAGTCAATCAGAACCGTACTGAAGAAGTGTCTTGGATGAGGGATGAAACGTTGTCTAGTATTTTCAACCAAGTTCAGTTGCCCTTGATTTTTAACCTTCTTTGGATAACTATGACCTGGATGACTGAGAACCTACACAGAGAACTAAAATTAAGTCCAACCCATTTATGTATAAACAGCCTCAGAATGTCCATAAAGTTGAATCAACATCTCATCTGGCTGCTGAACTAAACTGCATTTGTTTCACCCTGGTTTTGTATCTAGTTGCCGAATAAACTGGCAAAAAATATAATTAAATTGCGGCAGTGTACTTCTGCTAACCAATTAAAAAAATTACAAAACAATACCTTACATTCATTTTATGGTAACGTTAGTTAGTGATAAATAACAAATATCAAAACACTGTTAAGGTGTCTCTCCTACATCAAACACCACAACATACCCAACATGCATTGTAAACCAAAGAAAGCGCCAAGATGTGTTTTACTAAATTAAACTACATACAGAGTTAAACACCAAATAAAATACCTTGCTATTCTTCTCATCCGCATCAAATCTTGATTTTGCGCCACAGCACTCTGGGTTGCTCTCAAACCAACGGGGATAACTTGTTTTTCAGGGTATGCGCACTGACACTGCGCCGCAGCGTTCCTCCCTTTTCCTCATCCAATCTTCATTTCCGGAGCAGCTTCACCTCCTCTGGACGTTTCGCGCAGCACAACGAGACCAGCTTAAAGTAAGAAGCCTCAATTTCATAGTTATAAAGTTAGAAGCTTGCTAACATATAAATGTTTATTTTAGTATCCACTTTTATTTGTTTGAAAATGTGTTGGTTCAGTTACTTAAAATCTCTGATCTGAAATCAGGAGAAAGGTCCGGTCTTATCAGAGCATCAGCACCTATTCTTGTTTAATCTCAAGGAATCCAAAGAGTAATACAATATTGATGACTCTAAACGTTCAGAAAATATAAACTAAGAACCATTTATCACCGTTGATGAACCCCCTCAGAGATTATTAGCCTATATCGTTTTTAAACAGTACGCGGGTGCATGCAATTCATGTAGACCTCGGCAGAACTCTTCTCTGCCCTCAGGATCTCTGGGCGATTCATTCATATGGCCCTAAATTAACTGCATTACCCAGGGGACACTATGTGATGCTCTCTCTACTGCCAGAGAGAGAAAGAGGACGAAGATCGGGTGCCTTTTAGGCAAACATGTTTCGAGAACTCGCTCCTCAGTGCAACTTTCCCTGAACCGACCAATCACAGCCTGGACATTAAAGAAAAAGTTAACGTGCTACAGCAAACTTTAGAAATGTTGAATTTGTGACTACTACAATGAACAGCATTTTTATTGCACAAGGATATTTAATGACAGAACAAACCCCCAAAATAAAACTTATTTTTGTTCAACTGGAATTATTATTATTATTATTATTATACTAGTAGTAGTAAGAAGGTATTTAGTATTATCTGAAATGATAATGAATACACTAACATTAGCCCTAATCAAACCTTAACCACAGTGGTGTAATATCAGAAAACAGGTTTATTTGTGAAACAGCAACTGACTGCAAATGAGGACCTACTCACACCCTTTTTTCCCCTCTCTTCAAACACTGCTAAAAGGTATAATGAAACACGCGATTTATTAACTCTTGATGTCACCCATGCTTGTCGAAAGTCTTGATGTTTTGAGATATGAAAGATCAGTGGCACGCCCATGTTGTTACAGTCATAATCCACAATCGTTGGAAAACCAGTTCTAACGTTTGCATCAGGGACAGTTACCCCCATACAGATGGTGTGACTGTGCACTTTTATTTTTTTTATTTTTTTTAAAGTGTCATTTTATGATTGATGCTTGATCGTCAATGAATGGCTTCTTAATTCCAGATAGATAATAGCCAGATTAAAGAATATAAAGGAAACAGTAATCTCTCTGGACTTGTCACCGTGACTCTGCAAATTCGTTTTCAGTCTCCTCCTATTGGTCTGATAACATAATTGACTCTTGTGCATGTTTTTATGCTTAATGTGTAGACATGGCTGTTTTCTGCTGTTAATGAGCATTTAATATGCGAGTTTATTCACTGATGTCTCTCTGTACACAGACATGTCTACCAGGGTGGCTTTGGTAACGGGCAGTAACAAGGGCATCGGCCTGGCCATCGTCCGAGCACTTTGCAAGCAGTTCCAAGGAGATGTTTACCTCGCCGCCAGAGACATGTAGGTAGCTCATCTGGTAACACCTGGACTGGACATTAGACAAGTTTACCAAAATGTCACTAACAAGGAACATACCATTTTTTTATTTTCACGTTTTACCAAATCTCACTTTTCAAACTCATCACTGCACCATTGTTTTGAAATAAAATCTAGAAAAAGCTGACCCATGAGAAGGGGATAATGATTACATTAGTGTTGTGGGGCAATTTATTATTTTATGGAAAACAAGAGGCTGTCCACACTGAAAATTTTCTATTTTGTTGTGCAATGTTTCGACCTGCAAGATCTTTGTCAGGCAAACATTCCTGATCCACTGCTTCAGGACCATGTACCCATTTTGTTTAAATGAAGTATTTGATTTAACATTTAACGTTTCCTATATATGGGTGGCAAAATGTTTACTTTTAATTGTTTTATTATGCTATTTGATCACTTTATGGCACATATGCCATTATGGGAGTCTACTGAACTTCTTATGGAATTGTGTAATAGAGGATTGTTTCTTGAGCTAATATTAGTTTGTGCCATAATATGTGATGTTGCAATCCTGTGAGTAATTCTTTTTCAATACACACTGCATTGCTTTAAAGACTCTGCATCTGGTGTCATTTCTTCATACTTTGCTAGTCCTGCTTCACTAGCACATTCTCTCAAAATAAGAGACTTTTAAAAACCTAAACCCAATCAATAAAAAGTTAATGGAAAAAGCCTATACACACCTTTGTGGTGCGCGTATGTATTGCCTTTAAACAGATTCCATATGTATTTATCATTTATCAAAGATTGTCATACCCTTGTTTCGTCAGTACTCAAATTAGTTCAGTTGTTGAAATTGTAATGCTGAAACTTTGAAAATGTGCCAGTATTTGTTACATGTTGTGGTAAAATGTTTTCCACGTGTGATCCACATGTTATTCCATATTACAACATGTGGAAACATTTTCCACATGTTACCACATGTAACAAATATGTAGTAACATGTTTGTTACATGTGGTACTGTTTATAAACAGACAAAGAAATGACTGCTCCCCCTACACAATGTTTTTAAAAAGAGAATTTCATGAGGATTATTCAAAAATGTTCTAGCTTCTGCAGATTATTTTGTGTTCATGTAGATTCCCATCACTTAGAGTAAGAAGTTGATTGCGAAAAACCCAAAAAGCCTTTTCAGGCCTCTACGCAGTCAAAACAAAGAATAAACACTAAGCACTATAAGCCCATTGGTTCAAGGTTTTGCCAACAGATCTTTTTCTTATCAGAATTAAGACAAGATGAAAATAAATCCAATTGTTTTGCAGCGGTCGTGGTCAGGAAGCAGTGGAGTCTCTGGCCTCAGAGGGACTGACGGCCTTGTTTCACCAGCTGGACATCAATGACCTGAACAGCATCACCACCGCCGCTGCGTACTTTAAAGACAAGTATGGAGGAGTGGACGTGCTCGTCAATAATGCTGGGATAGCATTTGGAAGTAGGATTTTCTTCTGTTCACGTAGCATTTTGTTAATTTATAATTATAATCTATTAAGAAGTCTATTTTTGGAAGCGTTCTTACTTTAAAGTATGCCTCCACACCTGCCTGAAACCTTTGCACAGTACTGTAAATTATCAATGTTAATATTACTACTATAATAACAAATAAACCTTTTACTGGTATTCAAATCATACAGTAGTTTGTTTTGACACATAATTACTATTATTAGTAGGAGTATTAGTAGTGATATTTATTATTTTTATTTATTACAATTATTCATCAAATTATTACATCTTGAACAATGTCTATATATTTTTTTCAACAAGTAACCTGATAGAAAGCTGCCTGTACTTTCAAAATGTCCTTTTTTCACATAAAATCTGTTTTTAAAAAATCTGAATAAAAACAAACATATGCACGGTATCCCACCAAAGCATTAGACCAAATAAAACAGATTTATTTGGACTTTCATTAGTTTCCTGTGTAGAGATGCTCTCACCTGCAACTACAGCTGAGTAGCGAGAGGAAAGACTAACCACAGGGATAAATACAAATGCAAGTGTTTGGTTAAACACTTGACTTTTCAGCAGGCACTCTAAATGCAAAGCATCAATAGTGCACCCTGTAAGTGCAGTTATTATATATTAAATATAGCAAATAAACATTATTTGAACAGCTTTTATTCCTGCCATTTTTCATCCCATATTGACCGACTCACTCATTGAGACAAGAAATGGCATAAAATCAAAGTATTTCTGATGTTTGAAGCTGCAGCTGTGAACTGAAGGAGCCTGTTACGTAACAACATCTTGTAAACTCTCTCTCTTTCTTGCTCTCTTCAGTGGCAGACACCACTCCATTTGCGGTCCAGGCAGAGGTGACCCTCAAGACAAACTTCTTCGCCACCAGAGACATGTTGACTCACTTCCTGCCGATCATCAAAGCTGGAGGTAAGGACACAGATCTGGACCAAGTGTACTGTCTGCCTCTTAAACTCACAGCTCAGCGCACACAGCCTACTTTACAGTTTTTAAAAACAATTTGGCAGAATAGTGAGAAGCAGAGTGGTTGTTCTACTCAGCTTTCCAATTTCAAGAGTTTGTTTAGTCTTGAGTCAGTAGCTCCTGACGTCACCAAAGGTGACACATTATAAACATCACAGCTCATTAGAAAATGAAATGGACCTCCCTTTTCTTGATTTTCATGATATGTAGTCACAATTAACCAACACTAAATGCATGAAAACAATCCTCCTGATACAAACACAAACACACCACAGCTCAAACTTACTTTTGTGACATTTCTTGGGGCGGCAGTTGCTGGAGAGGTGCCAGTTCACCTCCTGGGCACTGCCGAAGGAGGCCTTGAGCAAGCTCCTGAACCCCCAACTGCTCGGGGGAGCCGTACTGACTGGCAGCCCCCTCACTCTGACATCTCCACGTGTGTTGCTATGGGTCATGTTTGTGCATGTGTGAGTCTTTCAGACCTGTGTGTATACTAACATAATAACAGAGTGAAAACATTGAGTTATATAAGTATATCTTCTTCTTCTTTCTAAAAGGTGACAAAGTAGTTTGCCATGCTAACAGAGAGTGACCAAGACACACAAAGAGGTTTGGTGAGCAGTTAACACCTTCAAACCTCTGCATGTTTGCTGGTATGTGTGTGTATTTCAGGCCGTGTGGTGAACATCTCCAGCTTCGTCAGCTCCCGCGCTCTGAAGCAGTGCAGCGCGGCCCTCCAGGAGCGATTCCGCAGTGAGGACATCACAGAGGAGGAGCTGGTGGGACTGATGCAGTGTTTCGTTGAGGAGGCCAAGAAGGGCGAGCTCAAGCAGGGCGGCTGGCCTGAAACAGCGTATGGAATATCCAAAACTGGACTGACGGTAGGGTTGGGTGACATGTTGTATTTATTATGTGATGGTAGAAATGTGTCCACCGTCAGAGATTTGGAACTGCGGGAGCTATCCCTTAGTATCCCGTTTCATATTGTGATTCTAGTGAATACAGGTGCCTCGCAAGGTGACGTGATGTGTGCAGCAGGAATGCTTATATATTTCCTTTCACAGAGACATTGATTTTTCTTGTGTCTGTGTGTGTGTGTGTTTTCAGACCCTGTCCATGATCCTGGCTCGTCGTCTATCAAATGAGAGACCAAATGACGGGGTAATTAATAAATAAATCACCTTTTAATCAAACAACAAACAAAGTACCATCTTTTTTAACCACTTTGTGCATCATAGTATCTAGATAATGTTAAATGGACCTAAAGAAAAGGAGGTGGTATTATGCTTTCTAGCCTTTTCTCTCTCCTTTATTGAGTTATATATCTTTTTTGTGCATGTAATAGGTTTGCAAAGTGAAAAAGCCCAAAGGGAGTTCCCATGTCCCACAGAAACCACTGCTCTGAACTGCTTGAAAACAGCTTGTTTTTAGTCCTGCCGCTTCCTGAGGCGCATTTATATAAATATATAAATGCGCCTCATATAACGCTCACCAAGCTGATTGGCTAGTAGTCCTTAACTAGGAACTGCGCATGTGCAACTCCCAACAAAGATCATGTAGAGACAAGATGTATCACTCCATAGCTAAAACGAATCCTTCAACACACAGGGTGAAAAGAGGAGCTGCAGTAATGTGCAGTATGACAAAAAATATGGTGTTTTTTTGAAAATGTAAACCTGTTGTGGTACAACCCCTAAATAAGATTTTGAACCTGAAAATGAGCACATACCACCTCTGTCCTGTAATCAGAGGTATATCTTGACATAATGCCTTTATGTTGTTTGTAAAGTACTTTGAATTTGCCTTTGCCCTTCCTAAAATAAATTCATATCATAAACACAGGGAGGTTGTTGGACAGAGTCATCAGAAACAAGTGACAAATTATATTCCACACAACATATGCTTGTCATCTGTTTTACAGATCTTGCTGAACGCCTGCTGTCCAGGCTGGGTGCAGACTGACATGGCTGGATCGAAAGCCCCCAAGTCACCAGACGAGGGCGCTGTCACTCCAGTCTACCTGGCACTGCTGCCCCCCGGAGCCACAGAGCCTCACGGAAAGTTTGTCTCTGATAAAGAAGTTCAGCCGTGGTGAAAGTGTTAAAGACACCTGAGTGCGTGCCTGTGTGTTTCATGTTCTTAAATCTCAATGGGACTTAAACCTGAATGCACACCCGATTGATAGAGACTGCTTTTTGAGGGTAAAGACTTGGTTTTAGGGGTCAATTTACAATTAGGTTAAGGGTAGAATAAGGGTCTATGGAATGCATTATGTCAATGGGATGTCCCCACAGGGACAGGGATATTTCTGGGTGTGTTTGTCTGCTGGGTCTGCTGGGTTTGATGGAACGATAATCTGTGTATGTGCTGGCTAATCGCTGATGTGAAAAATTATATTTTGTTTCACTTTGCCTTTGGGATTATAAACATTTTTATATATTTTACATGGAAAATGGAAAACTTGCCTTAACTAGATGAAACTAACATCACAGCAACATAACATAACAGCAAAAAAACTTTTTATTATGATGCAAAACTTTTTTTCATGCAGATGTTAAATTGCTTTAATGTCAAAAACAATAAATAAACCTCACAATAAAAAAATACTTTGTCAAAATTTTAATTTATAAGGACAGAATTAGAGCAGGACGATACATGTATCATAATTGACTGTATGCTTTTCCTAAAATTAAGATCCCATGGTCATGGGACTTTGGTCATGTCCCAGTCAGAAGGTGGAATTTGGTTTTATATATATTATACGCTTGTAATCAAACCTTTAGCAATACAGCAGTCAAATGGAAAAAAAAGAATAGAAAAATCTGAAAAAAATCACCAGAAAGTCCAAGAGATTTCAATATTGCATAACATATTGCAATATGTCAAGAAACTTCACTGCAGTCAATGGTCAATTACAAAGTACATAACTGTATATTTTTTTCTAAATTTGCATTATCCAATCCAAAAATGCCTGAAAGATTTTTTCAAAAGCCAACAAAATTGATTGACAGCTTGTTTAGACTCTGGAGATGAAATGTAGTAAAATGTTTTTAAATGTTACAAAACTGGAAGGCAGTTAGTGCAGTTAAAATAAATGTCTCAGCATAAAATATCTACTGTACAACAAACACTGATGTCTGATGTCTGTCAAATGTCTGAACTTACCAGCTGTGTGGTCAAAGAGCATGAAAACATTTCCATGAAATTTATTTCAGGCTTTTTATCTGTACACTCAAAGACCTCTATCTTTTTAAAGTACAGCCTGTGATTATAGAAATAGGTTACTGAGCGCGTGAGGTCAAAGTCCCATTGCAAAATCTTGTCAACCTAAAACATTTTGTAATAGTCACCCATCAAAGTCTGGAAATTGTTCAGAGAATTAAAAAATTACATATAAACATTTTATTTATTCATTATTTTATTATTCCTCAAGCTTCATATGTTATGATGATGGTTTCAGCACCTCTTTTGTTTTAATTAATTAATTTAAAGTCTTTTTTTTAGCCTAAAAAGTCTGCCTGCCTTTGTATATCCAACATATGGAATATGTGTGTAATTGTAGAAGGTAAACTCCTGCAGCCCTCCACATTCCCACTAATATTGCTAAATTAGAGACGGAGGGGGAAAAAGATGACTTTTACCTATTTCACTTATTTTACTGCAGCCAAATGTAACTTTGAGTTTTCCCTGAGTTGTTTTGTATCAGTATCCATCTCCAAAATGTGTTAGATATAGGCTACATGTACACCTGGATTTTCACATCTTTCTCCACTACCACAATGAAATCCACTAGAGCAAAGGCGATGCCAAAGAAGGTCAGAGCAGACAATCTCATTCAGGTGGTTTCATATTGTTTCTCCAGTGATAAGAGCATCATTTGTACAAAAATGTTACTGTGGAAACCCAGATTTTTTGGCTTTATCTCTCCTGCTTCTCTCTCTGTCTGTTTTAAGCCTTTGAGTCAATACCACAGTTGATTGTATGAGGCTGTGTAGTGTTGATATCTGCTGTGCGTGTGACTGTGGGAGTTGTAGTTCTGTCAGACGAGAGTAAAGCCCTGATTGCCTTGTAGATAAAACTAATCCACAGAAAGAGAGAAACAGAGAGATGGCTAGAGACAGAGATGATAATCCTCTGATCCCTGCTGTCTGCCAATGGAAACCCCATTCATGCTTCATGCAGCCGTGCTTTGATAATGACCGTGATTATCACTGAATTGCTGCCTGAGAATTATAATTACTTTATTGATCCTGCAGTGGGGAATTCCCTCAGAGCTGAAACACAACAAGTGATACAATCTACACAGTGATCAATACCGGCATTGTTCACATGCAGTACATAATAAGGCTTGACCAGAGTGGACTTTCTGACTGACGGGGATGCTCAAGTCTTTGAGCTAGAGTCCAAGTCAAGTCTCAAATCACTCCTGGTTGTAATGAGAGTTGTATCACCTGCTGCGTTCAGTTGATATGTGCAATGCAATTAATGACAGCTTATTAACTACTGTAGATCAACACACCCCCAGACTCTCAAACCCAATTTAACATTATAACTAAATAAAAACTGTAATGGTAATCATCAATAAACCAACCTGTTTTTCACTTACAGACGATAACCATGTAGCCTAATGGAAAATGCATCTACAACTAATCAGAGCTTATAGACTCCTGTAATTCAACACATTCTCCAGACTCTCAAACTCAGTGTAACCTTAAAACTAAATAAAACTGTAATGTTACATAATCAACGCTAAACCGGTGTTGTGCCGAATTCTGCCTGCCTACCGAGCATGCACCTCGCAGCTGGTAACGTTCATTTATGCTGAGAACGTACACGGACCCGACAACATCTGTCCTGCCAAATTATGCACCCACCTCTTAAGGTCCCTTTCAGACACTCTGCTGTGCTCATTGATCAAACGCGGTAATCACCACGTCTTTAAGCTGAATCTCAATGCTACTTCTACTAAGTGTAATAAAATATTAACGACTCTAAACGTACAAAAAATATATACTTCGAATCATTCATCACCATTGATGAACCCCAGGAAGGATTTTGTAGTGTTTAAAAGCAGTATTTGGAGGTGCATGCAATTCTCGGCAGGCATGCAAAACGTTTCCTAAAAATGAACATTGTTCACGAGTCCCGCACCTCGAGTCTGAGCCAAGTCTGAAGTCTTTGGAGGACGAGTCTGAAGTCACTGTGTGTGCGACTTAAGTCCAAGTCTCAAACTCGAGTCCCCATCTCCGCTGACTGATACTAATTTATCTGAACTTAAGCAGCCACTAGATATTTGATATAGTTTGTGTTTATTTTGTGTGATGTTAAATCTGTTTTAAGACAAATGACACATGCTGACAGACTTTATGGGTTTTATATTCAAATTAAGGCTATAAAGTTGCAGCACATGTATGCCACACATTAAAACTGGATCTGCTGTAGTTATAGTAGCAGTGGTATTGCTAAATATGTCGCCTGAGCCAGGAATGATCAAAGTCCTATCTATAAAATTCTTATAAAAAATGAGTTTCCTGACGAAACTTAAACAAAGTAATATTATTATGCAGTGACACATTTTTACATACATTCCCCATGTCCCAGTGTTGAATATACACATATTCTTTCCATGTCTTTGTGCAACACCACTCTGCAGAGGGATCAGATTAAAGAAGGAATCTGCAGGAAAAAAACCTCACCTTTCTGATTATCAAGTAAAAAGTCAAAAGGCTCCAAGTGCATACTGTGGAGAAATTCGTTCCGGCTAGAAAAAGTGAAGTATGCTTGAGAAATGGCTCCATGTGGACTGAAATAATACAGCATTAAATTGTCTGTGAAGATTCTCAGTCATCCGGGTCATAGTTATCAAAAAATTAAGGGCAAATGGACTTGGTTAAAGAAACTTGAAGACATTTCGCCTCTCATTCAAGAGGCTTATTTAGTTCCCAATGCAGCATTAATGCTAAGAGTCAGACTTCTGATGGACACTGGACAGCCCTTTGTTTTTATTTCTCCTCCCTCTGTCTCTGCCTCCAGACATATTTCTCACTTCCCCCAGGCCCACCATGCATTTCTGAACTTCCCACACCTGCCATTCTCAACCTGTCCACTAGATTCCCTCAGACTTTCTCACCTGACTCCCCACAATCATCCCTAATCCGTCAATGTACTGTATTGTGTACATTTATACAGTTGTTCTATGGTCACTGTGTATAACCAACTCACTAGCCCTTTCCCTTTGCCATTTTGTCATGTCAGCTGTGCATGTGCGTCTCAGCCCTCTGCACCTGTTCCTCTTTCTGATTTTCTGCCTGATGTCTGCTACCTGTGTTTTGACCCTGTCTGTCTACGACCCGCTCGCCTGCCTTGCCCCTCTGGTTTTGTATGCCTGTTTGGTTTGCCTTCTCGTGCCTAAGCCTGTTAAAGTGAACACTGATTTAGTAAAAATATTTTTCTTCAACCTGTTCTGCCTGTCAGTTCTGCCGCACACGGGTCCCCAGTCCTGTTGCCTCGTACACACATCTGTGACATGAGCTCCATAACTACTGTAATTAGAAAGCCCCGATGCTGTAGCTGTGCTGGTTAAGAAGCAGGTGTTCAAAAATCTTTGAAGATAGAGGCTTGTGATCAGGATAGAAAGCTTTATCATATTAGATGTAAGCAACACTCACTGGCTGATATTTTATATTTAATAAAAGGTCTAAAACGTTTGTCTAACTTCTCTGACAAGCTGTACACCTGATGCAGCTCAAAGTACTGAACCTCCTGTGTTAATATCAAGGTTGGCTGCCACTTTCTGATAAGTCACCCTTTCTACAGGGCTTATAACATTAATTAATCGTTAATTAATCGCTCTTCATGGTTAATTTATAAGCCAATAAGAAGAATACATTTTGGTTAGCGGGTTGTCCTCCTCCAGCATCACACTTGTGTGCTGTGTTGTTCTTGCTCTTTAATTCACAAGGAAGACCCTTACAATGGACTGTTTGACCACTTACCTTCTGGAAATGTTGCTGCAGGTCATATGGACTGAAATCCTTTTATGGACAGTTTATTAACGTTTACAACTGCATAATCAATGGATAGCAATCCTTCATTTATAATTGCAGGTGACTGATTAGCTCTGATTGCTTATTAAAAAGTGGGAAACTCGTAACCATTTATTAGTGACTAACTGCTAAATGTTTGCCTTGATTTTCTCTAATTAATTAATGCCCAGAGACCCCTAATTAATGGTGACTTATCAGAAAGTGGCAACCCATGAAGGCATGAACTTGTCATGACTCTCATTCAGTGACTCAAGATTACACCCAATTATCGTACTGACTCTTCTGATAATCCTCGTGAAGCCTGCTGTTGTGCTCTTCTGATCAGTTCTCTTGGCAACGTGTGAGGATGCAGTCATGGACACTAATCCCAAAAAAATCACAAGGATCTTTCACAAATATTACGACATAAGCTTCTTAACATTTTCAAAATGTTTCTTTTCATTGATACTTTTGTTCCTCACAGCTTCGGATTTGGCACAGAGCAATTATTTATTTATTTAGGGAGCAGAGTTTGCAGACCTTCAGCTGTCAAAAATTATAATATACATGTACATTTGTGCTCTTTGCCAGTACGCAGTGTCAAACTGATGAATGTTATGGGAGGATTAGGTCCATAAAAAGGCAATAGGGCAAACAATATTGTTGAATTAAAAAATGTGATTGTTTTAAAACAATCTAATCAAACAATTTATAACTGGAAGTGTTACAAGGGCTACACTCCCTGGGTTACTGCAGACATTGATTTACTTTCCAAAAAATGACGTAGGACTGTCATTATGACAATTAAACAGGTTGTAAAGTAAGATTTTTGACCACATTGTGTCTGCTGGAAGATTTTATATGTTTTTTGATCAATAGAGTTCTGGCATTAGGATGAAAAACAAAACCACCCATGAAGAAAATGCAAAATTATAATTTACAGAGAGCAGTTACAAGGGCAGCATGCTCACTTTTTCTGGGGTTGAAGTCAGTCCTGAGTCTGAGTTGATATTCCAGGCTTGTCAAGTGTGAGTCCCCTTCATTGCAAACCCACTACATCATCAGACATCATACCTTCCCCTCTTTCAGGTCCACGTAGAGCCTACTATTCAGCCAAGAAAGTGACTGCAGCTTTCAGTGGCTTCAGAGAGGACGTGAGGGCTTTTGTGTAGTCCAGATCTTCACGCCCCACCTCCCTCACTTCCTTCAGACTATCAAGCTGGCCACAAAGCTGGCTTCAAACCATTTCAACTTGGCATGTTTTTACATTCCAGCTGCATCACAGGTTCCACTTGCTCACACTGTCTGGATTACAGTGTGTCCAGGCAGATACAGGTTTTTGGACCCAAATGCAGGACTGAGAGATTTATTTAACGAAACATAAAGAGCAACTTAAATAAGTCCAGGCACTCAACGTGAGGCAGTTTAACTCCACCAAGGAAATCCATAAACAAGGTGAAAA
>NW_024044298.1:0-21984 GCF_014851395.1 Micropterus salmoides
ACTTCATGACTACAGATGTCAGGGCAACAGGCCTGTAATCATTTCATCCAGAGATTGAGGGTTTTTTGGGGACCGGGATGACTGTGGAGCGTTTGAAGCAGGGGAACTTCTTCCTCAAAAACACTCACCCTCTTTACAACAGGTTTGGCAGATTTTAGTTTCTGCCTGTATGTCGGGATAAGATGAACCAGACAGTGATCAGAGAGTCCCAAGGCTGCACGGGGAACAGAGCGATAGGCGTCCTTTAATGTTTTGTCACAGTGGTCATAGTGTGTTAGTATCCCTGGTGGGACACTTAATATGCTGTCTGTACTTTGGAGGTTCATGGCTGAGGTTTGCTCTGTCCCTGAGAACAATGAGCAGGGAGTGTGGATCTTTTTCCTCCACATCATCTTACAGTTGGATTCCCTTTATGCTGACCTTTTTGTATTTTTCTACCATTCAATTCCATTCAAAACCATAGACTGTATAAAAAAAGTGAACGTAGCCACCATGACCTCACCTATCGGTTTGTCAACTACCATTCTGAAGCCTCAATTCTGGCAAATTGGCCGTTGCCATCTTGATTTTTTGGAACCAGAAGTGACCATAGTTAGATGAGAGGGTGGAGTTGGGGAGGGATACGCATAACTACACTTGACAGGTCGCCTTGGTAGAGACTAGTCACATAGGTAGGTGGACATGGCCTGCTTTTTTACATATTTTACTCTAAATAGGTATGATTTATACAGTGAACATCATGCTTGCTGTGTTCAAGAAGACTTTAAACTAGCAATTGAAACCATAAATTCATAAGGAAAGTGTTTGCTGAGGTAATTAATCAAGTAGGAAATAGGGTAATTTTCTCATAGAATTCTGTACAATCAGACTTCTTTAGGCAACCAGTGGAGTCGCTACCCTCTGGCCATTAAAAGAGGTGTTGAACGTAATTAGCTTCATTTTTTCGGAAACAGAGGCTCCGGCTTGTTAAATGTGTGACATTTCTATGAAAGGTTTGTGCAATGCTTATGACATATTATAGCACCCACTTTTCCCTCTCTAATACTTTTTTAAACCTGAGCCCTCAGACGTATGTTGGATAATCAGAAAGTACCACGAAGAACTGAGGTCAAAAGACCGTAACTTTAAATGATAAAATTCAGCACAGATATGTCTTACTGCAGCACGTTTCCAGTGTCATGCCATCACCTCATCCATAAGCCTGTGATATGCCGTATCATCCTTTGGTGATTTACTGAAGTCTCTTAAGACACAGTTGTGAACGTTTATGACCAATGGATCTGAGGATTGTCACTCAGCTTTACATGATAGCCTAGTGTTTTCACATTTATGTGAATCAGTTAGCCAATTAGTTGAGCCAATTTTTGCACCTTGTACTAATGGCTTTTAGTCACCTCCCTTTGAATGAACCATGAAGCAATTAAAGGAAGGGGTTTTACCACCATGACTCTATACCTAACTAACGTCTGAAAATGCATCTTTATATGCATGCATGGATGGATGGAAGCAGTATTTTCACTGATACTTAACTCTTATGGGAAAGTGGAGTAGATCATACATATTGATGCAAATGTGAGGAAAATTAAGGTTACCCAGCATAGTTGACAAGACGTCATAGGGGAACAGCATGCTCTGATTTTTTTTCAGATTAAGAAAGAATGAAACAAGACAGTAAAAATATATTATTCAACATTGAAATGCTCATGATAGCATGTTAAAATGACAGTTTTGATATATCTTATCTCAGATTTGCTTTTGGCAATGCAAGAGTTACTTCTACAATCCAAGGTTTAAAATATAACAATGTTGATAATTAGAACCCTCAGTGTGGGCAGCAGATAAAACAGCTTTGACAACATTTGCAAGTTAACCCCTGGAGTTGCAGCATTTAACCTTTGACATTAGTGATTGCACTGTTGGCTTTTCCGTTCAATTGGCCACTATCGCTATAATCTATAGCTTGTCCCTAGGATTGCGTGACCTATATCGTTTTAATTTGACTTTTTGTTGCAATCAATGTTTTGCGCTTACACAGTGAGCACATTCAAATCTGGTAATCTACAAAAAGAAAGGATATTTGATTGTGATTGGCTGTAACAAAGATATGCAGTGCCTACCATAGTTGTATGCAATCTTTATAAAACTACTGGACCCTTGTGGTGGTTCAGGCAGGCTCAGAATTTACTTAATAATATACTCAATACACATTGTGTGTGCCAGCAGTTCTGTATATTTGTGTGCATGTTTCAGAGAGACAGAGTGGGATAGAATGATAAAAGCTCCGTTCTTCATGCAGCTAATGAAAATGTTTGCAGTTTGTTTGTGTGTAGTTTGCTGTTACTAGTATCTGTTTCCAGTGAGCTCTTTGCCTCTACTGCAGACAGCTTCTCAGCCAAGCTGCCATAGTAATTATTATTTACTGATTTGTAATTGCTTGTTGAGTCTCACAGGGCAGCTTGTAATCACACTCATTTCGCTATAAAGTAATTGTTTCTGTTCAAACTAGGGTTGACTGTACTGGCTACATTGGTGGCCCATTGTGCTCCATAGAGTCTGCTGTTGTTGGTATGTGGTGCTCTGTTTCGAATTCTTATGAGGTTAGATTTTGTATGCTGCACTGCGCTGTGTTCATGGAATCATGATGTGCTGCATTGATTTCCATTATGTTAAAGGAAATTCTGCTGCTTGGACCTACAACATTCACCAACTCTGTCTCCTAAAAAATATCTTCATATATAACTAATTTGCAGTAGAAAATGTTTTATGAGAAATGTAATTCTGCTAGGATTATGTTTTTATTGACATAATAAAGGAAAGAGTTATATCAAACATATCTGCAAAAGGTTCATGGTTCAAACAGTGTATTTAATTAGTTTTCAGAGATTGGCTTTCTTGGTTAGTGGTTATTACAGTGGCGACGCAGACTTGAAGCCAAAGACTTGAAGCAATGACTTTTTTTATTTATATAGCACCAAATCATACCAGAGGTTATCTCATTGCACTTTTTATATCATAGAGAAGGTCTAGAACAAACACTTTTTTATATTATTTACAGAGACCCAACCCAATCATTCAATATTAAATAATAAGGATCTTTCCCTAAACCAGGGCTGGTTGCTCGACTTTGAGCTAAAGCTAGAAGCAAGTGCTCCTCCCTGTGACTTGCAGTATAAGAACTCCCACTTCCTGGATTGGAATATTACTTGTAAACATTGCCAGTAAACATTATCCAGGCAGCAATTACGTTTCATCAAATATGTGCGTTGGCAAATTAGATTAGCAGTATATAAATGTATCTTGTAGCAGACAGTTTTGACTAGACTGATGTTTACATATTGTCGTTCCCCTTTAATTCACTTTACTAATAACAATAATGCTGATTTGTTTCTGACCCCAAACTAACCGGTCCTCAGAAAACAACACAACAGCTGTTGTTGATAATTACTGTATTGCATATGTTAAGTAAGAGACAGAAGGAAAATGAATGAGGGAGGGAGAAAAAAGTTTAAATAGCCAATGAGAAAGAGAGAAAATGTCTTATAGTGACTTGTCAGCAAATGCTAAAGGGTGGCCATTAGCAAAACACCACTTTGCAACTTCATCAATATTTCACCAGCATGTCAAAGACTCAGCACCAAGCTCCCTCTTTCCCACAACTCCTCTTTCTTCCTCTCTTCCTCCTTAACATTTACTGGAGGGGTATGAAGAGTAAATTCTAACCATGAGGCAACCAAATGCTTTTAGCAGTCGGACACTAGGTTGAATTTGTATTTTCACGCAAGGATTTCTATGCACACATAAAAACAGAGACACAGTCATCCCCTTTGCTGAACACTCCCTCAGCATTGTTTAGGCCTTAGGACAACCTCCCATGATTCACTCCTGACCAGTCCTCTGTGCTCCACGTGGCCTATCTCAAACCGTGCACCTTCATGTTCAAACAAAACGGAATCCTCACTGCTCCTTTCTCCTCTTACTGATATCACTCTCTTTCTCCTTCACTCCCTCATTTTTCTGACTTTAGTTTAAGCACACACACCGCAGAATCTCAGCCTAACTTTTTTTTCAGGATCTCTTATATTCTTAATCCTTATCGATTTGCCTGCAGCCACTTTGGGACCGGGCTGCCCCAAGTGAATGAGAGAAATTACCTGCAAGACTGAACAAATTAAACAGTCATTTGCTCTGAGCTGAAGGCAAGCTCAGTATGGCAAGCACGCAGCAAATCCAAATTTTCTGGTTAGCCCAGGATACAAGCCCTCCCCTCCCATCTCTCTCTCGTCGCCTCAGAGGACAGATAAACACCCTCCATTGGTAGGCCTTAGCTGTATTTACGACGGCTTGTCTCGTAGGGATTGGGGATAAAAGCGTCAATCCTCTCTAATTGGTCACACCTATGCTGAGAGGAACGTGGCAGGTATTATTCAATAGGCAAGGGGCCTCTCATCAAGTCAAATTATTGAATGGGCTGAGCAGAGAAGGGAACAATCATGGATTGATGGGGATAAAATGCACGCACATGGACTCATACACATACTTTTACTGACAGAGATGTACAAACACATAAGAAACGTACATGCAATTTACTGTAGGTACTTTTAAAAAAGGATAGTCAATGGGCAGTTTAACTTCTTTAATTAATCAGAAATGTTCATTTTAGCTCCTTGTAGATTTTGACATGAATTACGTTGTTAAATCCCCATGACCCTGGCATAGTGAATAGTCATAGTTATAATATTGAGATGACAAGCTTGATCATGCATTACAATCTAGCATCTAATACAATGACAAACAAACAAACATTTTAATTTATTTTTTCAGATTTGTACTATTTGTAGTAAGACTAGCAGGCATAATGAGTAGAGGTTAATGTTAGGATTTGTCTTTGTCAGTTTAAACCACACCTGGTGGGACTTTTATTTCATACCGTATTTGTGGGTATGTTTTTTATTTCTGGAAATACAAGGGAGTGGACACCATGCAATTAATTTTATGCTCTCTGATTTGAAATTTATAGCTTTTTAGAAATAATTGTTGTGGCAATTAGTCTAGGAAACTGAAAGAAGACATGAATGTCAGTGATAATGCTCTTCATTTCCGTTCATTCACAACTTAATAAAAGCTAAATTAGTGTTACAGCACAACATATTCCTGACTAATGTACACTGACTAATGTACATTCAATTTCATTATGATCATGTAGCTGGATACATTTCAAGAGTGTAATGCTTTCTCAAACTTGGGTCTCCGTGATTATCTTGGAAACACCAGTTGGTCTTTTGTCATTCCAGTCTTATTATGGTTCTTTATCTGATATGTCTGTTTTTTGTAATACTTTTTGTAAATAAGATAGGAACATACCCTAAGGATGGAATGTTTTGAGTAATTGATGAGACAACATAATATAATTCATAAAAACAGCCAGACTTGGCTGTACCACATCCCCACCAGCAAAAATCATGTTTCAAGTATGACATCATTTGAAGGCTTCAGGTAGGCTTGGAACCTAGATGGCTATTATGAAAAAAAACAAAACAAAACAACAATACAAAACGTTATTATTTAATGCAGTCATGTATGATGCCTCAGTTGGTTTACTTGAACACTTTTTTGACTACTGTCTTGTTTGCTTTTGTACTGTTCTAAATTGGCTCTCACACACTTATATCCAGTAATGTTTGTATATAGTAAACCTGTCTGCAGAAGAGCTAAAATTCAGCACCACACTGGGTGGACAGCTCCTGAACATCATTACTCTTATTTCAGCTGAAACTTGCCAATACGGAGCTCTGCCTTGGTTTGGAATCATCACTTCAGCACAACATAAAGTGGACAGCTGCAGTGGATTTTAAGCACTCTGGACAGCTCCCTAAATGTTGTAGAACAACACAGCTGTCCCTTCACTAATTACAGAGGATGGAAACAGCACTATTTTGC
This sequence comes from Micropterus salmoides, assembly GCF_014851395.1. Taxonomy (NCBI): domain Eukaryota; kingdom Metazoa; phylum Chordata; class Actinopteri; order Centrarchiformes; family Centrarchidae; genus Micropterus; species Micropterus salmoides. The sequence goes on from NW_024044298.1 coordinate 5,938, forward strand.
TAACACGCAACAAAGCAAACTGCACAGATAAGACTCGACTTCAGTCTGCCCTTGAAGAGCCAGATGAACAAAGTGTGTTTCCGTAAGACATGCAAACAGTAATAACAAACAATGCAAAAGCACAGGGACGCTGATGTGTGAACCCTCAGTCATTTTAAAAAGAGACTAAAAGTCTAAATTCCTGCAAGCAGCCATGCAAAATGACGTAGCAAACTAAATACCATACCTATTGTTAGTGCCTTGCCAATGGAGGATCAGGATTGAAAAAATCCTATAGATTTATTACCTTAAATCAAAAAGGTTTATACTCTTGACAGCCTGGAAAGGTTTGCTCTGTACTACACTGCTGGATATACAGACAGAAAGACCAGACAACTAATATCCCTCTCCTCTGAGCTTGACACTTGACATTCAGTACTGAGAAACACTCAAACCAAAGTACAAAACACATATATGGCATGGGTGTACTGACATCTCAAATGTGCATGTACAAAATTTCACAACAGTGGAAGAATTAAAATGGCAGAATGTGCAGGGAGCAATAAAGAACCAGAGGAAGATGGGAAGTGAGAAAGTGAAGGAGAGGGAGTTTTAGAGGAGATTTGGGCGGTCGTGGAGAGGTGTGTGTGGGGAAAGGACTCGACCCTGAGGAACTGTCAGGTGGTGCGGAAGGCTGGAGAGGGGCAGAGGACGAGCTGAGAGAGCTGGTTAATCATCCATTGAAACAAGGCCTGCTCACCCTCTTGACAACGCTGAGCCGGGCCTCCCCCAGCTCGCTAAGCACCCATGGGACAGCTTTTGCACATACCCAGCAGCTCCGGGCAATCTCACTTGGAGTATTTAGAAGTTTATATCTTCCTCCTCATCTCTCTTTATCTGGCCTGAGTAATGTTGGAAATATGCCAGTACCACTAACAGTTCCAGCACTCTCAGTTCTGGGAACAGAAGTAAAGTGATGGTCTGAGCATACTGTAGCTATAAAAGAACACAAGTTTTTTTGTGAGATCAACTTCTTGGTAAGCTTAACCAGTAATAGACATAAACATTATACCACAGCACTTGCCAAGTAGTCAGTAGAGTAATTAAGCATGCACTAATACAAGTAATAAGTGAGTATATAACCCTGGAAGTAAAACAATTGAAAACTGTAAAAGGCTCTAAATGAATATCAAAAGCAAATATGTGTAAGATATTGGCAAAATTCTACATGTGATTAAAGACTTTACTGGGGATGTGTTAGGGGTGTAACGGAACACAAAACTCTCGGTTCGGGATGTACCTCGGTTTTAAAGTTATTTTCGGTACAGTAAGGGGAAAAAATGCAAACATTAAATTGCTGTTGGTTTATTATGAACTTTTGTAAACATCCAAATTACTTTACAATTTTTCAAACAAACTTCCAAATTACATATAATAAATAAATTATATAAAATAAAAAAGAATAAGAAATAAATACTGCTGCAAACTACTAACAAGTTCTCCACTAAAAAATACCACATATAGCTAATAAAATATAATAAAAATATATATAATAATTTGGATTACAGTGCAGCATTCTTCTTATTCTTTTATTCCGTCTATCCGTGTGATACCATTAGTAAGTCAGCAGCTTTGACGTGTTGTCAGAAACACACCCACTGAGAAATGTTCGCCCACTGCTTTCGTTTTATCAACTTGTCCTTGGTTGTATTTCACTGGAAACCAAAGTGTTCCCAAACAGAAGACCTTAACAATAAGGGAGGGTCCTAAAGCTCTGGCTTCTCTGCACTGGCCGTGATGCTTAAGTCACTAGTTAGCGAGAGGCTGGGCTAAAGCGGCCGCTTGTGTATCCAAGTATATCCAGCTGCAGCTCGCAGACCTGACGGAAGTTGAACTTCCAAATATGGTTTGTCCCAGAAGACACCACGCACAAAACGTGATGATGTTAATCTCGGCTCGCGCACAGTATAAATCCTAATGCTAACCGTTTTATTCTTTAGAGGCCAATAACAGAACTTTAAATACACTTCTGAAAAATCAACTGTGTAGATTTTGAATATCGGGAGTTTGACGAAAATTGACGGTGAATTGAAAATTAACGATACTGTTAATGTTCGTACCGCTGTTCTGTCATTAAATTCTCAGTAATGTTGTAAAGTTTTAACCTAAATCAAGATACATCTGGCTCGTTGTGTACAGAATATTCTTGGTTCGTGAAACTTAAAATTACTTTGGAACACATAAAATATACAACGACAACAGTGGTATGAATTGAAACATTGCTTTATTATTATGATTAGGCTATTATAAATCCATATTTGCAGGAATTATAGTATTAATATACTATAATTATAGGATAGTAAATATTAACGCATAAAGTACACTGATTATTGGCTCTTTTATTATTTTAACGGCTATGCGTAGGCCGAGATAAACGTCATTACGTTTTGTGCGCGGTGACTTCTGAGACAAACCATATATGGAAGTTCAACTTCCGTCACGTTTGTCTGCAGGCTGCAGCTGGACCCTTCTCTGTGTAGCGCAGTAGCACCGCAAGGGACTATGGGTTGCATGTTGTTGTCATTAAAACCTCCATAACTTCAGTTATTGTCTTTAGAGTAAGTGTACTTGCTATGCAGTTTTGAATTAGTATTAACTGCTAATGTTTTGAGTTGACTGTTAATTGGGGTAACTGTCTTACAGTAAATGATTAGCAGATCTGTGAGCAACTGTATCTTTTGCAGATTGTAAATACATAAGATTTTATGCAACATTTTAGAGCCCTACATTTATTTCTGGAAGTAGGTGTGTAGTTGGAAAATATATGCTTGCTAGCAGTTGAATTTTGAGTTTGCAGTGACACACAGTTGATACACAGTATCACAGAGAGAAAAAAAGACAACATTATAAAACACAAATAAACACTTACACACAGCGGCATGGCATAATTATGCCCCACTGAGTGAACGATGTGAGGTAAATTACATAAGCATTGGATTAACCTCATTGTGCCACACTTGGCTCTTGGATGGAAAAATCTGCTCTCAGCTGGATGAAGGCATAAACATGATGCTTTTCAATGTACACTAATGACGGTGTGCTTGTGAGCATTTTTAATTAAACATCAAGGTTTACATTTCAGGAGATTTTAGGTTATTTTAATTAAGATCCACAAGAGACACAAAAGCTGAACGTATCCATTTGTAACAAAATATCCTTTATGCAAGCAAATATTTGGTTAAAATAGCATCCCAGCATTTCTCAAAACCTGGAAAGGGGTATTAAAATAAATGCTGAAACACTAATGTGGCTGTCAGTAGGTGCACTGTACCAACACAGTAACAAGATAAGAAACTTTGAAAGATTTCACCTCTGAGTTCAGTGTGTGATGAGCAGTGAATGAGACACTCCACCCCCTCGCCATCACACTCCCTCCTCTCTCTGTCCCTCCTCCACTTCGCCCTGCTCTTTCTGCTGCTGACGGCATGACATTTACCACTTTGTGCCACTTTTCTCACAATACAGTTGTTCTTTGTGGACTGACCTGCTCCACTCTCCGTCCCTCTAAGTGCTTCCATTGCCATTCTTCTTTCAATTAGAAAGTGGTGAAAACATTCTCTCTTTGGAACACACAGTGAAACGGATGCGTGCTTGTAAAGACGCCTACTAATACACTTGCTTTCACATAAGGTTTGAGTTTGTTAATGGATGAAATGTGTTGGTCACTTACTTCGGTTTATTCTTGTCTTTTTGGCAGGCTATCACACTGTCTCTCTGCATCAGTCGTTCATTTCATCCATCACTAAGACAACCACTGAATCTCTCTGTATTACTTCCTCATTCTCTCTCTTATGCTCAGTTTCCACTATCAGCTCTTCCAGAAATAAAGTACCTGAGGAATGTCTCTCTTAACATGATTCACATATATTTAAACTAAATGAAACAACTTAAAAACATGCATGTTAAACAATTAGTTATTTGGTTATTTACCCAAATGTGTCAAATTAGATCATGATGGGTACATAGTCCATAGTCCCATTAACCATAATTTAGGACAAGGTGAATCAAATAAGCCCAACATATTTTGAACATAATACTTAGATTGCCCTGTAGTTTGTGTTATTTATGTATGATTTAATTGTATGGGTATTTATTATCTAAAATTTAGTAATTAGACTAGGCCTAGTCTCCATGCACCTGTATAAAATGACATAAACCACCTGACAGAGCTACTTCCTGTTTCTATTATCACATATATTAGACAAACATACCAAAGAAGTGCCCATAAATTATACCGATACTTTATAGTGGAATTTCAGAAATAATTTGGAATAGCAAATGTAATGTATGTAAATTGTTTAGCAGTTATAATGCTATGGAGTCATCAGTACCAGTATTATTATCACAAATGTATTTCAGATTTTATATATAAATGACTCTCTCCCAAAAATTTTTAATGCTCTAAACATGTATTGTCATTTATAAATGTAAAACAAATCCTCAAATTAAAAAAAACTTTCATAAGTGTATTTCTGATGCACTAATCGATTCACTAATGCATTCTTTTCATGAATTATCTTTAGCCAATCAGACGGCTCCTTCCACTTCAGCCAATCGTGTAACCATGGACTCATTTAATGTGATCACGTAGCGTTACATCTAAAGTGCTTAGATAGTTAGCTAGCTAGCTAATGGATGATTCTGGGTTGTCTATCAACTTTATTGCTAACTTGCTAACTAACACTAGCGTGAAACAACACATCGCTAACTCCAGGAATCCACTGACTCTGCGCCAGGTTTTGATGCACATATAGCCCGCCGTCAAAGTCCACTGGAAGCATCTCAGAAGGGTTCAGCAGCAGAGCGTGCAGCCTACCCCACATATTGACTAGTTATTAATTTCACAGCTCTATGTGACCCCGTTTCGTTCCGTCTTCTTCAGGCTGCAGATGCTACAGTAGCCAAAATGTGCCTGATTTTGCTGACATGTTTAGATTTTGTTGATTTGGTAATCAGTGTTTGCTTTTTGTGCTTCTACTTTGATTAAGTCGGCTACATAGTTAAATGGTTTCTTTTTGTGTCTGTTTTAACCGTGTTTGTTGTTTTACGATCGGGATTCTTCACAGGGTGTTTTATTTTGAAAATTGACCGGATTCTCTAAGCCGTTCTTTGTCTGACTTCCTGCCTGGTTCGATCTGCTCTGTGCTGCTTGATGCACCTTGCGTCAAAAATAGACCTGCAACCTATTCTCCGCCGCTTCTGGGACACGCTACGGCCACGTCTGGTGGACTCACATGCACTGACTATAATGGCCGCGATTAGCTCCGGCAACCGTGGCGCAATCGTAACGTGCCGTACAGGACAGAGCTTTTGTACAAAATGTGACACACGTGCGCAGCAATATCATACTGGAGTAAAAACCCAGGACAAAAATACGGACTGTCAGACTAGCAAACATTTTTGATTCATCCCTGGTGTTGCTTCAACGCAGACCTGAGTTCCAGATGTGTGCACCCACAAACTGGTGCTATTTTGTTGTAGTTCTATGTATTTTTCTTGTGCTGTATATTACATGTCTGAGTATGTCTGCACTGTTCAGTTCTTCTCTGCTGTGTTCCACTTTGAGTTAGTCTGAGAATCTTCCAACTCCTTTGAAGGTTGGCCTGCCGAGACCAGGAGATAAAAACAGGGTTTGGCATGTTGGGAAAATCCATCACGCCAGGCAAAGTCTGTAAACATCAAAATAGGTATTTAGACACTAATACACTGTTAAAACATGCTCCGCCAAGAAAGCAGGCAGTCCATCCTCACTTCCACTCAGTTACTGGCTTAAATACGGGGTTTGATGAAATAATTTGAACGCCTGTAATATACTGTTATACCATATATATATATATATATATATATATACACACACACACACACACACACACACACAGAATATCGTGAAAAAGTTAATTTATTTCAGTAATTCAACTTAAAAGGTGAAACTAATATATTATATAGACTCATTACATGCAAAGTGAGATATTTCAAGCCTTTATTTGTATAATTTCAATGATTATTGCGTAGAGCTTATGAAAACCCCAAATTCAAAATCTCAGAAAATTAGAATATTACATGAAATCAATGAAAAAAAAAAAAAAATTTAAATACAGAAATGTCAGCCCTCTGAAAAGTATAATCATGCATATGTACTCAGTATTTTGTTTGGGCCCCTTTTGCATGAATTACTGCCTCAGTGCGGCGTGGCATGGATGCTATCAGCCTGTGGCACTGCTGAGGTGTTATGGAAGACCAGGATGCTTCAATAGCGGCCTTCAGCTCTTCTGCATTGTTCGCTCTCATGTCTTTCATCTTTCTCTTGGCAATGCCCCATAGATTCTCTACGGGGTTCAGGTCAGGCCAGTTTGCTGGCCAATCAAGCACAGTAATCCCATGGTCATTGAACCAGGTTTTGGTACTTTTGGCAGTGTGGGCAGGTGCCAAGTCCTGCTGGAAAATTAAGTCAGCATCTCCATAAAGCTGACTTTTAGAGCATAAAGTGCTCTAAAATGTTCTGGTAGACGGCTGCGCTGACTCTGGACTTAATAAAACACAGTGGACCAACACCAGCAGATGACATGGCTCCCCAAACCAACACAGACTGTGGAAACTTCAAGCATCTTGTGTGCCTCTCCGTTCTTCCTCCAGACTCTGGGACCTTGGTTTCCAAATGAGATGCAAAATTTGCCCTCATCAGAAAAGAGGACTTTGGGCCACTGAGAAACAGACCAGTTCTTTTTTTTCCTTTAGCCCAGGTAAGACACTTCTGACGTTGTTTTGTTGTTCAGGAGCGGCTTGACAAGAGGAATACGACATTTGAAGCCCATGTCCGGGACCCGTCTGTGTGTGGCGGCTCTTGATGCAGTAACTCCAGCCTCAGTCCACTCCTTGTGAAGCTCCCCCACACATTTGAATGGCCTTTTCCTGACAATCCTCTCCAGGCTACGGTCATCCCTGCTGCTTGTGCACCTTTTTCTTCCACTTAACTTTCTATTAATGTGCCTTGATACAGCACTTTGAGAACATCCAACTTCTTTTGCAGTTACCTTTTGAGGCTTTACCTCCTTGTGGATGGCGTAAATGATGGTTTTCTGCACAACTGTCAGGTCAGCAGTCTTCCCCATGATTGTGAATTCCACTGAACCAGACTGAGAGACCAATTAAAGGCTCAGGAACCCTTCGCAGGTGTTTTGGATTAATTAGCTGATTAGAGTGCGACACTTTGAGCCTACAATACTGAACCTTTTCACAATATTCTAGTTTTCTGAGATTTTGAATTTGGGGTTTTCATAAGCTGTAAGCCATAATCATCAAAATTATATCAAATAAAGGCTTGAAATATCTCACTTTGCATGTAATGAGTCTATATAATATATTAGTTTCACCTTTTAAGTTGAATTACTGAAATAAATTAACTTTTGCACGATATGCAAATTTTCTGAGATGCACCTGTATATAATTTACAAGATAATTTATGATGACATTTACTATTAATAAAGCTGCCACTTTACTTTTCTTTAACTAAAATGCTTGTTATTGTAGTTGGTATTGTCGTGTACTGTAGCACCATATAACTGTGTGTTTCTGTAAAAGACTTTTCCAAAAAATGAAAGAAAAAAACAAAAACAGAATTACAGCCTGTTCCTCAGTGGTCACTCACCACCAGTAAACCTGCATGCTTAGCGCCCCATGTAAATGTTATGACTATTGACTGTACTTCTTACCTCTTGGCAGTGTCTCACACCCTCAGAAGGAGCTCCAGTACAGTCAGCAGCATGGAGAGTTCTTTTTATGTCTTTCTCTAAAATCTCTGTGGGTTGTTGTGCTCTTGGTGTGGCCTTGCCAAGAATGAGGATGTATTAGTCACACACATGTTGCACTCACACACTTTTGAATTGCTGCCCGTGAGCGCAAGAATAGCTCAATATATTGAGTGGAAACGGAGGACAAGCCTTTTAGTATTGTAAGGTATGCAGGGGTGTGTGTTTCTTTCTGCCATATTTTCTTTTATTTATTTATTTTTTGTTTGTTTTAAAAAGCTTATTTTGCTGATGCTAAATGCAGGGATTTGTCCTTACAGAAGGCTTAACACAAAATACACGTCATGGTTGATGGCGCAATGTTTGAGGTTATAGAGGATGTAAAACATGGATAGATGAATGGGTGGGAGGCTCTATAGATAAATTGAGAGACAGATAGAATAGAAAGAGGAATGATAGGACAAAAGGAGAGGATATAAACAACAGAAAGACAATTAAAGGGTAGATGATCCAATTCTAAACCACAGAATGATGAATAAACAAAAAATAGAAAGACAGGATGATATAGAACAGTATGATAGAGCGCTGTATTGATAAAACAACAGATAGGAGTAAATAGAACAATATTGATTTTAAATGGGTACGATTTACTAGGTTTAGCCAGTGGTAAACACAGAAATATTACAATTTACTGCATGTCCAGAGTCAAACATAGAAATATTTAATAAAAGGTAAAACTGGGAGGATGAGGGGACTATTTGGAAAAGCTTCTTCACCCAGCCCATCCTGTAAGAGACTCAGTGCTTCTTGCATATTGATTTTTTAAAGCTGCCAATTCACTACAAATACTGATACACACAGGTACGCAGGTTATCGAGTTTGTTTAGCTTCCAGTCCTTTATTCAGTCTCCATTGCCTCCCAGACTCCCTGAGCAGTGATGAGTGTTGACATGTCCTGCAGCACTGAGGAAGACTGCAGCTTCACGTTAACACTGCTGTCTTCTGTGGTCACGCCTGTTTCAGATAATTTAGTTAAGACAACCACACTAGAGGACTGCGATGGCTCTGTGGTTAGCACTGTCACACCGCTGCAAAATTCCCAGAGTGGGGCTGATTCACGAGGCTAAATAAAGTTTCTTTAACTCTTTTTCCCTAACCTAGCAATAGTAATAGTTGACTTTCTTACTTTGGACATTTACCTTTTTTTTTTTATCAAGACCATAGTCAAGGTAAAGAGATACTTACTCACTTCATTAATCCAAAAGGAAAAGATATATATAGAAATTTGAATTTTTTAAGATTATTTAAACATTTTTTGTTAGAAAATGGGTAAAAGAGCATTTAAGGTCAACAGGTGTTATTCGGTGATGTTGGCAATTTGATGGGGTTAGCCTGTTGTGTGAAAACTGGAGGACACAAGGAATGAAAACATTAAGAAAGGAGCACATTTAGATACAGAGTGAACCGTATCATTTGGCTTTTTGCAGTGTTCTTCCCTTCTGTGAAAGCACAGGAAAGATAATTAGTCATAACAGGGTGTTATTGCCATTATGGAAGTGGATGTATGTGCACACGCATACGTGTGCTCTTCTTTCACACCTACAGAGCGCAATAATTTGTGTACAGAATGTGCTGCATATTAAAGAAGGAAGGTGCATATAAATACAGAAGCAGTTGACTGACACAAACAAACAAAAACTTTTGCAACAGTGCAATATCATGACAGAAAAAGGCAAATAAATCAAGATTTTGTACAATAATCAAACATTTCCTGAGCTATACTGGAATACAAATTGAGTGTGTATCTAGGATTTTTGCTATAAAACACATTAATAAGTGCAATGTTTGATTGACGCCCCTACACACACAAGTTACACAGGTGGAATGTGTTTAATAGTGTGCAAATGGTATTTTCTTTACTTGCTGGACAAAGCCCTCAATTCAACTTGGCATTAGTAGCACCGAAGGCTTTTACTTCTAACTTCACTCCATGTAGTCACATTTTATGAATTGTTTATCTGCCTAAAATCCTTCCAGCATTACAGAAACACACAAGACATGCCACTGCAATTCCTCTAACTTCTCTAGCCAAATCTGGCAGAAGTGTTGAGCTGTGGAGCCCGCAAGATGTTTTCCACCCCATAAATTGTGGATATTTGGACAGTTAGCCCACTACTGCATCCTGCAGGGGGGTGGGGAGATTTGTGTGTTGCGTTTCCTCACCCCTGGGAGCCAGAAGACATGATAAATTGTCCTGCAAGAACAAACTGAGTCCAAATACATCAAAAGACTCACTATCATGTACACACAGACTCAAACACACACACCCAAACAAGCAAGCAAGCAGTCACACCCTCTGGCTGTAAATATAAGAGCCTGGGATGATATGATTGACATGCTCTGGTATGACTGATGAAACTTTAAAAAGCTTTTTTGACATCATCAACAAAACCAGCCATTTGGTTCATGAGACATGTCTCTTAACACGATTCATGAACCCACACTTGGCATGCTTCACTGCTGCTCAGTCGTCCATATTACTATTAATCTCAACAGCAGACAATTGTTTAGATAGCTACTGTCAGCTGCTGGAATGTGGCTTCACTACAATTCAATTATAAAAACCCATAGTCCACATTAAAGGGTCAATACACTCAAATTACAAAAGACATACTGTATTTTCACGTGATGATTTATAGTCATGCAGATAGTTATACTGTGTGTGTGTGTGTGTGTGTGTGTGTGTGTGTATACAGTATAAGTATAGGTATCTTCACTTGTTAATGAGGAAAGGGTTTATGTAGGGAATGCACTAGAACTGAAAGGTGCTCACATGCAGACAGATTTGGGTTGTAGCATGACTGGGCTGATTGAATTGGTGCTGACTTTGAAAACACCATCTCTTAACACCAAGTCCTACAGCGCTGATATACCGAACAGAATCACAGAACAAAATGTCTTTTTGTTTTTTAAAATATCTTATTATTGCTGGAGTGGTAAAATGTAATTTTTTGTTGTTGTAATTGGGAGATTTTATGTGGTTTGGGGTAGGGTTTTTTATCCTTTTGTCTTCTTTATCATCAGTTTCGTCTTCTAAAATCTATGTCAGTTTCTACTTTTTGATTCTATGATACTCAGATCTGCTAATGGTGTAGGCCAGGTAAGGCATGATCTGTCTTGCGATGAAATGTAATGTATATTGTTTTTCATTATTGCGACAGTTTTGCAAAAACTTTCTGCCAACCTTCTAAATCAAACAACAAAAATAGGAATGCATTTGTTCTTTTGTAAACTGCCTATGGACTTCTGTAGTTAAATTTTACATGTTTATTTATATGTATGTAATGTATCTTCTGTACTGCCCATATGTGACAGAGAAGCAAGAGCAGTCATTCCACTCGGATTTGAACACAGGTCGACGAGGTACCAAACATGCAACTTGACCACAATACCACAGAGCCAGGCTCGTTGGTATGGCAGTCACAGCACATACTCAACCTTAGTGACGGTTGTCTGTCACACTGCCCTCCCCTTCGGGAAACGCCCCCCTGCGCTTCACGCATACAGGCGTCTGTCATACCTCCCGCAAACCCTACTTCTCCCATCCCAGGGTGCCCCACCCACAGTGTGTGCCTTTTCCTTTCCCTGCATGACTTCTTTAGGCTATTCTTAGGTTTCTGTGTGTGCTAAAGATGCCTAAAAGCCCATTTAATTAAATAGAATATATACCATGAAAAATCAAAAACAAATCACTTATCTGACTTTGCATTTATTGTGAGCAACGCGTTTCGCCCATTGCTTCTTCAGGCTCGTACAGTGAAAAATAATATATGCTGTTGTTTCCCTTGCTGTGAATGAGAAAAAAAGTGAGTATATAATGAACATGGAGCACCCAGTTCTTAAAATATGACAACACATACACCTGTTTTCTCAATCTGAAACACAAAACGGGACTGCAATAATATTCTTTCAAATCATTGAGACTCTGTAAATCTGCTGTTTGCTCAAAGGAAGATTGTTGACATCTACAGGAAGTGATAAACTGATACTTAAGGGAAAATTCAAGTTGTCTCCCAAGCAGCAAGCCATATGTCCCTCAGCTTTTCTTGATCACAGAGCAGCCAGGGTGCTAAACATAAGCCAGCTGTGTGCGTTTTACTGGTACTGGGAAGTTAAGATCAGATTTGATAACCATTATGATCAGTTAATGATCCTCATAAATACATACATCAAACATATATTTACATACGATTTCTGTTGCCATACAAAGCTTATTTTTTTAAAATTGAATGATTTCACAAATTATAAATGAGACACAAATAATCTGTGTTTTCCCAGGCTTTGTGCCCTTTGAGCTCCATACAAAATAAATAAAGTCTTAAAACTCTTTCTCATTTTCCCTTTGATTTCATCTTCTCTTCAGTAATGTTACTTTTAATTAAAAACTGAGATGTTTGCATTTTGTTGCAAACATTTAAGACTACATTACAAAAAAGTAGAAACATTTACATTTGTATCTTAGACAAAAGAGAGAGAAATGTCATTAACCTGACCCTTTAATGGTCCAATGCATGGCAAAGACAACCCTTAATCTGTCAAGCCAGAAAAAAAGATGAATTATATAAAAAACAAATGTAAACATACTTTTGCAACTGTTCATTGCAGTACATGTTCAGCAGAAACATTCGGCAGGTTAGCAGACGAGGAAAGAGCATGGAAGGAGGACAGAGGGAGTGAGAAGATAAGAGAAAACACACAGTAGGTGAGCTGCACATGTGTCCATTAGAGTGTGTTATGTGGTATTATTCCTTTTTCCATCCCACAGCTCTGCGTCGTGTGTTACTCTGATGTCTATATACTGTACATTCTTCATTGCTTCCCTCTAGCCCATACCATCACTACATATTATCTGTAGTTATTGTAGTTACACTGTGTGTCTGCGATGTGATGTACCGAGTCTACAGATCTACAGAAAACCAGGCTCTGATGTTATTGCGTGCCAGCACAATGTTAACTAAACCAGGTGTGAAATCAATCAGATGCCTCTAGAAGATGCTGCTCAAAGCTGGGATGGTGATTCAGACAAGAAAGTGAAACCTAAAAGACCCACATCTAAACAGTGAACTTCACCCAAAGCAGATTGGTAAAGGATTAAAAAACAACTGCTGTGTTTGATATGCAATTTTTGCACACGACCAGACAACATTACACTCCTTTAATGCCTCCTGGTTTCCTAAAAAGTTCCTGCAATGGGAAAAGGCCATTATTAATCTGGACAACACCACTAGATAACATCAGACAGGCAATGACAGTGAATACTGATTATTGGCAGCATGTGACCTCTGCAATTCCCCTGTTGCAAGAATGCAACTGCATTAAATCTGATTTTGTAAATAGTTTGCGGCTATTGAACGCTGATGTCTCTATGTGTATGATTTGAAAATTTCCGACAATTTCCGAACATTTGGCAATTGCTATTGATATCAGAACAGTCACTGGGCTGAAACTGCACCAAGTTTCAAAAGTATGTCATCTGAACATTTTAAAAGATGGTATAAGCGCATAAAAATAGGCATAATTTGCTTAATTTATGTTGTTTGTTTTGCTCCATATATTCAATTGTACAGACTCAAGCTACTTGTGGACAGGTTGTGGTGCAAAGGTTGTGGAGCTTTGGAGCTTTGTCAGTGGTAGATTTAACTTCCAACAATTTCAGAACACAGAACCAATATCTGGATCCCTGTGACTTACTCTAGTGTAAGCTTCTCTTCCCCATATGTGCATATGTTTTGCCAAGGGACATGAATGTATGTGTGTGTGTGTGTGCGCCCCTGAAGGAGCACTGTGCAGATGTGTGGGGGGGAGGGGAGGAAATAGCGAGAGAGGAACAGATGTGATGTAGTGGGGGCCTCCGTTCAGTCTGCTCTGCCGAGGCAAGTGGCCGCTCATGTTAAGCCTCTTAGTGCAGATTCAGATGACACTGGGCCAAGAGCTTCTGGCCCGTGTCACACAAATGTGTGCTCATGTGTGCATCTGTTTAGTTGTACATCTATGCCCACAAAAGCAATGAAATGATAAAAATTGAAAGAAAATGTCCATGTAAAGTGCACATGCATTTTTTTATAAAACTTAATATGTGTGCGCTGCCAGCTATACACAAGCATTAGCAGAAACACTACATTATTATATCTGTATATCATCCCACATCAGTGCAATATGCTGGAAACAGATGCTTGTGATCAGGTAAGATGGATCAGATCAGTATATGATCTGACATCAGCCATTGATGGTTTGCTAATGTGGATTAGAAGCCAGAGAGGTACAGGAGAGACGCAGCTTACAGAATGGGGATTTAGAGATATAAAAGCTAGGTCTAAGTCTGAAAACTGAGTTGCTCCTTTTAAAAAAATCTGGAAAGTGCTTCACCAGGAATTGGTAAAAAACATAAACAATGACCCTTAATCACATTGTAAAACAGTGTAGGTCTTTTTAAGTAGAAAGATTCCAGCAAAGATATAGTAAACTGAATATAAACACTCCATGTGGGTATTACTGTTCGTACACACATGAGCAGACATGGTATCACACATTGAAGTTAAATACATCCATACAATAACATAAACACAGTCAATTACACAATAACATCAGCAGAAAGGCCCACACGTGACTGCACACACATACTCATACAAGCAGACACAGTTACAGCATGACTATATGTGTGTGCGAATTGTCTCCGTATTTGTTTGGGGCTGTTCAGTCGCCCATTTGCTTCTCTTTGTCAGCTTTCTATTGTTCAGACAGACACTCTCCAGCTGAGCCCCCTTCAGCTCCACTTGTCTGCCTGCTCTCCTCGCCCTTCTTAACAAACCTTTCACTCATTTATTTATTCCTTTCTTCTGCCGGCGGTTGCTGCAAACAACAAACTGCCATTGAGCCCCTCTAACCTGACAGAGCGAGGGGCAGATAACAAGAAGGAAGCAGCATGTAGCACAGCAATGGAAACAGGGAAAACTTATTTTCATTATAAGACAGATTTGAAGTATCAGACCATCATGTTCTTACTGAGTATTCATTTTTTGCTGCTTCATGCAGCGGTATGTAAATACTGTATATGTAAGTGCAACCTGACCTACAACATACTGAAAAAGATGAAGAAATTATTTATTATTATTAATCTTGTTCGATTTTTTCAATGAATTTTTTAGTCCAAAGCTAGAAACTGACATTTTTGCTTGCTAAATGACTCAAACAATTGCTAAACAAATGTTTGCTGGTTAATGAGCCTGGACAAGTGAGGAAAAGCACTGGTGAAAAAAAACTATTGTGTCTACATTATAACCACTAGTATGTAAAATGGAACAATATTCCCATAACCATTAATAATCAGAATTGTCCTTGTGCAATGTGCATTCATCTCACGTCTGGATTCTAAAGCCTCACTCTGTGCTCTCCTTCCAAATTACCAGATCAATTGCCAGATTGACAATTTTGGCTTCTGTTATTATAGACTAGCAGGGCTGATTTTGTTTGGCAATTGCTTGCAAGACGCATTTGAAGTAGGCTACATAATATAGGTCATCAAACTGCAAACACTAATATGAATATTAAGATGTCCCACCCGAACAGGTGCAATGCAGCTAACTAAGGAAGATGTTAATCAAGGTCAGTCCGATGCGCCAGCGTAATCCTGAGAAGATCGAGACCCAGTCTGTCAAATAAGTGGAAACACCTGTGTAGGTGTCCCAGGGATATTCCCAGTAGATGCTTACTTGCTTCTAGCAAAATCCAAGATTGCAACATGTAGTCTGGCTTCCTGAGTCCATGTAGCTACTCTTAATTAAGCCTTGCATCCAGAAGTTCTGCAATTTGACTTCCATACCTCCAAACAATGGCTACTGGCTCTTAAAGCTGTTAGGTCACTGCTTACCTCTTTATTGAGAATGTCATGTCATTTTCCACACACATAGGATTAAACATACACACACTCTCACTATTTTAACTCTGGCTTGCACTATGTAGTCATTGTTTTAATAAAAAAACAAATCAATACAAACAAATAAATGAAGGTGATAATTCCAATGATTCACTCAATTATGCCCATTAATCATTTGTCATTGGTTTAAAGCTTATGAGGCTACATGGTCATGTATGACTGCTAAAAGCTTAAATAAAACCAACTGGGTAAATTTCACAAATGCATTATTGTGGAACTTTAAGGGGCTTTTTTATGAGGCAACGCAGAGAAGAAGCTTGTAATTGTAGG
>NW_024044299.1:0-11435 GCF_014851395.1 Micropterus salmoides
TTCAATATATCCATAAAATGTGAGAAAATTTTGAAAATAAATCGATTGATTGTTTATTCTGACCAACAGTCTAAAATTTAAAGATGTTCAATTTGCTTTTATAGAGGACTAAATAAACAAGCAGATATTCATATTCACATTATTTAATCAAGTAATCCATTTTCAGGATATTTGCAGATACATTTTTTGTCAGTTATTGATTAATGGACTAATTGTTTAGCTGTAATTCATGGTGGTAGGATTTATTGCAGGGCTTTTGTAATTGATTGCATTCATTTCTGTTACGTGCCTAACATATTGGCAGTTGAATGCAGATATTACACACAAAAATTATATTTTTGTTCACACAGATCTTATCTACAGTGGAGATAGAGAGCAAACAACTTTACAAATAGGGGCTAGATGGGCATAAAGTGATCAAATTGGAGTAGTGAAGGGTAGCCGCGGTTGTCCTCTGTATGAATTTATTAGGTAATCCTGGTCTAAAGCCTCTGAAGCCCTCAATTTGATGAGGTGACAGATGCGGCGGTTCCATACTGCTTTCACCTCTTCTCACTTCTTTCTGTCTACCGATTTATGTCATTTTGTGTTTCCTTTTATAATGTTTTATACCCATGTGTTCATTACGCTTGGCTAACTCCCTCAGTAACATGCCTGTATTGCAAGTGGATCGTCTTGAAGGCTAGACCGGGTTGGAGCTGCTTAAGATGGGATTACACCGACATGGTTTATTTAAACACACTGCCTATTCCTCTGTCATGCTGCTTACATCATTCTCACACACAGCCACGCCCACCTCTAAACTCGTACTTACTTTATTATCAACATGGGTTCACACGTGGAGCACCGTGATCAGTATGTTTTCCCAATGAAGAAAGATGACGTAATTACTCTGTTTTTTGTTTCTTTGAGGATTGGAATTTACATGAAGAGGAGAAAGCGGGGTTGCTCTCAAGCCTGAACATTTTCTATCTTCCTCCATCTGGCCGTCACTCTCTCAGTCTCTTCAGATTGGTGCTCATCCCCTCTCCTCTCGCCAACATGCTGTGTTGGGGGAATGCAAAGGATGGACAGTTGGGGATTGGTGTGGAGGGGAACTCCATGTTTGAGCCAAGGAACTGTCCCGTGTTCAGTGGCAGGGGACTGAAAGAGTTGGCCTGTGGAGGGCAACACACAATGTTCCTGCTGCATGATGGTAGTGTGTACACATGTGGTTCTAACAGCTATGGGCAGCTGGGCCACGACAAACCAGGTACTTCACCAGGTAAGCTTTCAGCGTGAAAAACACATTCACAGACTTTAGATTAATAATTACAAATTGCAGGTCGTTGCACCAAAAAGCTTTCCCTAGGTGTATGGAAAGTTACCTAGCAGGTGAAAATGCGGGTGAAGATAACATGGTGTGTTTCCAAAGGCTGAAATATGTCAAGATATATTAAAATATCTTGACAACTATTAGATGGATTCCAATGAAATGTTGGACAGACATTCATGGATCCCACAGGATGAATCCTACTGACTTTGGTGATCTGTGAGTTCCTTTAGTGCCACCATGAGGTTGACGTTTTTGTTTTTAGTGAAATATGTTGACAACTGGATGAATTGCCATGACATTTGGTGCAGGTGTTCATTGTTTGACCAAATAGCTGCAGAACTAATGACATTCCCTTGAGCTTGTTAGCCTGATGATGTTAGCATTTAGCACAAAGTAATACTGTGCCTAAGTTCAGCTGTTAGCATGGCTTGTTTCTGTACAGCGAACGTTGATGTTAGAAATTACACATTGGACTTAACGTCTAAACCTTTTTTTTTCGTATCTCAAACACCGTATCTTTATGTAAAACTGAAAGTGCCTTCCGAAAATGCAGTGAAATGTCTTTTGTACTGTATGTCTTAAAATTTTGGCGCCGCCATGTTGATTTTTTGCAACCAGCAGCACCGGATGTGACCATATTTGGACGAGACCGTGGAGCTAACAGCCGTGTGTGGAGCTAATTGGCTTGCTTAGCTAGGTGCATCTGTAATTCGTGTTCAACTGTCATTTTAACAGGGCTGACAATTTTGTCTAGAGAACAGTTTTAAACAATTTTAAAACTAAATGTACTCACCAGAGAGAGTGAAAAGCCAACTCCTAATAAGCTTTTCAACGGCGCTGGTTAAATTTACACAGTGCCGTAGGTACGAGTCACTCTAGCCTGACTGACAGGTTGCCATAGTAACGACTTGTCAATCACAGATAATCCCGCCCTGAAGCATACTCTGCTTTATGGTCTACTTTGTTTACTGGGGTAATAAATCAGCTGAGAATTAGAGTCATTTTACCATTATTTCTAATAGGACCGTACTTCTTTTTGCAACCACAAGAGTCGCCCCCTGCTGGCCGTTCGATAGAATGCAGGTTTAAGGGACTTCCGTGTTCGCGTCAGTTTGCTGACCGGAAGCTTCCTGCTTGGTATAATAGAGAGTATCATAAATAGGCCTACACGTTTTTGTCAAAGTGTCTCCATTTCTGAGTGGGAACAATAGATTGCATGACTAGCCACATACCCATTTTCTTTTTTGTGAGGTCATAAATATGGAAAGTGTTTTTTACACAAAGATTGTTGATCTGTTCTCACAAATAATATTAAGACCAGTCTATCTCCATTGTGAAGCTTTAATAATTAAATGTAATCACGACTCCTCAAGCAAATACATTGACCTTGACAAGTTTTTCACACATAAAAATCCTTGGTGACAAGTATGCAGTCTGGAAACTGCCTTGATGACATCCCACACACTGTATAAGTACCCGTAATTAATTTATTTAATAATGTTTTAATTAGTAGGCCTTCATCAGGTATGTTTAGTTAGATGAATATAACTTTTTTATGAGCCTACAAAATAAAGATTGCTGATTAAATGCCATACTATAGTTAAAGCTCAATTGAAAACACATACACATTTGTGTATTTGTTCTTTTTCTAAGGAATTGTAGCATTAACCAAGTTAACTGTATGATAAACCAGATTAACAGCAGGAGACATACTGGATGGAGACAAACCCATTTTCACAGTGCAGTCGAAAGTATGGATGACTCAGATTTCTTTCTGTGTATGTAACATTATTATACGTTCCTAGCTTCTGTATCTCAGGTGTTATTATGTTATTACATTCAGCACATGCCTGTTTTTGCTGTCAGAAGGATTAGATAAAGTAAGAAAGTTACCATTTGGATTCTCTAGCTGAAACATACATTATTTTAGTTTTGATAAGCAGAATATTACACTTGGTATGACATGTGCGTAACAGAAAAGTTAAAGGGACCATAATGCCATTTGTGAAAGGAGTATCTACAGCACCTGCACTCTCAAATCAAGGCTGTACATACTTGTGTTTTTGGCATGAAACTGCAGACGTCTGACGAGCTCTTCCTCCTCTCCACAGAGCCAGTGGGAGCTCTGGATACTCAGACGATCACAATGGTGTCGTGTGGTCGGGCCCATTCTCTGGCGGTTAATGAGCACGGTCAAGTGTTTTCCTGGGGAGCTGGTGAAGGGGGCCAGCTCGGCCTGGGGACTGCAGAGGCGGCTGTTCGAATCCCAAGGTGACTGAGTAGCACACCTTACAGGAATTCAAGCTTCTTCAGATTCTGTTTTGATTGTGTATATATTTTATAGACTTGATTCTGATGTTTACGGATTCAACTTATTATATTTTGTTCTTTCTTTTTACATTCCGCTGTGCCATTTTGAATTTGCCCTATGGGGCATCAATAAAGGAACGATTTCATCTTTTAGCCTGAAAGGAGATAAAAACACTACAAGAAAATGACTTTGAAGAGATTGGAGGTTGGGACATGAGCACTACATAACAGTACTCAAGCAGTCAAAACAGACGATTTGTAGGGACTCACGCATCCAAAATAATGATGAGAATTATTTCTGTTCCCATAAAATTAGAGTGTAATGTAGTTTAACTATTCAGATGCAGTGAATTACCTGCTGTAGGATCGTGAAACCTTCATGATTGTAAAGTAGTCTTAGGGCTGTACTTATAGTTCAGTTTAATATGACAGACTAATTTAAAGTTTGGGTATACGGTTGTAATCCAATACACGTCTTTATGTCAATTCAGGGAATATCTCCTCACGGTCCACTAGCTGTCTGTTCAGTGTGTTTGTACACAGCCCTGGCTCTGTAATCGGGAAACAAACAAAGTGGCTTAAATTGAGCCACACAACACTATTCCAGCCATGATTTGTGTGTCAGGTAATGTTAAATGACTTGCATATGGACATTGAGCTTACATTGTAGTTTGCCAAGATATGCTGATGTTGTGATGTTAGCAATAGTAGCAGGAGAGTTGAGCATCGCTGTCTGGAGCTGGTGTGCTGGCTCTGGGAAACCGTCTTGTTCTCTCTGCATGTTAGCTTCGCAGCAGCAGTTTACTAACCCACAACTTAGCTTGTTCACTTTATATCATGGTATTTATCATGTATTGGATTTCTCTAGAATTGCATACCCCACCTTTAAGGCAAAGACAATCTTTGAGCTCCGATACCATGGTGCATTAAATGGCACCTTAGCTGATAAAAAGATGAAAACATGGGATTTACTGTAATTTGTGGTTTACTTGCAATCTTAGATTGAGTACTGAGTAGCTTAGTCACACATTTTTTTTGTTTGTTTGAGAAAAGTTAAAATTTTTATGTTATGTTGTTTGTCCTCTATTATATTTACGTAAATTTGTTGGTCCTGATAAACAAATGTTTGTTTTTTTCTAGGTTGGTCAAAAGGCTGTGTGACCACCGGATCTCTCAAGTAATGTGTGGGAATCAGCACTGCATTGCACTATCTAGAGGTGGGAAAGACACAGTCTCTTCATTGCACAGCAGCACTGTTCAGGGCTAGGCTGAGGCACCTGTCAGTCAAGCAAACATGCCCCACAAAAATACTGTACAAGCTGTAATTAGTTCATAATCAAATATTTTTTTAATCACCACAAAAAGGCACATTGAAAGAAATTATATCAGCTTATGAACACTAATGTTACGTTCAGCCGGCAGGGCTGAACGCAGGAGACAGAGTTTGTGGACCCAAATGCAGACACAGAGATGGTACTGATGATTACTGTGATTTATTGCACAAACGGTGAAACTTACAGTGCAGGTAAAAACAAAGTCCAAAAATCCAAGCGAAATAGTATTCCACAAGAAACAGGGAGACATGAAACTTAACAGGAGACTAACTAGAGACTAAACTAGAAACACACAGAGCCTCCCGTCGAAAGAAGCTTACATTCAAACAAACAACTGGCAACCACTGAAAGACAGACAACCACTTCAATACACAGGTGGGGGAGAAACTAATTACACACAGGTGTCACTAGTCTGAGGGCCTTTCTCATTTCCCAAATTTTCACCTCATCGACTCTAGACATGTTAGTCGCACCCACCCGAGATGCGAGCTTGAGGAGTCAAGGAAGAGATGCGAGGAGAGAGGAGTCGAGGAAACGGGCATTTAACAAAATGAGATGTCCTTTCCTCGGAGCCGTCATTTTAAAGCGACGTCATTTAAATATGACCTGTTGCACAGCTTTGAGCTGTGATCTCTGTCAGAGCAGCAGACCAGCTTTTGGCACTAAAGGCTTCAGATCATTTCTTCACAATCCAGAAACATGTCTCTTAACATTATAACACGTATAAACATCTCGAGGTTCCAATAAACATTAATAGCATCTGTTAAACAGTCAGATTACAGCACCCTTTACAAAATGACACAGTAACATTTATCTCATATAGCCCCAATTACAGCTGTCATCACAGGACTCACAGGACTTACTGTTGTAATTACGTGCAGACTACATGGGCACTATTAGGCTATTAAAACATGAAACAGATCAGTGCTGAATGCTCTGGTTGATATTACAGCCTAATAATTTGACTTCAGCAGCTGTTTTGTCACGATTATAGCAGCTGAATTGGTGTGATATGCGGATCGGCTTGGACATTAACGGAACTTATATAGGCCTATACGCACAAATCATCCACCCTGATGGAGCTCAGGAATTAACATCAGATCTTGACCGATCCAGTCGGCGTGTCGGGAGATTTTTTATTCTTAATTTATGTTGCTGTGGCTCATGCGTAAATGGGCACAGTGTCACTGGGGAGACGCTTCATACGGCCGCTATTTAATGTTCATTTTTACAACCCTGCTGCCCATCCACACATCACATTCAACAATAACAACATCAGTGATATCAAAGTGAAATGACATTAAGGAATGCGGTTAGAACAGCGCTTGCAAAATGTTGCATATTTGCCTGTACAGGCAGTAATTGGTAATTGGTGTAGATGTACAGTTAACTAGTTTGCTTCTCTGTCTGTTTCCTCTCAGATGGCCAGCTGTTCACGTGGGGCCAGAACACCAGCGGTCAGCTCGGTCTGGGGAAAGGAGAGCCTAGCAAGCTGTTCCCTCATCCCCTGAAGTCTCTGGCGGGAATTCCTTTGGCACAGATAACCGCCGGGGGAGACCACAGCTTCGCTCTCTCCTTGTCCGGAGCTGTATTTGGTTGGGGCAAGAACAAAGCTGGACAGCTGGGTCTCAATGATAAACAAGGTAATAATATACACATAATACATGCGTAGATTTAATACAATTCACTTACAGTTGTGCCAAATAACTACTTTAATAAAACTTGTTCAAAGGGGCACCACCACAGTTTATGGAAAACAGGGAACCTTAAACTGGAGTAATTAATCACTTCCTAATGAATAAATAAGGGCATTTATTTATAGCTAAATACATAGTAAATTATTAATAAGGAAAATAAACAAACACAACAGATGAACAACAGATACAATGACCTACACAGTGTTGTTCTGACTATCTTTAATTGAAGTGTTCCTATATGGAAAATACAGTATACATATGTCATATTACTGGAAATTGTAAACAAGTCTCTGTGGAACAATGATACCATACTGTTCTACTTTATTTAGCGCTGTGTGTTAAAAATGTTTCTAGGTGGCCATATTGTGGGAGAGACTACTATAGGAACATTTCACGCAAAATGTCTTTTGTCTTGTCATGATAACCTACAAATACCTATTGGAAAGCAAAGTTAGTGATTTATTGCCACCACAATACTAGATTCAAATGCAGAGGTTGCCATGTCTTACCACTCATTTGTAAAAACATGACACTAGTAGCACTGGGGAACAGTGTGATCTTCCTTTCTTGTTTGTGTTCCCTTCCTCAGACCGTGCTGTCCCATGCCACATCAAATTTTTGAGATCGCAGAAGGTTGTTCACATCAGTTGTGGAGAAGAACATACAGCAGCCCTCACCAAGGTATGAATGTAGATAAACCCCCCTCCAACAGCAGTAATTTTCACTTCCTTCCGCCACCAACTGTTAAATAGTCCAGTTTGGTATCAGTATTCTAGCTTTATAGTGACTCACTACTAAAGCATCAACCAAGGTTGTGAAAGAAAGTTCTTGTGAACTGGTCAACCCTCATTGAAGATGAAGGTTTCAGGAAACTTGGTATGTCTTACATAGCATTGTTAAATGAAGCTCGGCTAAGAAGAAAAATGCCAACAGCAGTACAAAGTGATAACACTATGTAGTGTCAAAACCAAACTGAACTCTAGTGCTTTACCTAGGTCATGTTGGAATTAGGAGTCCACATGTATTACATTCTAATATGAGACTGTAAACATCTAAGACTGAAGCAGATCACCATATATCTTGTCCTTGGTGGACTAGGCAACGACCTACCCAGTTGTCATTATGCACCCACAGGGAAATACTTCAGTGTGAACTAGAGAGACAGAGGTAGTTCTGTTTCCATGTCTGGGACATGTGTATAACCTGGACCTACTACCTTTAAACCCACTTAGGTCCCAGGAGGAAAATTCCTTTGCAAAGTTGACCTTCATTGCACAGATAAAATCTGATATCCTATTCCAGCCAAACTGCCCAACCCTGACTAATCTTAATCCACCACAGGACACGTGGGTTTTACTTGTGGTCATGGGGAAAAACAGTACTTTAGTTCTGACTGCACTACTATGCTAAGAAACTCTGTCTAAAACAACAAAAAAAGGAATTCTGTATTGTGTCTCTGGCAGGATGGCGGCTTGTTTACATTTGGTGATGGCTCGTGGGGTCAGCTGGGCCATGGCTCCACCAATGACGAACTTTTACCCAGACGAGTGCTGGAGCTCATGGGCACTGAGGTGTCCCAGATCACCTGTGGCAGGTACTGCATGTTTTTAACTTTCAGAAATCATTAGGTTCATAGGGTGAAACGTACACAACAGACAAAATTGATGCTGATAGAAACTGCTTTTTCGAGCTATATCACACGTTGTGTGTGGAAACCAATATTTTCATCATAACTTTAGGCCTGCTATCATGAAACACATGGAGTGCAGTGTGTTGTTGTTCAGCACATTGATTGACAGGCAGTACACATCTTTGAAGGATTATATAAACAAGTTCAGAATACAATCTGATGATATCTGGGCAGCTGAAGTAGAAATCAATGCTGCAGCTAACCTACTTGGCTTAGATGTATACACACTGGTGTTCACAGACATTTTTAACACCTCACTGGAGACATGCCAGCCGGCTTGAAAGCCTCAACCATCATCCCTGTCTCCAAGAAACCAAGGACCACAGGACTAAATGACTACAGACCCGTCGCCCTGACCTCTGTGGTAATGAAGTCTTTTGAGCGCCTTGTGTTGTCCCACCTAAAATCCATCACAGACCCACTCCTGGACTCCCTGCAGTTCGCCAACAGAGCCAACAGGTCTGTAGGTGATGCAGTAAACATGGCCCTTCACTTCATCCTCCAGCACCTGGACTCCCCAGGAACCTACGCCAGGATCCTGTTTGTGGATTTCAGCTCTGCTTTCAACACCATCATCCCGGCCCTACTGCAGGACAAGCTCTCTCAGCTGAACGTGCCTGACCCCACCTGCAGGTGGATCATTGACTTCCTGACGGACAGGAAGCAGCATGTGAAGCTGGGAACATGTCTCTGATTCCAGGACCATCAGCACCGGTTCCCCTCAAGGCTGTGTTTTTTCCCCCCCTGCTCTTTTCCCTGTACACCAACAGCTGCACCTCCAGTCACCAGTCTGTCAAGCTCCTGAAGTTTGCAGATGACCCCACCCTCAGTGGGTTCATCTCTGGTGGGGATGAGTCCGCCTACAGGTGGGAGATTGACCAATTGGTGACCTGGTGCAGCCAGAAAAGTCTAGAGCTCAACGCTCAGAAGACAGTGGAGATGGTCGTGGACTTCGGGAAGAGCCCAGCCCCACCCTCCCCCATCATCCTGTGACTCCCCCGTCACCACTGTGGACTCCTTCCGTTTTCTGGGCAACATTATCTCCCAGGACCTCAAGTGGGACCTGAACATCACCTCCCTCACCAAAAGGCCCACCGAGGATGTAGTTCCTGCTGCAGCTGAAGAAGTTCAGCCTGCTAAAGGCAATGATGGTGCACTTCTACACCGCCATCATTGAGTCCATACTCACTTCCTCCATCACCATCTGGTACGCTGCTGCCACCGCCAGGGACAAGGGTAGGCTGCAGCGTATCATTTGCTCTGCAGAGAATTTGATTGGCTACAATCTTCCTTCTCTTCAGGACCTGTACGCCTCCAGGACTCTGAGGCGAGCAGGAAGGATTGTAGCTGACCCCTCCCACCCTGGACACAAACTGTTTCAGACTCTCCCCTCTGGCAAGAGGCTGTGGCCCATCAGGACAAATAATACAAATGTCTCTGCACATCTAAATTTTACTTCATTATATATCATGCACAAACCTGGCACATTGCACATATTTGTTGTTAATTGTTAATCGTTGTTCTATATTATTATATTTGTCAATTTTTATATATATGTTCACAATATTCTCTTCCCTTGCAATACGTCTGCACATCATAACTGGAGTAATGCACATGTAAATATCTGCCACATTGTTCCTTCTCCGCAAATAGTTGTATTATATTTCTCTATTCTTTAATTATTCTTGTACAACTTGCATTTGTTTATTCCGTATTTATATATTTCTACATTTATTTATGTCAACTGTATGTTTGTCTGCACGTAGCACCTTATCACCAAACCAAATTCCTCGTTTGTGTAAAACAGTACTTGGCAATAAAGCTCCTTCTGATTCTGATTCTGATTTTACATATTGTACATAAGGGAGACACAATAATACTAACGCCTCTGACAAAAATGCGATTGAATGCAACGCCTCCATTAACAGCCTCAGCATTGGAGTTACTGTGAAGTCAGACACTTTTCTGTTTCAATTTTTCTTTTTGTCAGGCGTCACACGTTGGCGTTTGTGCCTTCCTCTGGTGTGGTATATGCGTTTGGTTGTAATAGCCATGGCCAGCTGGGCACAGGAATGTTGGGAGATGCCAGAAGCCCATTTCCTGTCAAGGCTGGTTTCCTGACTGGAAATATCCACGGAACAGGTACTTTATAGTATATATGATTGTTGCTTAAATCAGCCATGTGAAATACCTGGCTTCTACTTACAACACTTTTCATTCATATGTGTTTAGGTGTGCTTTCCCTATTTTCTAGGAACTAAAAGCAATAGGATCTTGACAAAAGAAAACAAGAAAGTATAAAATAACATGAAAGATTAGCTAAGTAGGTGACATTTTTATTGCAGATTTACATTCACCCATTATATGTCTCTCTTAAGCCTGGTGAGACTGACAATCCGACTGTTCTGCACAATTGTCTGACTGCGATTAAGAACTGGAGGGCTAACAACTTCTTACAGCTCAACGCAGATAATACTGAGGTCCTTATTGTTGCTTCTAATAGGATGGCTTCCATGGTTGCTCAGTTTTTTTCGGGTCCCTTTCTTCAGCAGTACAATCTAATCTTAGAAGTCTTGGTGTTATGTTTGATCTATCTATGTACTTCGTCTAACAAATCACATTATTGATTCGTAATCTTTCTTCGATTTAAGAAACATTGCTAAACCCAGGCTAACCCTAACCCCGAGTTACAAATGTCTATTCACGCTTTTATATCATCCCAGCTAGACCACTGCAATTCCCTTTTCACCTGCCTCAGCAAGTCGTCCCTGGACCATCTGCAAATGGTCCAGAACGCTGCTGCAAGGCTTTTGACCAGGTCCAGCAGGTCAACTCACATGTTATCTCCTCTACATTGGCTTCCACTCAGGTTCAAGGTTAATTTCAAGGTTCTTGATTTCACATATATAGCTCAGCATGGTGAGGCAGCTGTGTACATCTCTCACCTACTCCACCCTTAAATCACCAGTAGCTCACTTAGGTTGTGTGACCAGGGCTTACTGGTCAGTCCTTGTGTTTGATGTACAAGGAAACATGTGATTGTGTCTTTAAAGTGGTGGATATGACACTGTTGAACGCTCTTACTATAG
>NW_024044300.1:0-3004 GCF_014851395.1 Micropterus salmoides
CAGCATGTGGTTTAAAAATCTGTACATACCGTGTTTGTGGTAATAATGGGTTCAACGGTTCTGACTGCAGCAGAAATTACAAACCATTTCCTGTTAGTTGTCAGGTCTGTCTCTCTCAGCTGTGTCTTTTTGTGAACACATTGTTGGATGAAAATGAGGAAATCCTGAAATCCTCGGTGACGTAAGTGTTGCAATTTCATAATTGTGGATGTGATGATGAGCATGTTTCAATGGACAGAGCTGGAAATTCAACTTTTACTTGGCAAGTTGGTCACAGTGACTCATGATCATGAGTCAGCTCTTTTCACTGGGATGATTTGATCAACAGCTGCAGGTTTTGTTTCTTCTTGTTCAGCACAATGAAGGAGTATTGTTTTTGTTTTGAGGACGTTTAACTTTTTTAACCAGGAGAGCTCTGTGAGGTTTTACTTGGGTACAGCGGTGCTTTGATCTAAATGCTAACATCAGCAGGTGTAATATTTACCATGTTAACCATCTTAGTTTAGTGTGTTAGCATACTAATATTAACAGTTAGCACTGAACACAAATTACAGCTGAGGCTGATGGGAGTGTCTGTTTTGCAGGTAGTTGGTAAAAAAACAAAGTATTGGACAACCATCAAGTAGTTTTTGAGATATTTTAGTTTGGACTGACTGACATTGGAATAATAATAATCCTTATTTGTAGAGCACTTTTCAAAAACAAGTTACAAAGTGCTTTAACAAGTGTAAAGAATAATACAAAAAAAAGATAAGAGCATGAAAATTTAATATAAAATTGGTAAAATACAATAAAATAAAAGGGATAAAATAAAGTCAAATAAGATCGGGAAAAGCTCTCCTATAAAAGTATGTTTTAAGAAGGGACTTAAAAGAGTTCACTGACTCAGCCGACCTGATTTCCTCGGGCAGGCTGTTCCAGAGCCTCGGGGCCCTGACAGCAAACGCTCTGTCCCCTTTAGAATCCACAGAGCTATGTTGCTAGCATGGCTAAATATTTTTTACAGGATTGACCAGGAAAGCATAGCACCACTGCATAGAATTTAAAACAGAGGTTATAAAAAATATAAGACAGGAATGAAGCAAATTAGACAACAAGACAATTTTGTATAGCTATGCTAGTGGCTCTGGTTGCACAGTGATGCTTTGAGCTAAATGCTAACATTAGCATGCTAATGCGCAGTGATTAGGCTAGGTGTAGTTTAACGTGTTAGCATGTTTACATTTGTCACAAAACTGTCACAAAACACAAAGATGAGAATGTCTTTAATTTTGCTGGGATTTGGTCTCAAACCAAAATATTAAATCTACATTTAATGATGGTGGCGCTAGATTAAAGTATATTTAAAATATATTAAATGAATAAATAAATCCTAAAATAGATTTATCCCTTTTTAAAAATTGTATGAGTTAATTTGACATGGACAGTAAAAAAACATTTTCATCTGTTGTCCCTGGTCACATATTAAAAAGCACAAAGCCAACCGAAATAAATAGTTTAAAAACATATGGATGATACTTACAGTCCGAACAAACATGGGGATATTTTTGTTTCACATATTTTACCAGTGATATCAGCTCTCATGTCCACAGGTCCTTTTTGTGCAGATTACATCGCATCAGTGGGAAAACCTAAGAGGAATTATGTATAGAAATTTTGTTTACATTTTTTACACATTGGGTGGAGAAAACACAAAGATGCAGGCATGTCTCTGAGGAGCTTGTTTAACTGATTATTGTTGTGTAAATATTACTGTCAGAGAGGAAATGGTTTAGTAATGGTAAAATGTGGAAATGCTTTTCATCACCACCATCTTTTTTCTTTGCAGAATGCTGTTTACAAGGGAGAATATACATCTACTCATCCAACAGTCAGATTGTTTTGGGAGGTTTTCCACGAGTTTCCTCTAGAAAGAAGAAGCAGTTCTTATGTAAGCATTTGATTGCCTCATTGCTCAGTCTGCAGGACAGTTTAGTTCTAATGTTGTTCCTGCATGAGAATATACTGTACTAAACTGTCTGCAAGCACCCTTAAAGGTGGAGTACAGGTGAACTTACGGTTATCCAGAGTATCAGAAGAGTTGCGTCATTTAATTTCAAGTCAAGTGGCTTTATTGACTTGACTGCATATAATACAACTTTGCCAAAGGAAAGAAACGCCGCAATGGAGGATTGTGGAGCTCTGTATGGTTCTAGGCTGCCCCTGGAACAGTCACTCGTTATTTGACATTAAACGCATCATAACTGGTGTGCCAGAGCTGGAATGTCGCCACAGACACCAGATTTAAAAATTCCGGTATACTACGAATACAGAGAGATTTACCTGGCGGCGACGAGCTTAATCAGCATTGCGTGAACTTGTTTGGCGAGGGCTTGAATTTAACAGAATTTTCAGCCATAAGCCTCCGATAAGGAAGAAAAATCTTGAGAAGGAACAAGATCGTTTATAGAGTCTTATTTTTTTCAGTTTTATATCCTTAGGCTGATCGGATCTCATATCATGAAATTACCATTAATTTATGTACTTAGGTAATTTCCTTTTTAGGTGGGCTCACTAAAGGTCTCTCAAGGGATTTGAGGATATTTGAGAAAAGACATCTTATATTCTACACAGGGCTTTTTTGTCTTGTTTTCTGGATAATGTGGACTTTATTTCTCCACCCCTCCACCTCCACTTATGAACACGTTGTATCTCGTTTGTTTAATCTGTTCAAAAACTAAAGGGTAAAAAGAAGTTGTGGCTTTATGAGGGGTTACGTGCCAGACTATTGTTTGACTGGGAGCAGTGACTTCCAGGAGTCTCACGGAGACTACAAGGCTCTGGGAAGTTGCACTTGTTTTTGTTGTGCAGATTAAACATACAAGATATACCCTGTAAATGAGTGAGTTTATGAGGTGCTGGTAGGTAGATTTTGTGTGTTAACACTAAGCTAGCTCATAGACACGCTGTAAACTCTGAAGGAGCCAATAAATCCTGCACACTGTTGATCACCTAAGGATGCTTT
>NW_024044301.1:0-23060 GCF_014851395.1 Micropterus salmoides
GAGCAGATTGTAATATTTGGTGTTATAGCTCTCATACTCCCTCATACTGGTCACTGGAAGTTCAACATGGCCCCTCATAGCAAAGCACTCTCTGAGGATCTGAAAAAAGAATTGTTGCTCTACATAAAGATGGCCTAGGGCAGGGGTTTTCAAAGTGTGAAGCGGGCCCCTCAGGGGGCTCCCAAACAGTTTCAGGGGAGCCTTAGTGAATGGAAGTGAAAAATATTGCATTAGTTATTGCATTAGTTATCAAAAGGAGATCACATAGAGTAGCCTACATGTGTGAGAGTTCAGAGTACATAGTTGTTGGGAACTGTTTCCCCCCATCAGAGCCAGAAACTAATAAATGCCTTAGGACAGACCTTTTATGACTATTTGGTGCAGTCAGAACTTATGTCAAACAGCACAAATAATATAACCATGACCCCATAGGCATCCAGGAATTGAGTAAAGCTTACCAATAAAGTAAAGATGTGGTTGGCGGGGGTACCGTTCCCAAGCTTTGTCTGAACGGAAGCCCGCTGTCTCAGACTTTGAAAACCCCTGGCCTAGGCTATAAGAAGATTGCCAAGACGTGAAATTGAGCTGCAGCACGGTGGCCAAGACCATACAGTGGTTCAATAGGACAGGTTCCACTCAGAACAGGCCTCGCCATGGTCGACCAATGAAGTTGAGTGCATGCGCTCAGCGTCATATAAATAAAATAAAAATATGAGTGCTACCAGCATTGCTGCAGAGGTTGAAGGGGTGGGGGTCAGCCTGTCAGTGCTCAGACCATATGCTGATCACTGCATCAAATTAGTCTGCATGGCTGTCGTCCCAGAAGGAAGCCTCTTCTAAAGATGATGCACAAGAAAGTCCGCAAACAGTTTACTGAAGACAAGCAGACTAAGGACATGGACAACTGGAACCATGTCCTGTGGTCTGATGACACCAAGATAAACTTATTTGGTTCAGATGGTGTCAAGCATGTGTGGCGGCAACCAGTTGAGGAGGTGTGTCTTGCCTACATTCAAGCATGGTGGTGCGAGTGTCACGATCTGGACTGCATGAGTGCTGCTGCCACTGGGGAGCAACAGTTCATTGAGGGAACCATGAATGCCAACATGTACTGTGACATACTGAAGCAGAGCAGGATGCCCTCCCTTCAGAGACTGGGCTGCAGGGCAGTATTCCAACATGATAACGGCCCCAAACACACCTCCAAGACGACCACTGCCTTGCTAAAGAAGCTGAGGGTAAAGGTGATGGACTGGCCAAGCATGTCTCCAGACCTAAACCCTATTGAGCATCAGTGGGGCGTCCTCAAACAGAAGGAAGGTGGAGGAGCGCAAGGTCTCTAACATCCACCAGCTCCGTGATGTCGTCATGGAGTGGAATAGGACTCCAGTGGCAACCTGTGAAGCTCTGGTGAACTCCATGCCCAAGAGGGTTAAGGACATTTTGGGCACAATCTGGACATTTTCATTTTTTTTGTTTAGGATGTCTGCACTCTTTGTTTGCTTTCTTCTTACATTATTCATAGATATATATACTTTTTTAAAGAAAAAAAAGTAAAGGATGCTGGAGTAAATACACACACACACACATATTGCTTTTTAGAGAAAACATTCAGATGTAAACCCCATTTTCATAAGTACTGTACTTTTATTTTTTACTATTACACATTTTATCCCAGTAACTGTAACCGATTAGGCTACAATTATATTTATTTTGTAATTAAATTACGTAACTAAATTACATGTAACTAGTTACTCCCCAACACTGCAAATAAATAACTCTGACTTTGTTAAGTTTATATCATACTTAGCTAGATAACATCGTTTTTTTCTATATATACTACATTAACCGTCATGCTCTTCGTGCTGCGCGATGACGCCACAGAACATCAACAACTCACATGTGGCCTAAAGAGAGCGCCGTTGCTGCTGTGCTGCTAGCAACGACCGGGAATGTGGAGCTGACTTCCCAGCAGAGACGCCACATTAAAATAAATATTTCCCGTTTGTACACAGCTATACCTGAGCCGACATGCCTCCGAAGAAACCCGCCGCACCCGCGGGGAATAAAAAACTCAAGAGAAGAAAAAGGAAAAGATAATTGAGGTACAAACTAACTTGAGTTAGCATGTCGGTGTTTAGCGTTAGCTGACGTGCTAACGGACATATGCACGTTAGCGGTGAAGCTATCAGGGCCTTGCCGCCGCTGTAAGTGTTCGCATTTGTCCCATTAAGGTTGATCTATGCCCCTAACGTCAGCAGCTTAAATTATGAGACATAACACAATGTATTTGTAGCGTATCACATGAATGTCTTGGTTATAACTTACATGAGAGGGCGTCGAAGCGCGGTGCCACGGGCCTGTTCGGCCCCACAGGAGAGACGAGGGACCCGATTTTAGCCTGTTTCGATCCGAGCTAAAACCGGTCAGAAGCTGGTCATTATTAAACTTAATGTGTGTGTTGTCAAATATGTTTCTGTTAATGCCGATGTCGTGCCCTGAAAGCAGCTGTTGATTCGGCTAATCATCTTTCTGTCAACGTAACCACACCGGCTTGTTAGCGTTAGCCGCCTTTTGCTGATGTACATTAGTTAACACAGATTGCACTGGAGTTAGTTTTTTTTTTCCCTATGATTTATTAATTCAGAAATTGTCATGTTTTATCTGCATTGACTGTTTTGACTTTACAACAGGTTAGAAGAACTTAGCAAGCCCACTTGTGTGATGGCATTTCGTGTACCATCCAAAATAAGATTTATTGCTTACAAATCCCACCAAAAGTCCAAGAACAATGACTTTATGCTATTAAAAGTATTGTTTGTGTATTCAAAGCCTGATATAGCTTATTCCTCTTTGCCATAGACCTTCATTGTTGTCCAGGAAGTCGTGAGTGACAACGACATTTTAATCTGTGACTGAATGCAGTCCCTAAAACACACTAGTGTTTTGAGTAATATGTCCAAAATACCCAGCTATTTTGAATTACTGAGCCCTTTTTTTTTTTTAGAGTAAAACTATATTTTACATCTTCATTACATCTATATTTGTTGAAAAAGGATTTCATCATGTTGCCTCAGATTTGTGAAGTGAATCCACTGTTTGGCATCAAGTGTTTGTTCTGACCATGAAGAAAAGATTAAAACCACAATTAACCATCTGTTTTCTTCAACTTTCACTCAGGAGCAAAAATCAGGCTCTAAACTTGAAAGAAATAATACTTTGACATTTATCGTGATAATTATTATCAATATGGAATGATATTTAATTTCGTGATAACATTTTTGGCCATATCGCCCAGCCCTAATACTTTAAGACATTGTTACATAATGCCAGCCACATTCCTCAATTTTAAACAGCCTTGTTTCTCTAAGAAGACCCTTTGTAGCTAAATGCCAGCTAGACAAACTCAACCCTTGCTTATCTTCTCCTTATTGTCTTTAGTCTTACCACTCCAGCTCAACTACCAGTTGAAAGGGTAGACTGTATAGTTATAGTTATTTAACACTGTTAGTATTTGGTCACTAGAGCTCTAAATCAGATGTTGGTGGACATGTTAAACAATGCAATGTAGAATCACCATTTTACCAGTCAAAGATTTCCCTTTCAAAACTTTCCACAACCACACAGTGTACAGGGACCTTTCAGCTCTGTGCTGCTTTAAGTGGCTTTCCTCCTTATCATTTGTATTTTGTTGATTTTGTAATTAAGGAAAACAAGTGCAGGAACTCGTTCTTGTTAAATTGGAACTGCCTGTTCAGGGGATGTTTATTGGAAGTCAATTATGGAACCAGCGATTTGTATTTTTGTTCCTTCTAGGACAAGACATTTGGCTTGAAGAACAAGAAAGGGGCCAAGCAGCAAAAGTTCATCAAGAACGTCACTCAGCAAGTCAAACATGGACAACAAAGTGCCAGACAGGTTAGGAGGCATTTCTTGTTTTGTTGTTTTTCTCCATCCTTTTATATCGCTGACTGTCTTTGATTTGGTCCTCAAATCAAACACTCTTGTCTCTCTGCTTTGCTGTTTCTCACTTTACTGATTTTCTCCTTCTACCAAATAATTTCTATGTCATATGTACAACAAATGCAACAACTTACCACTGGTTTAAATCTTTGTGAGCTAATTTCATTGGATCAGATCATCTTTGAATATATCTACCTTCTCTGTTTGTGTAGGCTGAGGCAGATAAGACCGGCAAGAAGACTGACAAGAAGAAAGAGTTGGAAGAACTCAATGAGCTTTTTAAACCCGTAGTCGCTGCCCAGAAAGTCAGCAAAGGTAAACAAAGTGACCGAAGATGAATGAATTGTAACTTTCCTCTTGCTAATCTTCGATTTTAGTTGTTCATCATTTAATTAATGCCGGTGTTCTTGTGTGCCTCCATTACATTTGAACAATGTACTGGAAAAGATAATCAATTGTCCACTCTCCTCTCTTTATGCAGGTGTTGACCCAAAGTCAGTGCTGTGTGCATTCTTTAAGCAGGGTCAGTGTACCAAAGGTGACAAGTGCAAGTTCAGCCACGATTTGTCAATGGAGAGGAAATGTGAGAAGAGAAGTGTCTACGTGGATGAAAGAGACGAAGACCTGGAGAAAGGTCAGTGTATAGTGCAGGTAACCAGGATGTATTATAGGCTTCGGGTGGTATTACAGTACAGATTGATCATATTGGCTCTTACATTTTAGTTTATTTTCTATGCGCTCAGTTTGGATTTGAGTGGGTATGTTTAAAATATCTTCTAGAAATGATGAAAGAGTCTGTAACTAAAAGGTATAACTGCTAAATTTCAAATTACGTCACTTATGATTTTTAGAATTTAGTTGAGTATACTATCTAGTTCTCTGCGAGTTTAACTATAGATCGGCGTCGAAGGGTGGTCCTCCAGCTGTGTAAGTTGTTTACATTTATTTTTATTGAATAAGGGAAAGCAGCAAAGGTCATTGCCTGTTTATGTCCTGATAACTGTCAAGGAAACGGTTATATAATTGAGGAATCTCTAAAACGCACTGTGCATCGCGTAGAAAAACTTTTAAGGAATTTAACTCTGGCAGCGGACATGTGCAATACCGTGAAACTGACAGTATTGCACCCACTTGTCACTCTGCCTATAAGATTGCCCGCGCTTCCCTTCCTACCTGCTCGCCTCTCATTGAAAATGAATTACCAGGCTCTTCAAATGCTTCCCATCTGAAGAGGCCGTAATGTGTTATATTACTGTATGACGCTGAGCGACCTCAGAATTTCTACATCATAATTTTTCTTAATAAAAATTATGTTTGATATAATCGTTCCAAATTAGTTACAGCAACTTAATATGTAGGCCATCTGATTAAAAACTTATAATTGCTTGGCATTCAATATTAGAATTACGTGAATTGTAAGATTTCTTCTTTGTTTATTTAAATTTGAAGTGATTTGTTCAGCATTACAGAAAAGAGCTAATTTTTAATCACCAGAAAATCAGATACTGTTGTGCATTCCCTTTCTCATTGTTTCTTTTTTTTGTAAAACTCTTGGGTACTGTTGTATTATTGAACATCGGGCCTGTTGTGTTCTGTTTAGACACTATGGATAACTGGGATGAGAAGAAGCTGGAGGAGGTGGTCAACAAAAAACACGGAGAGGCCGAGAAGAAAAAGGCCAAAACACAAATTGTAAGTCTGTTCTGGTGATGAATAATGAACAATGACTGAAGACAGGGAAATCATTAAATTAAATAATTAAATGGTCCATTTGATAATTGATGATAAATGAACAGTTGTTTCCAAAAATTGTAAGGAATTCTCACCTCGCAACGCTTTCCTCGCTTGAGTACATTCGCTGCAAGTGTTCACACACACAACGCGAGAAGGCGATTTTAACGTGAATAAACACAACTTGCCATTACTACAACTGTATGAACCCAAAGTAAACATTTTGCTGTGATTAAAAAGCAATAAACGGATTAAACTGATGCCAAAATAACTACAACATAATGCAGATTTCTTAAACATATGAATTCATGCTTTGTCAGGTCTGTCAGCAAGACAGCAGGACAACAACTTCTAAAATGTTTGTTTTCTGAATGGAGTTCGGATCGATCAGGGCTATTCTATGCTAACTTGGTCACAGTAAAGTACAACGATAGCTGGAATAAAGTTAGACACATGTTTTCTGAACTGACCAGGTAGTTCAACCTCCTCGCTTTCTTTTCTCCAAGTAATGTCCAGTTTTGTCCGTTTTTTATATAAATATGAAGTCGTAGTCCAACTGAGCTAACGATGCTATCAACCACACTGGAACCGGATGTGCACGGAAGCTGCTGAGAAGCTTCATGGAAGATAAATCAATGTTGTAATCCCAAAAACTAAAGTAAAAAGATAATTTAATAAAAGCAGTTTACTCCGAGCTCCTCCCGCGAGTAAACGGCGTAGTTGTCAGAGCCAAATCCGACTGACTACGGGTGATTATTTGTCCAATGTTTGCAGCGTTGCTCCCTGCTCCTCTCCCCCAAATTTAGCAGCTCTCAGCCGGCCAGCAGATTTTTAATCCCCCGCTCTGCCCGGCCCTCTCCACACATCGCTCTGAAGCCTCAGTCACATACAGACAATCTCAACACTGATAGGCTATCGCGGCTCAACGTCATGCGACTTCTTCGCTTGAGTTGAAAATATACGTGTCTACGTGTCTTTGCATTGACTTTGTATGTAAACTGCCCAAAAGGAGCCCAAATTGGTTTTCCAGTGTTGCAATCTGCATGTGGAGAAATTAAGTCATGTAAAGGAGATCAGACAGAAGTATGGGGATGATGAAAGGGATGAAGAAGAAGAGAGAACCAAATCCAAGGGTGAAAAATCTACAAGGGTTTCCAGGGACAAGGTTTGGGCAGCAGTGGAGGTTTTAGCTTTGATCAATCATTACATACATCTTTGATCCCTGATGTATTCCTCTTATTGCTGGGGGCAATAAAACAAAAAACACAAGGAATTAATGTTGGTGATGAATTCAGTTTGTCCCCCAAACATGTGGACCCACTTGACAGTCAGTGGAAGTTAATATTCAGTAAGGTAATAATAGATGCTAAGATGCTGTATGTTTCCCGGTTCCCCTCTGTGTAACATTATCTACTCTGTTGTGTCGTCTGCAGGTGTGTAAGTACTTCCTGGACGCCATAGAGAATAATAAGTACGGCTGGTTCTGGGTGTGTCCTGGGGGCGGTGGAGAATGTATGTACCGGCACGCCCTGCCACCCGGCTTTGTACTTAAAAAAGACAAGAAAAAGGAGGAGAAAGAGGAGGAGATTTCGCTGGAGGAACTGATAGAAAATGAGGTAAGGATGGATGGAGTGATGCAAAGTCACAAGGGAAAACAGTTACTACAATCCAACTCTGATATTTTTGGATGCTTGGGGTTTATAAGAGCAGCAAAGGCGGCTTAGAAGAGATGAGCTGAGAGGAATGAATGTGAGGATGCTTCATCACATTATTAATGTGCAGACCATCTTTGTTCCATAACATAGGCTTTGTACTGCTTCCTGTATCTCAACAAGCAAGGTTGCCGCCATCCTGGCGGTCACGTGTTGAATTGGGTGTGCACAAATGAAAAGGAGAAATTGCTGATGTTGGTGCTGAATTATTAAATCAAATTATTATCAAATTAATAAGAAGAAGAAAGTTTAAACAAATGCACACTACAGGTAGCTTCTAGTGGAAATGTCAGAAGTGTTAACAAGACAGTGGTGGTTAGCTACCATCCTTGTTGGCTAACATTAGTCAGGGTTGTGATCTCTCCGAATAATTTTTCGTTTACTAATTATATGTTTGATTAGTACTAGTAATAAAGGGAATGAGCTTTATTTGTATTGCAACTTCACACAGAGTATAGTCCAATAAAGCACAGTAAAACTATTTTATAACACAGATATAAATCTCAGAAAGCCAAATTGGATGTAACGAACTGTAACTGCTTGCGTTTAGATATTGCCGCCCAAAAGCTTAGGAACTCCAACATGGCTATCACACAGGGTCCGATGTCAAATGCTCTCTAAATACTGTCCATGGCCGATGTTATGAAGCTCTCTCTACTGTCCGCACCCTGATGTCTGTGTCTTCCCCTGCAGCGTGCCGCTCTTGGTGCTGATGTGACTCGAATCACCCTGGAGACTTTCCTGGCTTGGAAGAAGAGGAAAAGGCAGGAGAAGGTTGGGACATATTTAATCATTTTATTAACATCAGTTTGTCACCAGAAATGTTTAATTTTAAGGCCCCTGAGGCAAATTGGGATTTGTGATATTGGGCTCTATAAATAAAATGGACTTGACTTACATTTACCTGCGGAAATTAGGTCTTCTGATGATTAAGGACATTGTGATGAGTTTTTATTCTATGATTAAATCAGAAGACTTAGTAATTCTATGTGGATACACTTAAAAAAATGCTCTTCATTAACAGGTGGACAAAGCGAGGGAGGAGATGGAGAAGAAGAAGGCTGACTTTAAGGCTGGAAAATCGCTTGTGGTAAGTGTGGCTCCGACTTAAATTTCTGTGGTCACTTTGAGTCTTTATCTTGTCTCGTTTTACCGACAGTGATGCTACAGCAGACAGTATTTCCAGGATTTAATTAAATCTCATGCATCTGCAGGTAAGCGGCCGCGAGGTGTTTGAGTTCCATCCAGAGTTGGTCGACGATGACGATGCTGAAGCCAGTGACACTAGATATGCCAGCGAAGACGGGGAAGATGATGAGGAAGAGGTAATTGTGAAATTATCAACACTTTACAAATGTTTCACAGAATGTGTGAGACTCTGCTCTCTGCCTCCAGAGCAGATGAAAACCTCCTACGGTCAGTGGTTATTTAATTTGGCTTTGTATGACTTCATATTTATTTGTGCTCTATGGTCCTCAACACTTGAAGTGAGGTGTCCCAGCACAATAACTGCACTCAACGTTGTTTGATGTCTCATATAGTTTGCATTGTTTGTACAAAATATCTGCAGTGTAACAGTGTTGTGATACTGGCTCTCTGTGTTTCAGTCTTTTTGGTCATGCTGTGAGGTCGGTATTGTCGGATATTTTTCTGAAATATTCTAAAGCTTTAAATATTTTAATTAAGCTTCAAGTATTTAAATATTTTAACACAGGGAACAAAGGCATCAAGTGTGTTTCTGTAGTGCTAAGATTTGTTGAAATTATGCAAATGAACCCCTCCATCCGGGAGGAGGAAAGAAATATCCTCACACCATGAGCTGCTGCTCTGTTGAACAGTGTAGGAGAGACGTAGACCATAAAACGTGTATCCTACAGATAATATATCTCTTACTGCTTTAATGTCCAATAACTGGTTAAAATAGAATCACAACTAGAGCCCAAACTGCACAAAGTGAAGTCAAACTAAAACCAAGGCGCGGACGACAAGTAATCCCTACAGTTTCCACACCTTAAATATGAGACCGGACGTATTTTTTCCCTACACTGTATTGCCTCATCCGTAAGCAATTATATTTCATATTTCTTACAGGTGATGCAAAGTTGTTTGCTGCAGACATTGTGGCATTTTTTTGTATTTAAATGGTCTAATTCCTGCTGAATTGCAGCTGCCTGCCTTTTTACACAGCAAGTGATTTGCCTGTTAATTATCTGCACCTGTTGTACACTTGTGTGCTCCTTAGTAGATTCAAGGCTGTAAATAAAGTGCACAAGTTAAATGCAACAATAAAACATTTTTCATTAATTCCTTTAATTAATCTAAACTTAATTAAACACAACATCGCTTATGGTCCCTTAATTAATTTCATTAATTGTTTTGTCCTCTGGTACTAAAATGTGCAAGCATTTTGTTTTGTGAAAATCTGTTTTTGGTGCCAACTTTGAAGTATTTATTCAGAAATTCTCTTAAGAAGCTTTCAATTTGTCTCTGAATATTGCAGATATCCTGATACAGCTAATTACAAATCTGTTACCTTATTTATACAAAGTACTTAGTATAAAAGACTCACTCTTAGTCAGCATCCAGAATTAACCCTGAACGCTGCACTGAGGGCAAAATGACTCCTTGTCGCTTTATATGACAACACACTTTCAGGACATGTGAACAGTCAGATTTTATGTTGTTTCAAATAGAACAAAAGTCACACTGTTGTAATAAATCTCAAGCAAATAAATCTGCTGTTAATTTAATTGAGTGGGGTTTTTTCAGCTAGAACCAACATGAAAGAATCTTTTATTCTCCCAAATCCACAACACACAGACCAACTGTACGAGATTTTAAAGTGCAATACAGTCCATTTTAATCATCAATAACTTTTTGTTTTTCAATATAAAAATCTCAAACCACTGCCAATATAGATGGTGCCCACCCTTCAACATTTCACACCAGTGAGTTTGTAAAGGAAATCAATCCATCCATCCTCACCCGCTTATCCTGCATCGTGGAATTTTACTGGTATCTGTATCGACTAATACATTTCTGGTATCATGACATCCCTTCTCCTGTCTAAACCTTTATATTTTCTTTCAGATCAGTAACAGCACAGACGTCCAGGACATAGACTTATCCCGCTTTGTTCCACAAGAGGTGACCACTCGGGCATTACGGTAGCATCCACAGACCGTTTCACCTCTAGGAAAAAGACTCAGCGGACAGAAATGGACAACGGTAGGAAAAACTTGCTGATTATAAAAGTGATTTCTGCCTAGTTGCCATGTCAGTGCTGGTCAGTTTGTTGGCTTCACACAATCTGTAACAAGCCAATACAGATGAAAATGATCAATACTTTTGATACACAATCAATCCCCGCTTCCTTTCTCTTCACATCTACAGGGGAGCAGATGAACGAAGCCTGTGGTGGCGCTGAGGCCAACGGGCTTTCGGGAGCAGAGGGAGACGGGGAGGAGGACGGAGGAGGGGAGGAGGAAGAGGAGGTACCGGTGGACGAGAACCTTTTCACAGGAGAAGATCTAGAGGAGCTGACGAGGAACTGAACACACTGGCGCTGGACGACTGAGAAAGGGAGCGCGTGAGAGGGAGGGAGCGTGAGGTGGAAGTTAGGACGGACTAAATGACTAACGGATGGACTGATGGATGCATGGAGCTAAACAACAAAGAGACCAGATGTTTGAATGATTTTAAAATTCAGAGACTCCAGTAATAAAGCCTGATTATATCATGACATCACTTCCTGTCTCTGCCCCCCTCTGTTTTTTGTATCACCCCTCTCACAGGTTACCATGTCCTTGGCCCTTTTGTCCATTGGGTGTCCAAATTTTCACAGCAAGGGCCAGTTAGTGTTTACCAGGGCCAACTTCACGTGAATGTTTCTTGTAGGAGGAGAATTTGTTGTGCACTTTTGTTGCTCGGCAAACTCGCTGGCTAACGTTGAAACTGAAATTACTTTTAATAAATTGGGCTTTGGTTGCTTCTCGATAATCAGTTAAATATTGAATATAATTTTCTGAGTGAGACGATGTAAGGGCTTAAAAATGAAAGCACTATACTGATTGTACAGTGGGATAACACTTCAATAAATCCAATAACATCATTGACAGATGTTTGAAAGAGCTGAACAATGTGGGCCATGAACAGGGTGATTCTGTTGTAAGAAACTGAATCTGTTCAGAGCCTCACCTGCTCTCATACCAAAATAAAAGCTCTAGTTTGAGGTTGCACTTTCCTTCTACTGAAGATTCTTTCCCTTCTTGTGTTATGGAAATCTGTCATGCAACCTTTTGAAGGAAAAGTCCAGACCAAGCTTCTAAAATGTCAGCCATGTTTCTGAGACCTGATTAGTGCTACAATGAAGCTCCAGCAGGGAAACCAAATGGTATCAGCCCAGTATTGTAAATAATGTTCTCGAGTCGCCTCCTGAAGAAATAAAAGATTACTGTACATCCAGTGTGTGTCTCTTCTTGAATGTTAAGTCCTACGTTATGAATTAAAGCTGCTATTATCAACATTTTTGTAGTGATGTATTAAATGACGTGAAAGCGGGTCGCTTGTAGTGATGAGCCTACAGAAAAGCCGCTTCCTTCTGCTTTATAGTCAGTTTCAGCTCATTGTTCAGCTGTTTTGGTTCACACTGATGTGTTTTTGGCTGCAGCGGTCAGTGTCAGAGAACAAGTCTAAAAACCCACTGACTATCTGCTCAGCACCAAATGGACAGACAGTTGGGAGACTTGCTCATGAACATACTGGATTTATTCACAGCTAAAGAGAAATAATTACCTCAGGACTTAGTAGAGACTTAAAACAGCTAGA
The DNA here is from genome assembly GCF_014851395.1 of Micropterus salmoides. Taxonomy (NCBI): domain Eukaryota; kingdom Metazoa; phylum Chordata; class Actinopteri; order Centrarchiformes; family Centrarchidae; genus Micropterus; species Micropterus salmoides. The sequence goes on from NW_024044301.1 coordinate 12,234, forward strand.
AGAGAATGAATAAACTAATAAACAACTCCAGATGGTCAATAATAACTGTTTACTGACACGTTTGCCATATTTTTGCGATACCCACCTGTTTGTAGAAATGTGTACATGCAGTTTTTGGGAACTGAAGTAATTTCTTTTTCCCATTACGGCTAATTCAACCTGTATGGGGACTCCTGTTGCCTCCAAGTTCCCATCAAGTACAGAGCAGCAGCAGCAGCATCAAGGCACACTATAGACTGCAGATAATTTTGCAGAGACCCCACAAACCAAATAATATACTGGACCCAGGTCGTCTGTACGACAGTTTAAGGTAGTTTGAGACACGGAATCATTTCAGGGTTTGCACCAGGTTAAGCATAAAAGGGCCCTTCTATATGCCAGGGCCAAACGATTAAGTAATAATGCAGGACCCAGGTGATATTGTTAATTAGAAAAAATTTTGCACATAACAAATTGCCAACTGAGACAGTGAACCTAAAGATTTTGGGGTCCCTGAAGGTCTGTGGCCTGAAGCAGTGCCATTGATGTTGAATATAAACTGCATTTCTTCAGATCAAAATGCTTTTAGGGTTCTTAATCATGGCATTCTGCCTAAAATGATTACATGGCTGGCGCATCATGAGGGTAATCAAAGTAAACAGATTAGTGGTTGACCGATATTTACAGAGCAGAGTGGCCGATAACTGATATGCCATGTATATTTCTATTATTCCATACAGAAAACAATCTAACATACATATTATCTTAGCCAGTAACGTTGTTTTATGTGGGCTTTTAATTAATTAATGAAATAAAAAAGTACATTGTAGAATGTGACTGGTGTTTAAGGGAGAGCGAGATAGTTTGTCAGAAGTGACGTCATTCAACTGCATTATTCTCTACAGTATTACCATATATATTTAAAGCTAGCCGGTAATGGTCTTTCATTAGGCCGGCTGTCATTTATGAGAAGTGTTAACATTTCCAAAAGACGGTGGTGACTGAGGACATTTAGGGCTCAAAACCATCGCTATGATCATTCCACAGCAGTCACACTGAAAAGAGTGCCTGCAAATTTGTGTTCAGACATCTTGTGTTTTTGGCCTTCTGAGAGCAGGCATCGGCCGATTAATCAGTCTATCACTAATACACACACATCGTTGAAGTGGCCCAGATTTACATGTAAGTGAAGTATCGTCTTGATTAAACCTGAAAAACTAATATAGCTTCATAAAAATGTCAGCCTACCACATTTACAACTGTCACACACTCATACCTACCGGGGGGAGGCTTGTTGAGCAGCTGTCATCCATATTCAGAAAATTAGTAATTTAATAGGCAGCTGGCAGTGATTTGACAAAGACTTGGTATGTGTCCCATAAAATCTACATAATTTACATTTCCCTCTGCATACACATTGTCCCATTGATTCCATTTAGCATACTTTCTTTTTATTCCACCACTATTCTGAAGAATAACATCTATTTAGCAAAACAATCACATGAAAGAAATACAACAAGAGATCTGGCACATTTTCAGACAACAAAAAAAAAGATTCAAAGATGAACTTTAAGCTGTCATCCAGGACAGACAGTTTTTTACATTTCACATAACGAATTTTTTATTAAAACATAACTGTCCAGGCACCAGCAGGCAGCTACAAAAGAGACAAGACAAACTGATGTGTGTTCACCTGATCTTTATTTTTACTGAAACAACAGTTCACAGTGAATCTGGTAAACACATTTGCACTAAGCTGGAAATGAGATTACAGGTCATACCATAAGAGAAAAAAAAGGAAGGACCAGGTGTGAAAAACAAAACTGTCTAGATCCAGCTTTACAAATCTTGTTTTTTAGCTCCTCAACAGAGTGCAGCCTCCTGCCCACAGTTCTTCAAGAAGAAAATACTGCCAACCTCCTGAACTACAAAACTTTTAAACTTAAAATGAATTCAGTAGTCTGCGTAAAAAGCACGACACTCACCACAAACTACACAAACTGGCGTTGTTGCTTCTGTTCACAGAATGCATATGATTCCATTTTAGTAGTGGATGCTTCTGTGTACTTGGTATATCAGTGAGTCACAGCAAGGTCACTGACCCAAAAGTAAGGTCAGACAGGTGTCAAAGGTCGTGTCAGAGGTCGGGTGAAGGTCTCGATGTCGGTCGGTCGGTCTGTCAGGTCAGGTGTCATTGTGTCATGACAAGAGTCGCCTACAGGGAACAAGAAGCTGCAGTGTTATTCACAGGAAGAGAAACAACTGTCATCAGAAACTTGTTGACATCTTGTCAAAGAACTGCTTCCCGTACGAACGGCCAATAACAGTTTGACAGGTGCGCACAGGTGTGTAAGAAGACTGCTGGTGGGCTTGTCAAGACGGAAGCTCTGACACACAGTCTACAAAGAATTTTCACTGGGAGGTAAAACTTGATTTTTTTACTGTATTTTATGTACAGAAACTGCATCATAATATAATCTAACACCATGTAACGGAGGCAGCATGGTGGTAGACTAGGGGAAAGCCCTGCTAACAAGCTTTCTTTGTCATTTTTTAAAGGCTTGTGTCACAGAGGGCAATGAATCTGCAAGTTCAGCCAGAGAGTATTAAGTTATAATTAGGAATACCTGATGTTATACATGTGACATCACAGTACTACGTTGTATGATGCAGTTGTAGTGACTGCATCTCAGGTTAAATTACGTTTTGTTTTCAGTTATAGACTGTAGACTACATTTCCATCATCATACAGTTACTGTGAGGTCTCCTCAAACTGCCACTGAGCGTGTTTCTGTGTTTGCACTGATACAGCACATAACTTTCCACCATTTGCACCACATTTCGTATGCTAAATTAAGACTTTGATTGGCTGATTGATGTTTGTAAAGAACATCTGTACTGTATTGTCTGTTTGTTCTGCACGTCTACCTCAAGCATATGATAACTGCAACACACGCTGGGGTAGCATTAAGAAATGTCCTCAGCAAGAATATATGAGAAATGTATGCGTGAGTGTGTCGCAGGCACAAGCCATGTAACAGGCCTCACCCAGAATACACTTACACTATTACTTTGTTACCAAAATACTTGGCATCCAATTGTCCAGTTATTCATACTGGTGTTCCCTGCAGGAGAAAACCTGGCACTTACCGGTCATTTCTTTCACGCGGTCCTAGTAGGTACGAGGACGTTTATGAGATTCTTCTCTGGGAGGATCAGCCAGCATCACCTTCATCTTTACTCCATTGACGACCCGACCGTGGAGCACTGCCATGGCCTCATCTGCACACTGAAAGAGAGAGACAGAGATTAACATAAAGAGGGAAGACTTGGGCAATCTTCTCTATTTTCATAACTTCACTTCTTTCATTATTTAAGAGCTTATCCTCCATCAGTTCAGAGTCTCACCTGTTTGTCTGCATACTTCATGTATCCAACCTTTCTGCCAGGAACCAAATGGACCTCAATAAGGGAACCAAAGCGACTATGGAGAGACAGACAAAGGGAGACAGAGTTTAATTTTGCAGCAGGATTTGTTAAGGCTGATTGTCTGGAGCACCTTTTCACTAACATTGAATTGTCATTTCAGACCATTTCGCTTGATGCTCTCATCCAGAGTTGTTTGCAGTAACTAAGCTTAGAGTCGTGACTGAACCTCTAATGGACCATTGTTTCCATCATACGCACACTGTTTTCTGTACTTTGTGACATATACGATATATATTTACAATGTTATAAAGAAGTGAAATTGCGTTTTAACGTATGGGACATTTACCAGAAAACGTCCTCCAGGACATCCAGGGGCAGAGGGGAGGGGCTGAACACTACAAACAAGCGCTCCTTCGCCTTGCTGTCAGGCGGCGCAAGCTTCTTCAGAGGGGCAGACTGACGTCTGTCTGAACCCGGGACATTGGGGAGACAGCAGAGAAGCCCTGGAGGATACCAACAAACACACAGGATCAGCGATTCAGCTTAAATATTGTATTATTCTTATGAACAACAGTTCCAGGTAAAATGTGTTAAACCTTTTGCAATTACCAATTTTTATTTGATAAATTATTTAATCTGTAAAATGCTATAGATGGCAGAGGAGGCCTGGAGGAATAATTACCCAGAACAGTAATTAACCTTGAGTTGTTATTTACAGGGTGAGTTGTTTTCTAAAGTTAGACAAAAGGGTTAGACAAAATGTGATGTGCTTACAATTATATATATATATATATATATATATATATATATATATATATATATATATATATATATATATATATATATATATATATATATATATATTTTGTGGCAGTTGTTTAGATTAGTTTATCATAATCCGTCTGATATTCTGATGAATTTGTTTGTAAATACACCTTTTTAGAAATGAAGAAAGTGACTTTGCAAATACAGTATTTTTTGATCCCATCACCACTGATTTAATAAAACTAAAATGCAGGAATGGTGTTCAGAAACCTCAAAAAGTCTTGAGAGGAATTAAAGAGTGTGAATCTCAAGCAAGCAGAAACAGTGGCAAAAAATAACTCAAATAAGAACAATAAATAGCAAGGTGATCTGATACAACTTTGTTCATTTAGGCGCTGATTTAATGTACTCACAGGAGATTTCATTACTTGGCTGGACGAGGGTCCGTTCCACACTGCAGACATCATCTGGGTTGCAACAAACTGCATGGCCATCCGACCTACAGGACTACACACAAACACAAGCTGATCGTCATTGGTTCATACCCACTAAGTTGCTGTGACCAAATTACTTAAAGACTAGGCTGTATACAGACAGACAGAAAGGGGAGACACTCCATTACAGATATCAAATTTGTACTGGGAACATCATTATGAATATTTTTAACAATAAAAAAAAAAAAAATTACCAAAAATACGTGCAGACGTTACTGTTAGTTATCGTTGGCATATCTGTCCCAAGTTTTTATTAATGATATATTAACTTTAAAGGGCATTTCTACCTCATGCCTCCATTAATTGTGACCCTTCTGCAGACACACAGTGAGTGTATGCTGTTGTGTGTAAGTAAGTGTACACATGCATGTGTGTGTGTGTACCTGCTGCGTTCCTCTCCGTCGTCAACAAAATTTACTGCCAGTCTGTTGCCAGGTGGATATTCAAAGCCATTCAGCTTTTCTTTGGCGTAAACCGCTGATCCGAGGTTACTGTAGCGAATCAACGCATGACCTGAAGGCACACGACACACAGGAAACAAAAACAGCCAACAAGACTTTAAGATTTAAGTTGAATGCTTTAATTTTAAAGTCATTAAAATTTGCAGTTACAAAACACCCACATTTACGAAACATTACAAACTACAGTGAACCAATTTTAATTTTATGAAATAAAGAAAATTACTTTTTTTGTTCCAAAATAAAGTTTGACCTGTCAGAAAGAAGGATTTGAGTTCGAACTGATCAAGCACCCGACCAACAGAAAACTAATAAAATTACAAATAACAATTATTAATCGATGTTTTGACCTTTGACATCTGCCAATTCCAGTTTCTTAAATATGAGGATTTGCTTATTTTATTTATTCGATATCATTACAAAATTGAATACCCTTTTGGTTTATGTCTGTCAGTACACAATTAACTGTTGCTCTAACTTCCATACGAGCGTGGCCACCCACATTTGGTCATAAATGGTCTGGAAATTAACAGTGTAACAGTTTCCTCTTCTTTAAAGTGGAAAGCAAAGACTTCTCCTTTTGGGACAGCTGAAATGGTTTTCCATATCACAGGAAGTAATACGCAACTTTATCGGACTAGATGCTTTAGTGTCATCACATAGGCTATGTACAAAACTCAGGTCACACATTTATCATGAGAAAAATCTAGTAAGTGAACTTCTAGTTAGAATATTCTATCAAAGACACTTTCATTGTGCCCAAATGAATTAAGCCCATAGTTTGTGCTCAATCACTCACCTTTGCTCATTCCATAAGCGTCTCTCTGCAGCTCACAGTACTCCATGCCAGGAATGATGTCAAACAAAGCAAAAATCTGCTCTTGGGAAAGTGCAGCCCGTGTTGACATCATCAGGCACCGCGTGAAGTCACCGGAGCGGTAGTCCATGACCGGGTAGTTGCCAGGGTCAGCTGTAAAGGGAAGAGGGACCTCCGGGTCAATAACAGGACAGAGAAAGCTGCAGCAAGTTCCCATTTTAATTAAGTGCTTCCCCTTCTTGGATCACCTTTAAGTGAATGAAACAATACAACAGAAAAATGTATCCTCTACATGCCCTGTGGGACATAAGCTCCCTAAATAACTAATAACTCCCATGAACCTGACCTCATCAGCTGCTTGAATTTGTATTTGAGGTAATTTTCAGTGTCTTAAGTGACATTTTTTGAACAAACAATTTGTAACGTGCATTATTTATATCTATGTTTACTTGCTAGCAGTCTTCTTCCCTGCCTTTGATGGTGCACTGCTGTGTTTCTTGGCGTGTTACCGCCACCTGCAGATCAGTGGAATAATGTGAAATGGGAACCCACTTAGAGAAACATTGCTAAACAAATCCACAGGGTAACTTTAAATAGTAACTAGCTACTGGTTACTTGTTCTGAGCTGTCACACAACACTTCAAAGGAGTGACCTTAAATATTGATTAAGATATAATAATATCAAAAAACCTAAATAATGTTGTAATAATGTCTTCCCAAGTGCCATTAACTATAATGCATTTTGACAGCAACACGAAATACAGGAATCAGTGTCTGACTGACTTTAACTGCTGGTCATAGAATTTAAAAAACGGAAACATTAAACCCAGATTTAAAGAGAAAAGAAAGTGAATTAGGATCTAAACCAACTGCTTACCCAGAGGGAAGGCATACTGGTTCATGGAGTCACTGCCGCCGCCGCCTCCACCGCCCATGTATTCACCTCTGGCCGACCCCCCTGTGTACTCTTCTGTTGCTGCAGCCTTGGTGCGAGGTTCAGCCAGGATGGCTCTGTAAGCTAATAACACCATCATCTTCATTAACACCACAGTTCTGAGACAAAAATCTCCACAGCAACAACAACAGTGAAAGACACGATGGCTGAAAACGAATTATTCTGTTAATTGTTTAGTATGAGTGCAGTAGAAATTAAGGTCTCCCAGTACTTTTCCCCTCCAGCTACTTCTTCTACAAATACTGATTCACTAAAATAATGTAACATAATCTTACATTTGTCACAGTTCTCTATAGCGAGGGCAGCTTGGGAGGGTTTGTAGTATCTCACGTAGCCCAGTCCTTTACTTTCCCCTGTGGTCTTATTCTTGATGATCACGCAATACTCAATATCACCATACTCCTGAAAGAGAGACATTTTTAATATTTTTTGGACACACACACACTTACTGTTTTATTATTTATATTATTTTTATTTTTTTTAACACAAACACATACACTTTATTTTACGCTTTAATTACTTGTTTAGTGAAATGTATGGGGTTGATTGTTCTTAGTTTGTATGATGCTTTGGCAATATTGTTACACATTCATGCCAATAAAGCTATTTTGAATGAACTGACAGACAGAGGCAACAGCCAGGGATATTCCTCATTTTATACCAGTTGTTTGGGACATCAGATATGGCAAGAAACAACAGTTAGAGTCAATATAGAGTATTTTAAGACAGTCTAAAATTTAAATTTAGACTGTTTTAATGACTTTAAAAATATAAAAATAAGAATCCACTGGTATATACCATAGGAATAAATAATGTGTGAGGTATAATGAACCTGCTGCCTATTATTTATTTAATCACTTAATATGTGAAGGTAAAATATCTGCAAACCTCCATCTAATTTATCAGACATTTCCTATCTTGCATAGTTTCACATATATGTATAGTTATTTTACATATAGGCAACGGTAAAGGCAGAAAGAAGAAAGAAAATATAGGCAAGCAATGAGATGTAAAAGCACAGAAATGGTATATGACAAAGTAAGAATTGCGTGTTACTTTGAACGTGTTTTTAAGGTCCTCCTCTGTGAAGGTTTTGGGGATCATGACGAAGATCCTGGTCAGCTCCTCATCCTCAACGTCTCTGTGTCTTGTTGAAGACCGTGACTGGGCAATAAACACCTACACAAACAAGCAGAGAAGGGGAAAAAAAGATTGGTAATTATAATTAGTTACAAAACATTCAGATATTGATAGCAAGATCCTCATAAATGATGGATTTTGCAATTAAAAAAGACTGTAGGCATGGCGTATTTACCTGTTTCACGGTATGAAATGAAAATATCCAGTCAACCACTACTATGTATACTTTGACTACTTGATACCTCATGATTAAAACCCTACAATCATTTGATTTAGTTTATTATAGATGGATGACCAACTGGGCGAAGTGTGCAACTGACTCAAGGCTGCAGACATTCAGGGACCCCAAAATCTTCAGGTTCACTGTGTCTGTTGTTTTTGTTGCTTTTGTGGTACTTTTAAGTACATTTTGCTGATAATAGTTACATACTTTTACTTAAGTAATGTTTTTAATGCAATTACTTGTAGTGGTGCCTTTTCTCAGTGTGATATTACTACTTTTACATAAGTAGATATGAAGAGATATATATAAGAGATATATAAGATCTGAATACTTCTTTAACCACTGTTGACGCCCATTACAAAGCAGTTGAAAGGAGATTCACCTAGCTCCTGATTAATCAAGATAATCCACATTCCTTGTTGTTATCATCATCATCATAGAGACTGTTTCTTTAGTAGGACGTGGTGTGAAATGAAACTGAGGCTTGCGGATTTTCCTGAATAACCGAGGCGTTGTTTCTGGAAAAACAAGTTGTATATGGGGTTTTTCAAGCGCTCGTTTTCATCAACTTCACCTCAGTTATATTGCGGTGGAGACTAAAATCTAGATCGCACAATCTCAGCAAATAACGCTGGTGTGGAGTTTGTTAATTCGGGCGAACTTAAACTCAGGTGTCGCCCTCTGATTTGTTGACGTCAACGCCCCTTGTTAGCAAGCTAGTTAGCTGCTAACGAGACGTAACGTATGTTCTGATTCCATTGTTTTAACTAAAACTTTCATATTATTGCATTAAGCTTACACAGCTGCTCGGTGGCCTAGCTGTTAACGTTACCTTGATGGGTTTAGTCCCGTCCCCAGCACTTTGCCGTGCATTTCCTCCATGGCCAGGCAGGCCTGCGAAGACTTGGCGAATTTCACATAGGAGATTCCTTTGGATTCCTTTGTCTGCTTGTCCTTGACCACCCAGACCCCCTGGATTTCCCCAAACACAGAGAAACTTTCCCGGAGCTCATCTTCGGTTATGGACCGACTTGTGACCGCGAAAAGGCGGCTGTTGGGAGGGTCGTCGAGGTTTTCGGTCACTTGTTTAGAAGGATACTCCTCCATCTTTGCTTCCCACTCAGCAGAATGATGTGCCAGTAGCCGTTGGTGCTGCCTTCAGGGCTCCTCGGAACTTCCGGCTGCAGCTTAGCAAAGAGTCCAAAGATGGCAACTCCAACTTGTGTGGAGGATGTAGGTAGTGTGTTAAGTTGATAGAATCGTGAGTACAACATTTCAATCAGTCATGTGATCTCAATATTTTATATACTTAATCATGAGTTATCAGAATCAGAGTCAAATTCAGAAAGCTTTAATGGCATTGAACGTAGTTCAACGAGATTTCAGTGCAACGCCCCTCAATGTACCGCCATCTACTGTACGGGAGTTGTAAAAGCACTCTGCAGAGAGCTAATCACTGGAAAGCAAGTATCACATCCTTTACTTAAGTAAAAGTACTGCATATAGTACTATATAAAGTGCTGATACCACACTAAAATACTCAAATACATGTCTTGCACTGAAATTTTAAGCAAAAGTATGTAAGTAATCTGGAAATGTAGCCTGTGACTGTTATTACATACTATTATCATACTATTATCAGGTTATGATAGGATATTGTTACTCATGCATGAATGTTAAAGCAGGATTTACAGTTGATTGTAGTTAGTTGAGGTGGAACAAATTTTGTACTAGACTGCAGCTGCTGATTATTTTCTCCATTGATTGATTGATTGTTTGGTTTGTTAAAGATTCTGAAATAATGAAGAATGCCCTCACAATTACCCAGACACCAAGGGACACCTTCACAAAGCCTGTTTTGTCCAATCAACTGTGCAAAATTCTTAAATTATTCACAATATTAAAAGCATGAATGGCATTATAACATTTATTTTTCTGTTAATTGATTAATCAACTTATTGTTTCAGCCGTACTCGTATTTTCATTACACGTTTTGTATGCAACAATCTTCATTATTAAACAGTAATTTAATTAGTCAAATAAATATAGTAAAGCAAAAGCACAATATTTGGTCTAAATTCTACTGGAGCAGAATAAACATATAGAGTAGCCGAGAAGAAAATACTCAAGTAAAGTAAAAGTACCTTACATTTGTACATAAGTACAGCACTCACAAGTGTAATCATTTTTAAGAAAGAAAAATATTTCACCTGGGCTCCCTAAGCTTGTTGTAGGGTATTTTACATCAGGTTATGGGAAAGGGAAAAAACATAGTATATAATAGTGATGATGATAATGACAATGTAACATATCCTGTTTGTATATGTTAAAAATAAAATATATTATTAATGGATTATACAAATTATAACAACTAAATATACTAACTATATTTTATTCATGGATGTGATTAAATATATATGACGGCATTAAAAAAGCCTTCAAGAACACATAAGCACAGACAAATAGAAATGAATGAAAGAGTAAAACAAGTATACGGCCGTCAGCTGATATGATGTCAGAGGCTTGTGACTTGTTTGCTGGGCGGGGTGAAGGTCTCAGGAATGATC
>NW_024044302.1:0-26328 GCF_014851395.1 Micropterus salmoides
CCTGTCCTTTTTGGTGGCAGATCCAAACCAGACAGTGATGGACTTGCAGAGGACGGACTGGATGATGGTTGTGTAGATCTGGATCAGCAGCTCCTTAGGCAGGTTGAGCTTCCTGAGCTGACGCAGGAAGTACGTCCTCTGCTGGGCCTTCTTGATGGTGTCAGCGTTGGGCTCCCACTTCAGGTCCTGGGATATAGTGGATCCCAGAAACCTAAAGGATTCCACAGCAGACATAGGGCTGTTAGTATTGATGGGGGGTAGAGTGGGGGGCTCCTCCTGAAGTCCACGGTCATCTCCACAGTTTTGAGCGTGTTAAGCTCCAGGTTGTTCTGACCGCACCAAGAGCCAGCTGATCAACCTCCCTCGTAGGCCGACTCGTCCACCATCCCGGATGAGGCCGATGTCGTCAGCGAACTTCAGGTTTGACAGATGGGTCTCTTGAGGTGCAGTCGTTGGGGTAGAGGGTGAAGAGCAGTGGGTAGAGCACACACCCCTGGGGGGCGGCCAGTGCTGATAGTCCGGGTGCTGGATGTGATGTTTCCCAGCCTCACCTGCTGACTCCTGTCAGTCAGGAAGTCTGTGATCCACTGACAGGTGGAGGCTGGCACGGTGAGCTGGGTGAGTTTGGTGCTTTGGTGCTTATATTATATATATATATTTCTGTAAGTGATTAGCCTGAAGTGATGCAAACCAACTCCTGCTAAACCGACTCTATTACAAACAAAGTTAACGGCACACACGTAGTTTAACTGCCAGGCTATCTCACTGGCAGCACTGACATCTTAATTCTAGGTTTACACTAAAAAGCTACTACTAAAAAAGCACCATTATCAAAACAATATCAAACACACTCACAACATACACAGAGATTATTCTACAATATCCATTATCAAAAGTAAATAAAACAGCTGTTTCTCCACAGCGGGAGTGACATTTCAGGACAATGGACAGCGCACAAATGAAAAAATGAACTAAATAGGCTACCAAATTGAAACTCATCACAACAACACAAAATAAAGCACTTTGACAGTAGGCTACATAATACCAGTTACATTACTACTTCTTGAAAATGTTGAACTAGTCTGGCGTGAAGCATGCTCTTGTGGTCTGAGAACACATTTTTGAGAGAGGAAAACAAATTTTTGCAGGTCGCGGTAGAAGCACCGAATACCAAGGCCAGTTGGAGTGCCATCAACAGTGGGCCTAGCGTTTTATGATGTTTAGACAACGATTTTAGCGTCCGCGGAGCCACGAACTTCCAGGTGTTGTGCCGCATTCTGCGTGCCTGCCGAGATTTGCGTGCACCTCGCGGGCTAATTCCTGCTGAGAAAAGAGGTGGATGCAAATCTCGGCAGGTAGCCTCCAACATCTGTTCTGCCGAATTATGCATCCGCCTCTTAAGGTCCTTTTCAGACCAAACGCGGTTATCACCACGTATGTTTGCTGAACCATAAAGAACGCTACTTCTAAGTGTAATTATTAACGACTCTAAACGTTCATAAAATATGTTTCATTTATCACCATTGACAAACCCCACAAAAGGATTTTAAACCATTTAAAAGCAGTTTTGGAGGTGCATGCAATTCTCAGCAGGCATGCAAAACTCGGCATAACACCGCAAGGAATCTCCCGCTAACTTTATGTACGTACTAACCTGCAAGTGCATTGGGAGGGGGAAGCAGGGGGGTTTCCTCACAGAGCCACACTGTGAATTTTATGTCAGCTTTAATATGTTTTCAACTAATGAACTGTTTGTAAATATATATTTTCCTCACTGAAATGTGAATTAAATGAAACTTATATCATTTTGTAAATTATATCATAATTCTATTTGGGGGGGCATAAAAGACTTTTGGGGGGGAGCATTGCCCCTGGTGGCCGTTTCACCAGTGTATGAATGTGTGTGAATGGTGAATGCGAGGAAGTGTAAAAGCGCTTTGAGTGGTTGAAAAGATTAGAAAGAGGATACAGAGGATTTACATTTACATAGAGAGCAGGAAAGTGCTGCTAACATTAGCTTAGACTCTGATGGCGTATACTGTTTTTAAAAATACACCATCCTCCAAACTCTTTCTCCAAGCTCCATGTACGCTGAACAAACACATTGCTAAGCTATGATTGGACATCTCATATCTATTGCAACGTATAGAAACAGCACGCCTTCGTCTTTGTCTGAAACAAGAAAGTAAAATTCTCTGTGAATAACATAAGGTGAAACTAAATAAAAAATCTAGATGAGAAACTGGGCTCAATCATCATACAGTATGTTCTAGTTTTAAGGAGTAAGACAGTAAAATTCAAAGCTCACAGCCTCCACTTGTCGACCCAGTGGCCTCAGTTGTTCCTCCTTTGCTGGCCATGTCTTCACCTCCTCTCTGTTCGCTCCTTCTTCTCTCCTCTTCCTCACTCTTTTCTGTCTTCCTCCTCCCCAAAATATAAATTCCCACTGATGCAGACCGCTCTCCTTCAAACACCCTCTGTTCTCCTCGTCCTTTCAGTGAAATCTGATTGTTCAGTGTGACCTGCTCTGCGTCCCGTGTGGACCGTCAATCAGCACAGCTTTCCTGCCTCCCACTGGGCGCGGCAGACATCCCCTTCCTGAACACCACCAAGACACCAAACATCACAGAGGAAGGCAGAAAGAAGTGACCCGCCAAACACTGCGGCGTCAGACAATAAAGGCCAGAACTGATCAAAAGCAGTATTTGTTTTCTAAATTAGAGTTTAGAGTAGTCAGATAATTATGTTACTCTTAAAGGTGTTGACAGCCCCCCATAACACCTTAAACCTGTGGTCGGCAATACGCGGCCCGCGGGCCAGAACCGGCCTGTCAGCAATAATATCTGGCCCGCGGCCAGATTGCTTTGATGAATTACAGTGGGTATTGGGGGGGGTCTGACCCCCCTAATTAAGGCTTGGACCCCCCTAAAAGAAAAATAAAGAATAAATTAATTGATAGCGGCTGTCAGTCATGACAGATACAGTTACTCACACAATCACTTCCTCTTAAGTGATTGTGGCTGCAAAATAAAAGTGCAAGAACGTTTATTGCAGCAATGCTTTATGTTGAGTTTATTGAAAGCTTTTACTTTGAAGAGTTCTGAAGGACATTTAAAAGAGTCTCTGGCGTGCTTGACACACCTCTGCGTGGCGCTGCGGAGAGCCCCCAGTTGCAGTAGTGCATGGATCATACACAATATTCATCCAGCCAACGATCACGAACCGTTCACAGCCTGTCGGCGCCGGAGAGGGAGAGGGTCGGACCAGGGACAGTGACTGTTTCCTGTGGCAGGATGAAGTCTGACGCTCTGCATGAGCCATAAGATTGCATGCTGTCAATATGTTAGAGACCCTCCAAAATATCACAAATCATGCTTTTAGGGGAGCTGATGTCTTATTAGGGGGAACTAAGCTCCCCCTGGTTGCTCCCGTAGTTCGCACCCTGAATTTCCTCAGGGAAATAAAAATAAGCGTCCATGAATCCGGATCAAACGCCGGGCGCACACACACAGCAGCACGTGCCTTATTGTGAGTATGTGCAAAAGTGTCCTTATAATCAAGTAATAAGAGGGGGAAAATATACGCAGTCAATTGGAATTGATCTTCCAATCTTCCTAACGGGAGTCCCGCACAGTACCTACTGATCTAAACATGAGTATACAAGGATTTGAAATAATGTGACTTTGTTCTGGCCCGCAAAAAAATTTGGCCTGATGCCAGACTTATGTGGCGACCCCTGCCTTACACTCACCCTAACCATCACAGGGATGTGCCTAAACCTTAGTCAGTGACTGCTGTGAAATCCCCATCTCTGTCAGCTGCTGGGATGTCTGTCTCTTTGTGTTCGATGTTGCAGATGCTAGTAGGTGTCGTTAAGATCAGCAGTTATTGGAGCCCCCTGCGCCCGGTGTTCTCCAGTATAAGAGCGCGTCTCACGTTCTGCACTGTGGGCTAGAGAGGAGGGAAACCCTGTTCCCTATGCTCCACGCTCCTCGTTATTTTTGTTTCTTTCACCATACAACACTCCACTCTATTCCTTCAAGCATGCATACCTGCTGACATAACTGACCTACTGATTATCACACTTCATATGATTATTTGAACATTAAGTTGTTTCTGTTTGTGTAAAAATAAATGGTACCTTTGCTGCAGTTTTGTGTCACCGTACTATTCTTTTTTGTCGCGGTTTTGAGCCCGCCGTGACACTGCATGCATGTGGACTTCCTTTGTGCAAGACACTTAACCCCCTAGTTGCTCCAGAGGCGTGCGACCTCTGACATAGATAGCAATTGTAAGTCGCTTTGGATCAGCTAAGCGTCAGCTAAATGAATAAATGTAATGTAAATGTAATTGCCGCTGTCGCAGAAAAAACTAGGGTCCTAGAAATGTGGTCCTAGGACTGAGGAGGTCCTGAAAATGCAGCCTCTGCTACTGCAGCTATATGGGATAACCACCCTGCCTCGACTTCGTGATCCAAGATGGGTGTCGGGGTATCAACAGTTAGTGAAAGCTGTTGTTTACACTGTTTATTAGCACTTCTGTGTACTTGTGATTCATAGAAATGTTTGTACACAAAGTGCTGTCCAGCTGCTGTCTGTGGACGTGTTGCTACAGTGAAATACCGAACAATGCGGGTTTTTTTTATCAACCGGTGAATCAATAGCTAACCTGGCTATTTGTAAACAATGGCTGGCCGAGCGAGGTTTTCCAACTTGTTAACTAGAACGCCGTCAACTCGGGTGTGATCATACCCAGCTCCGACCTCCGAGGTAAATGGAACGCAGCATAACGACATACAGCCCACTAACACCATAAAACAACCGGCTCCACGTAAGGATAGAAAACAACAATAACGGTTTCTGTGCTGAAGCCCGTCAGACCAAACAGGTTCAGATGATGTTGAGTAAGAACAAAGTGAGCATTAGTAAAGCTGGAGAAACGCAGAGAAAGTCATGTTAGCTCGCCGGCTAACGCCAAGCAGTTGCTAAAGTCATCCGGCGCAAAGTTGTATCGCTTTCCACATAAATTAACCAACTAACGCGACCCATAAAGCTATTCTATGTACCACTGGTATGTCAAATTGTTGATTTAGCCTGCAAGAAATTATGTAACGGTAAAAAGTAAATGTGGAGTGATTTGTTTACTAACGTTAGCCTATAGCGATGTAGCCAGGAGCGGCCAGCTAACGCTACATTAGCTCAGACCTGCATGTTCAATTTTGATTTATTGTGGTTTTACCAATACTCAGGTACACAGCTTCTCCACCTCTCAGTCGCTGTAACTAGAAGAGCCATCCACTAACACTACAGTAAAGTTACTTACTGCAGTTAATCTCGTTATAATATTCAGCCCAGCTCACTAACCGTTTCATTATCATCCAAAACATGTAGCAGTGCTGACATTGCTGAGCCTCCGGTGACAGATACACAGATAGTAAAGATAGTCACTGAAAGCAGCAGGCGAGCTAACGATGTAGCACGTCAGCTAAATGCAGTAAATGTAACGTGATCATGTAACGAGCATGGATTAGTTCAACCTGCAGCTGATAAAACTATTACTGTAACGTGCAGTGGGAGTTTACCTGAGTTTCCAGCGTGTTGTGTGAAGCTGTCACCCTGCCTGTATGTCTCTATCGCCGATGTCACGCATTTTTTTCCCGGGAGTACTGTGCCAACATGCCGCTGTATCGCTGCACTGAATGAAAGGTACGGCACCGGGGTGTTGATCTGCCTCTGACACGGGAACGTTGAAGTAACAGAGCCCGTACATGTCTGTGTGAAAAGCCACAGCCGCCATGCAGTTATTTCTGCGTTTATTGCAGGATTTCTGTATGAAAGCGGTTGTGTTTCGGATTATGCTCGCTCATGAATTCAAGCGAGCACGCGTATGAGCACACGCCTAGTTGCAATCTTAAAAATACAGTGACAACCGGGGACTTTTTTTCCAGGTCAAAAATAAAACCCAGTACAGCTCAGACATGGGCTTCAGTGCACTAAGATTTTACAAAGCTTACAATGTCCTTACATATTTAACTAATGTGTGCAGTCTATAGATGATGATAAATCAAATTCATTACACCAGTTCATGGGTGTCCCATACAACACGACAACAGCAGACCGTCATGACCACTCAAAACAGACCCACACACTGTTGAACTGGAACCGAAGACACTATCACAAAACACAGTCTGCGTTATCATATCTAATTCCTAATTCTTATCATTTCAAGTTTTAAGTTTCAACTTTTTTTTTTTCTTTCCTCCTGCTCATGTTGACAGTGAATGAAATGTAATCTGCATTCAATAAAGCAGCAGTCATACACTGTTGGGGAATTGGGAATTTTTGGGTCTCTGTCTAGACCTGCTCCATATAAAAAGTGCATTGAGATGCCTTTTGTTATGAATTGGTGCTAGATAAATAAAACCGAATACATTTGAAATAACAAACCTGCATTTTAACATTTACCTAGGCAGGAGTGAAAACAAATATCACGCTTATTGTAGAAAGACACAAAAATACCAAAAATGACATTATAAACTCTATATTGATCTACTATAACTAATCCTCACTTTCACCGGTCATGCCTAAGCACCAGTGTTGGCTGACAATTACATAAAATATGAAATGATATAGTGGTAATGAAATGACAAGGTGGGCTATCAGCTAGCTAACATCACATAGCTCTTTTAAAGCTGCCGCTGCGAGTGATGCGGGCAGACAAGACGTTAAACTAACGTCAAGGTTACGAAATGGTACGGTCCATTTTAGGGGTGTCAGAAATCGTATTTCAAGATTCTTGAAAATAAGGCATGAGTACGGGAAATATATTGTAATATTTACAATGACAGGTAAGAAAGACCCCCCTGAACTGTTGTTTTTGCCTCTTTTAGGGGGGTCCAAGCCTTAATTATGGGGGTCAGACCCTCCCAATACCCCCTGTAATTCAAACCATGACCGCACCGCTAGTGGCCGCTGAAAACTCCATAATGCAACTTAAAGGTTTGATAAACAAAGCCTGAGATGAGTGCGGTTTCCCGTCAGACTGGATGGAAGGCACCACAGCTCTATAAAGAGGCCCCCAGTGCTCAAATAAACAGGAACAAACATGGATTTCAAGGCGGTTTCAATTTCCTGTTGAAGCTAATGACACACACACATAAACACACAGCAGCTTTAAATATTACTCATGGACCCGAATGAGAGCGCTTTCCTCTCTGAGCCTGCCAGCCAGCAGTCAGTGGGGAAGAGAGGGCCATGAATTAGACATCAGACCAGTCAGTAACTAGGCCCCGATAACCAGAAACAGCATCACACTCCCGGCTGACTGCTTCCTGCTGTTTGACAGCACTCGTCACACCCAGAGAGGAGAGCAGCTTAAGATGTTGTACATATGTGTTGTAAGCCATATCCAGCTGTGTGTGTGACAACCTGGTGTTTCCTTTTGTTATTTATTTTCATCATTGAGTTCTCATAGTTTATTTTTTGCCCTATAGAGGTGAGGCCTAAAGCTGACAGCTATATTTTACTATATTTTGATCAACAAAAGTGATATGGTTTGCAGACAGTTATGAGACAGGAGTCCCTAATAATGTTTCCTGAACATACTGTGAACTTAGCTAGTATGTTCCCAGTTGGCTACCGTGTTAGCAGTAATTCGCCGATTACAGTAGCTCGCCAACTTGCCCCGCGAGTATTCACTATGTCACCAAACTTCTAGAAAAACACACCAGAACAAACAGCATATATAGCTCTCTCTGGATAAAAACGGCCTTCCCGGGAGACTGCATAAAGGGATGACATTTATTTACTTAGCTGACGCTTTTATCCAAAGCGACTTACAACTGCTATATATGTAAGAGGTCATACGCCACTGGAGCAACTAGGAGTTACAGTGAGGAAAATAAGTATTTGAACACCCTGCTATTTTGCAAGTTCTCCCACTTAGAAATCATGGAGGGGTCTGAAATTGTCATCGTAGGTGCATGTCCACTGTGAGAGACATAATCTAAAAAAAATAATCCAGAAATCACAATGTATGATTTTTTAACTATTTATTTGTATGATACAGCTGCAAATAAGTATTTGAACACCTGTCTATCAGCTAGAATTCTGACTCCCAAAGACCTGTTAGTCTGCCTTCAAAATGTCCACCTCCACTCCATTTATTATCCTAAATTAGATGCACCTGTTTGGGGTCGTTAGCTGCGTAAAGACACCTGTCCACCCCATACAATCAGTAAGAATCCAACTACTAACATGGCCAAGACCAAAGAGCTGTCCAAAGACACTAGAGACAAAATTGTACACCTCCACAAGGCTGGAAAGGGCTACGGGGAAATTGCCAAGCAGCTTGGTGAAAAAAGGTCCACTGTTGGAGCAATCATTAGAAAATGGAAGAAGCTAAACATGACTGTCAATCTCCCTCGGACCGGGGCTCCATGCAAGATCTCACCTCGTGGGGTCTCAATGATCCTAAGAAAGGTGAGAAATCAGCCCAGAACTACACGGGAGGAGCTGGTCAATGACCTGAAAAGAGCTGGGACCACCGTTTCCAAGGTTACTGTTGGTAATACACTAAGACGTCGTGGTTTGAAATCACGCATGGCACGGAAGGTTCCCCTGCTTAAACCAGCACATGTCGAGGCCCGTCTTCAGTTTGCCAATGACCATTTGGATCATCCAGAGGAGTCATGGGGGAAAGTCATGTGGTCAGATGAGACCAAAATAGAACTTTTTGGTCATAATTCCACTAACCGTGTTTGGAGGAAGAAGAATGATGAGTACCATCCCAAGAACACCATCCCTACTGTGAAGCATGGGGGTGGTAGCATCATGCTTTGGGGGTGTTTTTCTGCACATGGGACAGGGCGACTGCACTGTATTAAGGAGAGGATGACCGGGGCCATGTATTGCCAGATTTTGGGGAACAACCTCCTTCCCTCAGTTAGAGCATTGAAGATGGGTCGAGGCCGGGTCTTCCAACATGACAATGACCCGAAGCACACAGCCAGGATAACCAAGGAGTGGCTCTGTAAGAAGCATATCAAGGTTCTGGCGTGGCCTAGCCAGTCTCCAGACCTAAACCCAATAGAGAATCTTTGGAGGGAGCTCAAATTCCGTGTTTCTCAGCGACAGCCCAGAAACCTGACTGATCTAGAGAAGATCTGTGTGGAGGAGTGGGCCAAAATCCCTCCTGCAGTGCAAACCTGGTGAAAAACTACAGGAAACGTTTGACCTCTGTAATTGCAAACAAAGGCTACTGTACCAAATATTAACATTGATTTTCTCAGGTGTTCAAATACTTATTTGCAGCTGTACTGATTGTATGGGGTGGACAGGTGTCTTTATGCAGCTAACAACCTCAAACACGTGCATCTAATTTAGGATAATAAATGGAGTGGAGGTGGACATTTTGAAGGCAGAATTCTATCTGATAGACAGGTGTTCAAATACTTATTTGCAGCTGTATCATACAAATAAATAGTTAAAAAATCATACATTGTGATTTCTGGATATTTTTTTTTTAGATTATGTCTCTCACAGTGGACATGCACCTACAATGACAATTTCAGACCCCTCCATGATTTCTAAGTGGGAGAACTTGCAAAATAGCAGGGTGTTCAAATACTTATTCTCCTCACTGTATGTGCCTCACAGTGGATTTGAAACCCAAATCTCTCACACCAAAGGCATGTGTGTTATCCACTGTTCCATCACCACCCTAGGATTTGTGGCAGGATTCACAACTTGGATTCATTTTTACGAAAAGCTGTTTTGATTCTTTGGACCCTCACAGACTAAAGGAAGATAAATAATCAAGGAACGGACACATTTGGACTTAACGAGCGCTTCAAAGGTAACGGGAGTCGGCATTTTTCACCTCTTGTACCATGCAGGTTACACCGGTACATACGTTTCAACATTAATATTTGTATTAACGATCTAAGCGGCTTAGAAGCAGCTATAGTGGCTACCTGGCGGGGTTTAAGAGGTTTTATACATCTGAAGAACTTCTATAAAAACCAGACCAGGCGTTTAATCAAGAGCTGCGTTTATTTGTCTAAATGTGTTCCCACACCAGGCCAGGAAACGGGGTAAGCGGTCGCAGTTAATTGCTCATATGTTGCAGTGGGAATCTAACACTGGTCTCCCGCACCAAAGGCATGTGTTTTATCCACTGCTCCATTACCACCACATGTTATGTTATAAGGAAGCCCATTGTGCTCCGCGCTACACATGCCTTTACATGTAACTAGAAATGTTTTATTTTCTATGTGTTAGGTGAGGTGTGAGACGTCGCTCCATAGTGCAGCGCACCTGATTATTGTTGCTTCACTAAACACAACGAACTAAAGTTAACTCAGTCCCACATACACCATCCTGCTGCCCCAAACACTCACTAGAGCACCAAATCTGGATTCATCCACCGCTGAAAATAGTGCCAAACAAATGCACTATTTTCCTGTTACCTGTTTGTTTAATAACCACTACAGTGAGTTTTAGGAAAGTCTTTTTTAACATTAAACTAAATGTTTGTGAGGTGTTTTTAAAGATTATACGCCTTCAGGAGGAACCTCAAAGAAGCAGACCTCGCCTACGCCACATGAGCATGACGCCTGTGTGACTGTTATAAATCTTTGAAATCTATCAGCTTAGATTTAGCTAGAGCCTGTGTTACAAACTGGAGGTGTGGAGTTTGAAACGTGTGGGTGTTTACCAGGCAAGGAGAATCTGATTAAAGATGTTATTGAGTTGCATTATGGGAAATGTAGGATCCAGTGTTTTTGGGATCTTGACCAACACTAAAGACTATAGCAGCTTCTGCTCTTTAAATTTTTTATTTTTTATTTCTTATGACACGTTACAGTAGGAAAATCATAGGTATAAATAATAAAATTAACGATGTCTGTGGCAATATTATAATAATTCACCTCACTGTTTGTTTGACATACACACTTTTCCATGGCCTTAATTTAACATGTTGTGACATGACGTGGCTGAATTATGCAGGAAGGACTATCATTCATATTTATTTGTTTAGAGACTGATAAAGGTTTTAATATATAATTAATGTGGCTAAAATGCAAGTAATAACAGTAGTAGAGGGTAAAAAAGAGAATGCATTGGCCTACTCATCCTGTCCAAACCCCCTGAAAGAAACCAGGAGGAGAGCCTGACAGCAGCATCCATCCTCAGCACTGACACGTTGGAAATATTAACACGGTCGTACTTACTGTCCGAGGCCATGGCTGCGGCTGTTTCCCTCAGACTGACGGCGGATCCGAGCGTGTGATCGGCGGAGCAGCGGCAGCAGCGTCCCCGCCGCTCCTCATCCTCTCCAGACCCGCAAGTCTGCAGCCACACAGCGGTGAACGACGACCCCTTCGCGTACTGTCGGAAACAATCACACTCAGTAAGGTTTATTCTCACATTTATTAAATTCCTTCCATTTAAACATTCAAATTATGACCCCCCCCACCCAAAGTTGAATTAGTAATTTGTGCCCTAAATTATCGATATGATTCGCTCAACTTATTTATCCAATTTAGGAAAAAATAGGCGAAGGTTATCTTTAACACACATATATCCTACTGTCTGTGAACTTGTTGTGCATCAGTAGTGCAACAAAACCAAAAAACTGTTAAATTTAATATCTTAAATCTGACGTTACAAAATGTTGACGTCTGTTTTATTGATCAAATATGTAATACAGATATATAAGTTAAAAGAAAACAGTTAAAAACAAAATGAAACAGTAAAAACGATCGGGCTAAATACAGTTTAAGCTAGGCTAACTGTTAGCTGGTGCGACTGCAACGGCTAGCCTTGGCTAATGTAGCTAAATTTCCTTTGTAGCTTTTTCCATGTGTAAATATGTCAAATTTGATAAAGCAAAACCTTGTAAATACTTACTTGAGTAGTAATGTTAACTAAACCCACTCATGGAGAATAAACAGCGCAAACAGCTAAACTAGTCGGCAATAGGTTAAAATGTGGCTAGTAAGCTAGTTAGCATAGCTTAGCAAAGCTTTTCAGTAGAAATCAGATTCGGGATGGTTAAGCTTTGTTTAAAATCAAATATTTAAATGCATGAAATTGTAAATTAGTTCATTATAAAGTTAGTTCATTACACTGCTCAACAAAATAAAGGAACGCTTACTCATCACAGTGTAACATCATGTAAATTTAACCTCAGAAAAAGCACGACAATGAACAAATTACACTTAATAATTACTTTTACTAATAGAAACATACAGTATGTGTCTGTAAAGAGTTGTGTAATCATTTATTAAACAATACTTTAGTAGTGTGATAATTTGTTATACATTAAGGATAGTTATTATTGACACGTTTTAATAATAATAATAATAATAATCCTTATTTGTAGAGCACTTTCAAAAACAAGTTACAAAGAGCTTTAACAAGTGTAAAGAATAATACAAAAAAAAACAAGATAAGAGCATGAAAAATTAATATAAAATTAGTAAAATACAATAAAATAAAAGGGATAACCATCGGTATTCAGAATATTTCATTGTTTTGCAGATAAAGAAGCATATGTATTTCTTGCAACAAGTGAGAATTTAACATAGGCAGTGCCCATATTTTTGCACAGATTGAACACCTACACAATTTAATGTTGCTGTAAATTAACCAACTGAATAACCTAGTGTATCCATTTTTATGCTCTGAAAACTTACCATATGCATAGATTGCTGTTCATACTGTACATCCTTACATTTGCACTCTCCATCCAACTCTGCCCACTTCTATACCACTGTATATTTTAATATATTCACATATACTGGATAATATATGTATAGTTTAACTCCGCTCAACATATTAGCATAACTGCACTTGGGGCTTGGTAGAATTTTCCTCAATAATATAACAAATGTTCAATAAATGTTTTGACGTAATTCACTTGTATCCCAAACGAATTAGCACACTATTTTTCTATATATATATATATATATATTTTTTTTGAGTAAAAAGGGACTGAAAAAAAACATTTGACTTAATTTACTTATGCATATTTGCTGAGAAAAGATTTTATCATAATTGTTTTGAATGTTCTACCACATATTTGTTAAGTGATCCACTGTTTGGCATCAAGTGTGTGTTGAAGAAAAGTTTAAAACCACAAGTGACCAATCTGGTTTCTTCAACTTTCACTCAGGAGTTTCTTCTGCACTTTTGGTTAGATGCTAACTGGAATTCATTAACTCTTCACACGTACTCTGCATAAAGACAAAAAGTTGAATCTAATCTAATCAGAAGTGGTACTAAAGGAAGAGCCCTTTGTCATTCCCAAATTCCCAAAGTGACAACAGCTGCAGCGAAGAGGCAACCGCAAGACCAAAAAGGGAATAGTTTTGCATTCACTCTCTCCTTAACCTTCCCTTCCCCCGTCCGTAATTTTGAGTAGCACTATTGGCATTCATTAATTTAGTCTGAATCGAATGTCACACAAGAAAGAGACAAAAATAAGAACCACAAATACAAGTTTTATAGAAAGTAGTGATAGTATAAAACTAAACTTTTTTATAGAAGAACCTGCACAGAGAGATGAACTTCATGAGGAAAATGTTTATAGTCATTTACCCAAATGAACTTATTAAAATGTGCATAAGGTGAATTATTGTCACAACATATGGTTCCTTAAGTATAAAAGAAAAAAGAGGCAGGTACAGGGTAAAATTTTAACAAGTGAAATGAAATAGAAACAAATAAAACTGTTAATTTCTTTGCTTTGCTGAGTTTGTTGTAACTCTTTACAAAGGCGCTGCATTCAGGAACAGAAGCAGAGTCAGATCAATATTTCTTCTTTAACAGATCAATTTGTATGTTTAAGTTTCTTTAAAAAATACATGACATTTTAAAATGTTAAAACATTCGCCTTTTCTATGATACACGACTGTCAACGCAAACATTTAAAATGAATTACAACAACACCACATTTTAAAACAAATAATATATAATAAAATATTCCAGGCAGAAGCTCCACTCAGGATGAAGGCCGACTCCAGCAGTGTCTTCGTCACCACTTGAATCTGATGTACTTTTTTGGTTTTTCTGAATATAGGAAAAAGAAAACAAAGTTTAACAAGCAAGAAAATTCATGCGTGAGCAAAACTCTTTATAGTTGATAGAAAAATAAGATTATTTTGTTAATTTACTGTAAAATATGGTGGTGGATGTTGAGAAAAGGCCATTTCAGTTTAAAAAAAATAAATCCTGGTTAGTGTTTTATAGCCAAACAAACAGCTTGTGGCACACATTCAAGACCCGTATGCGTGCTAATGTAGCATGTTAACAAACCACTTTGATCTTCACCCGGATCACCGAACAAACTAATGCAGCAAGTGTGAAAGAGCAGATGTGCAGCTGCTGGCTGTGTACCTTCAGGGACGAAGTCCAGCGTGGTGAGACGATTGATGCGAGTGGTGTTTGTGGCTTCTTTCCACATGTCACCTGGCAAGAAGGAAGTTTCAGTGAGCGAGGATTATTGCACAAAAACATTCAAGCTAAAAGAAAATAAATTCACCCTCAGAGCCCACATTCCCACCGCCTGCCTCCTCCTCCTCGTCCACTGTGGGAGAGGAGTAAAGGCATATTCAAATCTGCGTTGAGTCTAGCCAACGGCCATAGCAAGCATTTATAACGGTGTGTTGGTGTCTGCGTCGCTCTGCCATTACAGTGCACCACAAAAATGTTCCAATGTGTCTGAGCTTCTTCTTCTTCGTTGGCCATTACAAACAATGTTGAACAGCAGCTACTTTTAGTGAAATTACTGAAGTGCAGACACGAGAGAAGGCGTCAGAGGAGATGGTGTGCACGACCCTTGACCCGGCTGAGGCAGAAGGAAAACAGTGGAAATTAGTAGGAGGAAATGTGAAGATACAGAGTCATTGCGAGGTGTAGTTACATTTATGGGGAAGTGCTCGTCAGGCTACGGTGAATGGCACACAGCCTTAAGAAGTCCCATTTTTAATACAAATGTGTTTCATTCCTAATCAGTCAAACATGACCCTGAAAATCAGTCTCTGTCAGGTAAAAACTACATTTTGAGATGTATTTTATAATTATATTTTACATTTTCCCTACAACATTTATTACCCACACAAGAAACTGATGAACTCACAGGAAAATATCAATTAATGCAGACACAAGCAATCATTACATTCACTGGTTTCACTGATTTACACAAATAGATGAAAATAATTATCAACTATTTTGATAATCGATTGATTATTTGTAGTCGCTTTTTAATCAAAAAATGTGGAACAATTTCTGGTTTCAGCTTCTTATTTGTAAATATTTGCTGCTTTTCTTTGTCATTTCCGATGTCTTGGTGTTTTTGATTGTTGGTTGGATAAAAGAAGCAATATGAAGACATCACTCTGGGCTCTGGGAAATTGTGGCGGGCATTTATTTATTTATTTATTTATTTATTTGACAGGAAGAAACTAATATTTTGTAATAAATGAAAAGCAATAGCGCTGGCAGTGGTAGCTGCCCGGCCTTATCATTATTTTGATATTTCATCACATTAAATATTCAAATATAAATTCCCGCTGTGCTGCCATCATCAGAAAC
Organism: Micropterus salmoides; assembly: GCF_014851395.1. NCBI lineage: Eukaryota > Metazoa > Chordata > Actinopteri > Centrarchiformes > Centrarchidae > Micropterus > Micropterus salmoides. The sequence goes on from NW_024044302.1 coordinate 15,600, forward strand.
TGAAGTGGCTTCAGGTGACGCCTGAGAGGACATCTTATTTTACCAAGAACATGTTTCCTCAATTCCTCTCTCCTCACATTTTAGTCCTTTCTATGTAAGAAGAAGATAACGAGCACACCTATAGTCGTAGCAAAGAAAGATAAAAGCAGAATTTATACTTATTTTGTAGTATTTATTTTCCTTGGTATATACACTGATCAGACATAACATAATGGACCGCCATCCCTTTTGCCGCCAAAACAGCCCTGACCCGTCGAGGCCTGGACTACCTTTGACGGGTACTGACCACTGCAGACCAGTCACAGTTTGGTCCTTGTCAAAGTTGTTCAGATTCTTACGCTTGCACATTTTTCCTGCTTCTAAACACATCAACACCGAGGACACAACGTTCACCTGCTGCCTGATATATGGTGTAGTAACGAGATAATCAGTGTTATCCACTTCACCAGTCAGTGGTCACGGGTCCTCAGTAAAAACGTGTGCAAACTTGATGTCACCAGCAAATTGGCACGTAAGCTGATCTACTAACGGTCTGTCTTTCAAAAGTGCAAGATAGCGCCTGTTGTTCATTTACTACTTTTGCCTTAATGCAGTCTGGGGCAAAGTAACGGGAGGGTAACATGCAAATACATGTGTTTACTACACGCAGTGTGACCTAACAAGCCTAAAAGCAATTTCATGTGAGTGCAACAGCTTCTGTATTTAATAGGTTTGAAAGGAAGGTGCAAACCGCCAAGTGTTGCAGAGATGGCTGCTGATTTTGTTGCCTGAAGGAGACACAGCCGTAATGAAATAAAACGTAGAGAAATTAACAATATTAGATAATTTTTCTATATCCAATATATAGAAATACAAATATTTTATTTTATTCGATGAACTATATGAATAGAATATTTTTTGTATCTTCCTTTAGCTTTGGCGATACTGTTGTTTTAACGTTCATGCCAATAAAGCAAATTTCATTTCGACCTGACTTCTGTTCTACGTGAGATGGAGGAGTTTAGAAAGTTGCTTGGCGCTGCGGAAAGAGCCCCCAGCTGCAGTAGTGCACGGATCACGCGTAAAATCCCTCCAGCCAGAGGGAACGATCACTAACTGTTCGGGGCGTAATAGCGACACAAGCCTTTGTAGGGATCAGAGAGGGAATGGGGGCGTTGGGGCGTACAGGGACAGCGACAGGAGATCTCGGAGCGAGCGGGCACGGTGCGCACGGTCGGTGATCGTTCCCTCTGGCTGGATGAAGCGCGATCTGCTGGCATTTCCTCGCGTCATTCCAGCGTGCTGTAGCTGTTTCTGCTGGAGTTTCCCAAAGCAGTTTTTCAGGTGTGCTGTCCCAAGTACTTAGTGGGCCGGTACAGACAATTTCCACATCCTCGGGACGCACTGAACGAAACAAACCAAGGTTTTTACGCTGTGGCGGCTTTTCCTCCCGACTCTCCATGGCGGAAACACGCAAAGCCCTCATTTAAATACTCCCTCCATTGTGTTTGCTCCTGTTGTCATCTACGAATTAATTCTTAGTAAGTCACCTGTAACGGGTACTAAAATTACACGTGCAATATTTTAGAATTCACACACAATTTAGCACTCTTTATTCAGCTCTTAATGTTTGGGCTGATCGGGTAAGATACTTTAAGTTTTAGGAATTAAAGGAAGGTTTTAAAGGAGGCATTTACCTGCGATATGTATGTTCTGGTTGGTTCTGGCTTTGAGTGACAGTTTATTTGTTCTGGAGTAACCTGACGAGGGGGAGGGTCCAGACTCGTCACTCGTGGGATCCACCTCCACCTGACGATGACGCCGGGACTTGGAGGCCTGAGATAAAAAATAATGTGTTTTTGGATGATTTGAAAGGTATAAATTTAACAAAACGCATTTTTTGCAAGAATATAAAATGAGAAACAAACCTCTGCTGCCTCTCCGTATGCTTTTGACTTGATGGAGGCAAGGAGCTCAGCTCTCCTGGAGGACTGAGGACACAAAACTGGCGGTGAGTCAACAGCGCCACTCTAGCGGACAAACTAATCATTACACCTTTAGGTAAAAGCTGAAGGACTTCATGTATTTAACGTCCTGCAGGAGACGTGGTGTGCACCAGTGATACTCTAAATGCTTCTGATGACCTCCAGCTTCAACTGAGTCACACGTAGCGTCGCTCACCTCCTGCTGAGACGACGCTCCCTCATCGTCGTCTTCATCTTCAACCTTCCCATCCTGACAACAAAAGACACGTCATGGCCGCACATCAACAGTGGTGAAAAAAAAAGACCCGGCTGTATGAAGAGAAACTTCACTGTAACAAAGACCTGCAGAAAAGTCTCACCTTCTTTTGCTGCCAGTTGTAGAAATCCACCACAGAGCTGCGCAGCTGAGGGACGAGCTCATTACGGAGCAGGTTGACGGACGAAACCGCCGGTTCTGACGTCGAAGAGACAGACGCCTTCAGCTTCTCATAGAGCTCATGAATGTTGGACAATTCCTGCAAGAAGACAAACGGCTCAACTTAACACTTGATGAAAAATTCCCTTTAAAGTGCCAAGAGTCGAGGGGGCCTCGGCTCACCTCCAGCCGCTCGATGTTGATCAGCTCCTGTGGACGAGACGCTCGCTCCATGAACTCTTCACACAACGCCGTCCTCTCCACCTTCCTCTTCTTCTGGAAGGAGAGCTGGACGGAGAGGAAGAGGAGGGAGAGACAAAGGAGAAGCACAAAGAGGCGAGTGTGAACTGCAAGCTAGAAGGGATTATATGCGGAATCTAAAATCATATTGATGATTTTTCTCAGAACCTGTATTTTGTCGTTTGTTGAACCCGTTTGAAATGACAAATATCTCATTTCTAATTGGTAGCTGAGCAACGTACAGTGAGGAAAATAAGTATTTGAACACCCTGCTATTTTGCAAGTTCTCTCACTTAGAAATCATGGAGGGGTCTGAAATTGTCATCGTAGGTGCATGTCCACTGTGAGAGACATAATCTTAAAAAAAAAAAAATCCAGAAATCAAAATGTATGATTTTTTTAACTATTTATTTGTATGATACAGCTGCAAATAAGTATTTGAACACCTGAGAAAATCAATGTTAATATTTGGTACAGTAGCCTTTGTTTGCAATTAGAGAGGTCAAACGTTCTCTATTGGGTTTAGGTCTGGAGACTGGCTAGGCCACGCCAGAACCTCGATATGCTTCTTACAGAGCCGCTCCTTGGTTATCCTGGCTGTGTGCTTTGGGTCATTGTCATGTTGGAAGACCCGGCCTCGACCCATCTTCAATGCTCTAACTGAGGGAAGGAGGTTGTTCCCCAAAATCTGGCAATACATGGCCCCGGTCATCCTCTCCTTAATACAGTGCAGTCGCCCTGTCCCATGTGCAGAAAAACACCCCCAAAGCATGATGCTACCACCCCCATGCTTCACAGTAGGGATGGTGTTCTTGGGATGGTACTCATCATTCTTCTTCCTCCAAACACGGTTAGTGGAATTATGACCAAAAAGTTCTATTTTGGTCTCATCTGACCACATGACTTTCTCCCATGACTCCTCTGGATCATCCAAATGGTCATTGGCAAACTGAAGACGGGCCTCGACATGTGCTGGTTTAAGCAGGGGAACCTTCCGTGCCATGCGTGATTTCAAACCATGACGTCTTAGTGTATTACCAACAGTAACCTTGGAAACGGTGGTCCCAGCTCTTTTCAGGTCATTGACCAGCTCCTCCCGTGTAGTTCTGGGCTGATTTCTCACCTTTCTTAGGATCATTGAGACCCCACGAGGTGAGATCTTGCGTGGAGCCCCGGTCCGAGGGAGATTGACAGTCATGTTTAGCTTCTTCCATTTTCTAATGATTGTTCCAACAGTGGACCTTTTTTCACCAAGCTGCTTGGCAATTTCCCCGTAGCCCTTTCCAGCCTTGTGGAGGTGTACAATTTTGTCTCTAGTGTCTTTGGACAGCTCTTTGGTCTTGGCCATGTTAGTAGTTGGATTCTTACTGATTGTATGGGGTGGACAGGTGTCTTTACACAGCTAACGACCCCAAACAGGTGCATCTAATTTAGGATAATAAATGGAGTGGAGGTGGACATTTTGAAGGCAGACTAACAGGTCTTTGGGAGTCAGAATTCTAGCTGATAGACAGGTGTTCAAATACTTATTTGCAGCTGTATCATACAAATAAATAGTTAAAAAATCATACATTGTGATTTCTGGATTATTTTTTTTAGATTATGTCTCTCACAGTGGACATGCACCTACGATGACAATTTCAGACCCCTCCATGATTTCTGAGTGGGAGAACTTGCAAAATAGCAGGGTGTTCACATATTTATTTTCCTCACTGTATATATGATTTACTTAAAGCATGTGTTTTTAAACCTGGGGCCCTATTTTCACATATTTCTCGTGAGAGGCGAGTTGTTGCAGGAAGACGACGTTGGAAACGAGGGAGAGGAGTTTGTTTTGTGCGTAGAGGAGCTGCTACCAAGACTCTTTCCCCAACTCGTCTCCCTCGTTTCCACCGTCGTCTCCCTGCAATCGCCTCTCACGAGATTTCAGAGCGAGACTTGTCCTTGAGTTCAGTTTCCTGTTGAAAACAAAGGGTGTCCCCGGGCGTACCTCGTAGGGATCCTTTCCATGATGTTGTCATGGAACAACAACAGCTGCAGGCTGAAGCATCTACTGCACGGATTCAAAACAGCACCTTGACATTAATATTAGTGACTGACTGTAATACTGCAGCTTTGGCACCTACTGTGCTCTACTGTATTTATGTAAAGTAAAATTCATTAGATGTCTTTATAATCTGAATCATGAAATAATCATCAATCCGTCTTCTTTCTCTTCATCAGCCAAAAGGATGTTTTATTTTTCGTTCAAAGTGCACGTCGGGTCATTTTTTTTACCTCCACAGCTGCACAGTTCTCTGTTGACGCCTTTGAAAAACAGTTTACGACTCTTTTATTTAAGCTGACCTTTGTCACGCCATGTGCTATCTTAAGCAGTGGTTCTAAAAAAGGGGTCCGGTGACCCCCCCAGGGGTCCTTGAGTGGACTCCAGGGGGTTACCAGAAAAAAGGGAATCATTTATTTTCACTCTAATTCCTTCTATAAGTAAGACAGTGACAGAATGTGTGATTATTGTAGTCATGGGTTTCATCTACTTTCTGCAATAAAACATCTAAAAGCAAAAATCCTATCAGAGGAGCGAACCTTTGGACAAAATCTTATCAAACGGGGGTCCGTGGTCTAATTTGTGTCACTTTAGGGGTCCTTGATGTGAAAAAGTTTGATCTAATGTTTGCAAACCTGTGTGTTTTTGTTGCCTTTGTTTTACTGACTCACTTACTATTTCACAATTTGAATGATTTAAAAGATGTTAAATAAACTTACAGTTACACTTGTTCCTGCTCTTTCACTCACACAGTTTAATTGTCTATTGGTGTTATTTCTATCAGTCGCATTCCATGACACCTGAAATACATCTATAATTGGAGCAGAAGTTATCGGGCGTTTCTAGTTTTATTATTCCTAGACACAAATAAATAGAGAATATGCATAACTAGTAATCGCCATCTCCTCAAAATGACGCTGGAGTGACCACGGTGGTCCCGATCTTTTCATCTCGCTCTCTCAAATCTCTGTTTTGAGGGAGCGGAGACGCAAGGGAGGGAAGCGAGGAGGAAGCGCTCTGCGTCAGACAGTCAGCCTGAGACAGAGACACAAGGGGACTACGGGTCATAACTCACCTTGTTTAAAGGGTACACCGAATCTCCAGCGCACACACATGATATTCAGAGTTTTAGGTGAATATAAAATCTGTGCGTTGATAGAACAGCTCACCAGAGTGGGCATGGCGGTGAAGTGGAAAGCTTTGCGGAACATCAGCTGTTGGAGGACGTAAACGACGTCGAGGTGCTGGGCGTCCACAGCGTCCTTCTCAAACTTCTTCACATCCTCCCAGTCCTTCAGCGCCAGGCGGATCTGAAACACAGAAACACAAGAAGAGCTTTCAATTTGAAGTCGGGCTTCGTTTGATGTATTACCGACCCTTTTATAGAGCTTGTAGCTGTGTTGTGGTCTCTGACCTGCTCCGGGGGCGAGGCGGTCTGACACTGATACAAGCTGTGCAGCAGATAAAGTCCTCCAACTCTGATCTGGAAGCTGAACGGAGGCAGTAGGAAGCTGCAGGCGGTGTCCAGAACCAGCCGACTGAACGCTCGCTTCTCATGCTTCACGGTGCCGCTGCAAAACAGTAAGATGTAATGTTAAAAGCTTGTCTGCAGCGCGTATTGAGCAGGAACTGTCACTCAGCATAACGGTAACCTGTCTCATAACAATGATTTCTCAAATACGTACTGCTAAGTTATAATTATGAGCAATATTGAACTTCTGAAAGTAAAGATTAAAACAATGTGTCACAAATGATAATAAAATGTAAATAAACTCATGAAAATATGACAAAAACTAAAAGTTAGATGTAATATGCTGACATTATTTATCAATTAACCGTTTACACAATGAGCAGCAAATGAATAGTCCACAATAATGATATCTTATTAATTCTTTATGTCATTTATCGAGAAAAACATTGACTGGTTTCAGCCTAAAATGTGAAGATTTGTTAGATTTATATATTTTATATCATTGTAAACTGAACTATAACTGTTAGTGTTTGGGCTTCCGGGCATTTTCTGAACAATTTTCCTCGTTCAGAAAATGAGAATAAACTAAACAAAGTTTATGAAAATATTCTTTTGTTAGTGTGCACCTACTAGAAGATCTGTGAGAACCGCATTTCCCTCCATATCTTGGAGAAAATCTCGAACCGGACGGACTCTGTTCGCTGGAAGCGGCTCAGCAGCTCCTCGCAGTCGGATTTCACCTGTTTCCTGCAGTGATCCATCTTCCTGCTGCCTCCTCGGGCCGCTGGGCGTTAAAACAAAACCTCAACAATCACATTTCACCCGTTTGCTACCAGCAAAAAACAAAAAACCCTACAGACACAACATCCAAGATGTAAACACACGATTCAACACCGACAGTCGACGCTTTAGCGCGTCATCAGCACGCGTCTTCGCCAGCGTTAGTGATGCCTTCACTTGCCCCATATAGAAATGGAAATATACAATATTACACGTGGAGGTAAATACACGTGGATTAATCTACGCACTGCCCCAATTATATTCAATTATAACATTTAACGATGATTTTGTTTCGTTTTTCCTGATATTTGTGTGTAAATATTTCAGTTTAATAGAATAGCAATAAAATCTTGGCTAAATAAATGCTTTTGTTGTTTTGTAAAGATTTAGGACTTTATTAATCCTACAGAGAGTATTTTATTTTGACAGGAAAACATTTTAACCTGATAGTAGTAGTAGTATACTTTATTGTCCTCGAAAGGAAATTTGTTTTGGACTGCATGGTTGCTGCATGTACATAGAAATATACAATATACAAGTATAAAAAGTATAAAAAGAGGAAAGACAATTTAATAAAATTAATAAGATAGACTGTTATTCAACATACATGTAGACACAGGAACAAAAGAATTTTTATACCGGTTTAGTTTGCACAGTGGAACTCTATATCTTCTGCCGGAGGGGAGCAATTCATACTGAGAGTGCAGAAAGTGAGTTTGGTCCCCCCAATTTTCTGCACCTGATTTAAAGTGCTATTCTCAAATAACTCTCATTTCCAACTGTTTTAAGTGCTGACAACACCAGATGTGACAATTTGGATTTTAGCTGTATAGATAGGTTCCCAAACCATACTGTAACACCATACTTAACAATACTTTCTAAAACAGCCTTGTAGAACAGCATCATAATTTTCTTTGATGATGTTTTATGTTAAGAATTTACCAATTTTTGGCAAAATGGAAGACTAATTTAATGTATTATTTATATATTATACAGAAATATCTCTGTATAAAGTGACTAAATTCATTTATCACTCAGTTGTTACACAACAATATAGTATTTTGTTTTATATGTGTTCAAATTAATTTTTGTTGGCTAGACGATTATCGAATTTAGACTGCGGTCAAGCCAGCCCCTGTTTTGTTTTGCGATGCATGTATTTTCTAGGCATTACGGTAACAATGTGTGTCAGCAGATTGCACAATAAAAGCGACCTTTGGGTTGAACATAAAGGAACATTTTATCAGTGTGGCAGAAATGAAAGATGAAATGAAATAAATAAATGATTAAGACTACACAAGTATCTAAAAAATATTTTCATTGAATTCAGATTGACGTTTAAAGAAAACCTCACTTCACAGCTGGGGGGTCGCAGACCACCTCAGTGTCCCTCAGTCAAAATCTGATAAATGCCAGCCTTATAACTTGTCTTATATTTCACCTTATTTTGTTTTGGTTGTCGAATGAAAAGCACATTTTTTGTTCATTAAAATAACATCATAATGATCAGAAATACAGTGTAGACATTGTTGTAAATGACTGTTGCTGCTGATTTGTAATGGAATATCTACAGAAGCGTACAAAGGCCCGTTATCAGCAACCATCAGCCCCGTGTTCCAGCAGCACGTTGTGTTTACTAATCCAAGTTCTCGTACAATGCTCTGTAGATTACTGCTCCCTTCAGCGCAAACTGGCTCTAACCAGAATAGAAAGAAAGGCCCTGGTTATTTGCCAGGTACATTTTCACATACGATGAGGAACTTGCCTTGGTATATTTTAGTGCTTAACAGTACACGTGAACATAATATAGAAATATAAATATAGAAAAAGCAGATTAAAAAAGAGATTAAAAATGAATTAGTATGCTACGGAAGCCCTAAGCGGCCATCGATTCATATTTTTATTTACTCCGTTTTCCCGTGATAGTTTTCTCGTGATCTGGAGATAACGAAGCACAGCTGGTTACAGAGGTCAGAAGGAGCGTTTCTTTACGATACGTTCATGTCATTTCACTGAGTCAACAGTTATCTCAGACTTGCATCTCAAAGATTGCAGGTTTGAGCCCTTTTAAAAACGTTTTTTTTACTCTTTTTTGTGTTTTTGTTTAAATCATTCTCTTCAACAAAGTTGTTATCAAGAGATTCAGGGGAATCCAAACACACTATTTCAAAGGTTCTGAAATAGCCGTCAGGAAACGTGTAGTTAAACGGATTCCCCTGAATGAGAAGCGGATGAATTGAAGTCCATAGGTTGATGAATGTGGACCAATCGCGGGGGATGCACACACTTCAGCACGTGATTTATTGTGAATATGTGAATCAGTCATCTGCATAACAACTTTGTTGAAGAGGAATATGAAAAAGATTTTTTTTTAAATGTTGGTCTTCCACAAGGATCAAACTCATAATCTAAAGACTATGAGCCATGTACCTCCCCCACTGAGCTAATCAGTGACACTAAAACCAACTTAAGATTACCACTGAGAAACGTTCTTGCCAACCCCTGTGTTAAACTACTGTTTTGTTATCTCGAGATCACAAGAAAACAACAATCATTATCTCGCGATCTCGAGATAACGAGATAATCATCCCGTTATCACGGGAAAACAGAGTATGATAAAGATTAGGGCTTAGGGCTTCCGTAGTATGCAAAATAATACTACAATACGAATACAAAAATTTCCAAAAAATATTCAGAATAATTAACAAAGAAGGTGCAATGTGCCATCACTGTGAAGTGAAATGAGTCAGTGGAAACGCATAAATCTGAATTCAGACATTTTTTAGATACTCGTGTAGATTTAACCATTTATTTATTTAATTTCATCTTTCATTTCTGTCACACAGATTGAATATTAAACCAGAACACCAGAAGCTCACTTTTATTTTGAAATCTGCTGTGACCGTAATGCCTAGAAAATACACGCATCGCAAAACCAAGCGGGGGCTGGCTTGACGGCAGTGAATTTAGGAGGTGTGCCTGAACGCACCACACGGACGTGCGTGACTCACGTCCGTGCGGAAGTAAACAATGCGCAGCTGACGTGGAGCAGCAGACTTCACCACCAGCGGGACCGACCGGACCTGAATTCTCTGGTTTTGAGGAACATTTAATCGCTTCAGTCGTTGTTTTGATTAAAAATGTGTTAAACGGTCTTTGTTGGCGTCGTCTAAACTCCCGCGATAACTAACGGCCCTCGTTAAAGCCTTGTTTTGTGAAGTAAAATGGCGGCAGCGGAGGAGGCCAGCAGACCGTTCGCAGGACTTTCGGACGTCTCCATCTCGGAGGACATCGCGGTCGAGGGGGACATCTCTGTGCCGGTCGGCTCCTCCGGCCGGGACGACGAGTTCTCCACGCTGGACGAGCCGGTGAAGGAGACCATCCTGCGGGACCTGCGGGCGGTGGGGAACAAGTTCATCCACGTCCTGTACCCGAAGCGAGCTCGGCTCTGCTGCGGGACTGGGACCTGTGGGGCCCGCTGCTGCTCTGCGTGACGCTGGCTCTGCTGCTGCAGGGCGGCGCGGCGGACAGCGACGACCAGGGGGGCCCGCAGTTCGCTGAGGTACTGACTCTTTAATTAGGGCCTAAGCATGAAGAAGGACCCTGTTGAAATGCAGTTATTATTTTCCTAAACGCGCTTAAAAACTCACAAACAAAACTCAAATGTGGTGGAAATGTACCCGTCACATGGTTCGCGCGAATGGGCGTGGCCAAATGGCTCGCTAGCGCCCCCTAAAGAGCAGCGCCCTGGACCACCACCCAAATATAGCGAATTTTTTGTGCGAGCTATGACACTATGAAAAAGCCTCTGTGAG
>NW_024044303.1:0-15694 GCF_014851395.1 Micropterus salmoides
CCTGCCAAATCTGACCAGTGATGACATGTATAGCAGCATGTCGTCATTCCGCCGTGGTTGCGAGGTGGTGTCCAGCAAACATAGTGGCTTTGTTGATCATTGGCAGACTTTCTGGGGAAGACCTGGTCTGATCCGGAGAGACGGCATCCATCCCATTGGGAAGGAGCAGCTCTCATTTCTAGAAATCTGGCCAAGTTTATTAGTGGACCAAATCCATGACAACCCAGAGTTGAGACAGGAGGCAGAGTCTCAGTTTAACACTTCTCTGCCCTTCTTTTCAGCAGTTACCCACCCAAAACCCTACGCAGAGTCGCAGTCTAACACACTTCTCTGCTCCTCCATTTCAGGAGTTACTTAGTGAAAAATCCTATAGTGACGGTGTCTGCCCCCCGACCATCGAAATTATTTAAAAAGGTAAACAGAAGAGGAGCTGTGCATAAAAACCTCATAAAAATTAAAACCACAAGAGCAATAGTGCAAACGAATAGGAGAGTTAAATGTGGACTTAAACATCAGATCTCTCTTCTAAGGTGTACTAGTAAATGAACTAATATCAGATTATGATATTGATTTATTTGTCTTACTGAAACCTGGCTGGGTGATGGAGAATATGTTAGCCTAAATGAATCCACCCCTCCCAGTCATATTAATACTCACATTCCTCGAGGCACAGGCCGAGGAGGTGGAGTTGCAGCTATCTTCACTCTAGCCTACTAATCAGCTCTAAACCTAAACCAAACTATAACTCATTTGAAAGTTTGTTCTTAGTCTTTCGCACCCAAGTTGGAAATCACTGCAACCAAGTCTTTTTGTTATAGTGTACGAGCACTGGTCCGTACTCTGAATTCTTATTTGAATTAGCAGAGTTTTTGTCAACTTTAGTCCTTAAAACGGACAAAGTTATATTGTAGGGATTTAATATTCATGTAGATGTTGAGAATGACAGCTTTAGTACTGCGTTTATCTCTCTGTTAGATTCCATCGGCTTCTCTCAGAGTGTTCATGAACCGACTCACTGTTTTAACCACACCTCGACCTGTTGGTGTACGGTATTGAAATTGAACATTTAGTGGGTTCCCACAGAATCCCTCTTTATCCGACCACTGTTTGATAACTTTTGAGTTTGTATTGCTGAACTACTCGCCATTGGGCAAAAATTTCTATACAAGATGTCTGTCTGATAGTGCTGTAGCTAAATTTAAGGATGCGATTCCATCAGCTCTAAATCATTTTATCTATCACAAGTAACGGAGACTCCTATGCTAATTTCAGTCCCTCCCAAATCGATCATCTTGTTGATAGTGCTGCAGGCTTGCTGCGAATGACACTGGACTCTGTAGCCCTCTAAAAAAGAAAATACTAAAACAAAGACGGTTAGCTCCATGGTATAATACTGAAACTCGCAAATTAAAGCAAATAGCGAAAACTTGAGAGGAATTGGCGTTCACCAAAGTGGAAAATTCTCGTTTAATTGGCAAGATAGTCTTAAAACTTATAGGAAGGCCCTCCGTAATGCCAGAGCAGCGTACTACTCGTCATTAATAGAGGAAAATAGGAACAACCCCAGGTTTCTTTTCAGCACTGTAGCCAGGCTGACAGAGAGTCACAGCTCTAGACCTCTAGACCTATATCTAACATCTAATCTAAATTTTCAGTCAGGATTTAGAGCTCATCATAGCACAGAGACAGCACTGGTGAAAATTACTAACGACCTCCTTATTGCATCAGACAAAGGACTTGTCTCTGTACTGGTTTATTAGATCTTAGTGCTGCATTTGATACCATTGACCATCAGTCCTATTGCAGAGACTGGAACATTTCATTGGCATTAAAGGAACCACTCTAAGCTGGTTTAAATCCTATTTATCAGATCGATTTAAGTTTGTACATGTTAACGATGAGTCCTCCATGCATGCCAAAGTAGTCATGGAGTTCCTCAAGGATCTGTCCTCGGACCAATCCTCTTCACTTATATATGCTCCTTTAGGCAATATTATCAGGAAATATTCCATAAGCTTTGATTGTTATGCAGATGATACTCAGTTATATCTATCGATCAAGCCAGATGAAACTCATCTGTTAGCTAAACTTCAAATGTGCCTTCAGGATGTTAAAACCTGGATGACCTGTAATTTTCTCATGTTAAACTCAGATAAAACTGAAGTTATTGTTCTGGGGCCTAAGCACCTCCGTGACGCATCATCTAAAGATATAGTTTCCCTGGATGGCATCGCCCTGGCCTCCAGCACCACTGTGAGGAATCTGGAGTTATCTTTGATCAGGACATGTCGTTTAAGTCTCACATTAAGAAATTCAAGGCGCCTTTTTCACCTAGTAATATTGCGAAAATCAGGAACATCCTGTCTAAAAATGATGCAGAAAAACTAGTCCATGCATTTGTTACTTCTAGGCTGGATTACTGCAATTCCTTATTATCAGGCTGCTCGAAAAAGTCCATTAAGACTCTTCAGCTGATCCAGAATGCTGCAGCTCGTGTTCTGACAGGAACCAGGAAAAGAGATCACATTTATCCTTTTAGCTTCTCTGCATTGGCTTCCAGTAAAATCCAGAATAGAATTTAAAATCATTCTTCTTACCTACAAAGCTCTTAATGGTCAGGCACCATTATCTTAAAGAGCTCATAGTACCTTACTACCCCACCAGAGCACTGCGCTCCCAGAATGCAGGGTTACTTGTGGTTCCTAGAGTCTCCAAAAGTAGACTAGGAGCCAGAGCGTTCAGCTATCAAGCTCCTCTCCTGTGGAACCAGGTTCCAGTTTGGGTTCAGGAGGCAGACACCATCTCCACATTTAAGAGTAGGCTTAAGACTTTCCTCTTTGATAAAGCTTATAGTTAGGGCTGGCTCAGGTGAGTCCTGAACCATCCCTTATGATGCTATAGGCCTAGACTGCCGGGGATTTCCCATGATGCACTGAGCTCCTCTCTCCTCTACTTCTCTCCCTCTGTATGTAACCTTATCCCATTATTGCATGTTACTAACACAACTTCTCCCCTTTCCGGTAGTCTTGTGCTTCTCGTCTCTCCTCTCTCTCCTGTCACTTCCTGCAGGTTTTCTGGCTCTGGAGCTGTGGAGTCTGGATCTGTGGTTGCGGGTCACCTGCTGCCCCGTGTTCATGCTCGACACCCTCTACTGCAACGACTTGTTGCTAGTCCTATTGTATTATAATCATTAACATTACGATGGTTACCATTAACACTATTAAAATATCTGTACCATTTTCATTAGTCTATAGCAACATTACCTTCACTGTCTGACCTCTGTGTGTATATTGTGTCCTCCCCCCCCCCCCAACCGGTGGAGGCAGATGGCCGCCCACCCTGAGCCATGGTTCTGCTCGAGGTTTCTGCCTCTTAAAGGAAGTTTTTCCTTGCCTCTGTCGCCTAGTGCTTGCTCTTGGGGGAACTGTTGGGCTGTAAATAACATCACAGAGTACGGTCTAGACCTGCTCTTTTATGAAAAGCGCTGTGAGATAACTGTTGTTACGATTTGGCGCTATATAAATAAAATTGAATTGAAATTGAATTAATGGGAAAGACCTAGTTATGCAGGTATTTGGTCATAAACCAACACATTACATGTTGATGCTGTTGTTGGCGCTAGATGAAAAGTCAGAGGATGACCAAAGTTACAGTTCATCCTAAGGGGAACATGAAGGTCTGAGCCATATTTCAGCACAATCCACCCAGCAGTTTTTGAAATGTTTTCAGTCTAACAGACCAGCATGTTTACGTTTTACGTTTCATAGTTTATGTAAATTAAGTCATACTAGTAAGTAACATACTTATTTTAACCATGATCTTTTCCTACACCTGAAGTAGTTTTAGTGCCTAAACCTAATGAAACTGCAACATTTCACAACGTAAACCACATTCTATTTCACACTTGTTTTATTTTTAGTCTAACCGGACGTTGCATTATTGCTGCTAACTTGACCAGGCCTGGCAAACTTATTGTTGCTAACTTAACCGCCGAGCCCTACATCACCCATGGGATTAAAAAGCAACACCAAGGGTCTTGACCAAGTGTAAATATGTGACGAGTTGGGATGAGAATGTGTTGGACAGACACACATTATATCATAGAGCCATGCTGCTAAAAATATTAAAATTTATTATGGAGAGTGAAGCTTTTGTCAAGAAGGGGGAATAAAGACATGTACTTTGAGCAGAGTTCTGTGTGCACTCACAAAAGACAAATGTGACTTGTGACCTGTGAAGAAAACGTTAAATGGTCATCAATTGAATGTGATATAAATCCTTACCTGAGGGTTTCCAGTGTACAGTGTGGACTCTCCAGCCCATCGACAGCAGCTTCACTCCTGAATCCTGCACGTTGTTGTTACTCAGGTCCAGCTCTCTCAGACTAGAGGACTGGAGCTGAGAACTGAGGAGGAGAGCTTTACAGCTTCTCTCTGAGAGGCTACAGCCACTCAGTCTGGAGAAGAAACAATAAAATAACATTGGTGTCATTTTGGTACTACAGTATACAGTAGGGCTAACTGTCAAGGTTCATAGACAAAACAATAGGGTTTTCAGACTGCATCACTTAGCCTAGTGACTAGCAGACATTTCTCTACTCGTAACTTGACAATTAAATTTTATTTAACTGCTGGGAGGTACACTGACTCAACATTGATTTAAGTACTGCATTTCCCAAAAGAACACCACAGTTGAATTTCAGCATTAAATAACATAATATAAATATTATAAATATAAATAATAAAAAAGAGATGATGTCAACTTAAGTAGCGTTCACATCAACTGTCTTCTGATTCCCCAGCGGCCATTGACTGTTTAAAGTAAATAAGTTCGATTACTATTTTCTTACTTCATGGGCTATTTGGATTCAGGGTAATGCATAAACTATTGAAATAATACTGATTTGAACGTCGATTACAGCAGTAAAAGCTTCTAGTATACAGTATATAATCTCTTCTCAGCACATGTTAAAATCCTTGTTTTTTACTTTAACATTGAAGACATGGTAACTAATCATGATGGAATTAGGAATAAACAGACCACCACTAATTAAAATGACATATCAAAACATAAATAAGGATCTCGATCTCTGTCAAAGTTCCTATTTCGTGATGAACAATGTGAATCTGAATTATCTGAATCACCTGGCTGGGTGATGGAGAATATGTTAGCCTAAATGAATCACCCTCCCAGTCATTAATACTCACATTCCTCGAGGCACAGGCCGAGGAGGTGGAGTTGCAGCTATCTTCGACTCTAGCCTACTAATCAGCTCTAAACCTAAACCAAACTATAACTCATTTGAAAGTCTTGTTCTTAGTCTTTTGCACCTAAGTTGGAAATCACTGCAACCAATTCTTTTTGTTATAGTTTACCGAGCACCTGGTCAGCTTTTTTGTCAACTTTAGTCCTTAAAACGGACAAAGTTATTATTGTAGGGGATTTTAATATTCATGTGGATGTTGAGAATGACAGCTTTAGTACTGCATTCATCTCTCTGTTAGATTCCATTGGCTTCTCTCAGAGTGTTCATGAACACGACTCACTGTTTTAACCACACCCTCGACCTTGTTCTGATATATGGTATTTAAATTGAACATTTAGTGGTGTTCCCACAGAATCCCTCTTTATCTGACCACCGTTTGATAACTTCTGAGTTTGTATTGCTGAACTACACGCCATTAGGTAAAAATTTCTATACAAGATGTCTGTGCTGTAGCTAAATTTAAGGATGCGATTCAATCAGCTCTAAATTCATTATCAAGTCACAAAGTAACGGAGGACTCCTATGCTAATTTCAGTCCCTCCCAAATCGATCATCTTGTTGATAGTGCTGCAGGCTCGCTGCGAATGACACTCGACTCTGTAGCCCCTCTAAAAAAGAAAATACTAAAACAAAGACGGTTAGCTCCATAGTATAATACTGAAACTCGCAAATTAAAGCAAATGTCGCGGAAACTTGAGAGGAATGGCGTTCCACCAAAGTGGAAAATTCTCGTTTAATTTGGCAAGATAGTCTTAAAACTTATAGGAAGGCCCTCCGTAATGCCAGAGCAGCGCTACTCGTCATTAATAGAGGAAAATAGGAACAACCCCAGGTTTCTTTTCAGCACTGTAGCCAGGCTGACAGAGAGTCACAGCTCTATTGAGCCAAGTATTCCCATAGCTCTCAGTAGTTACGACTTCATGAGCTTCTTTAATGATAAAATCTAGCTATTAGAGACAAAATTCACCAAGACCTGCCCTCAACTGGCACCAACTTATCTCTAAACTCAGGAACCTTAGAAACAGCTGTAGAACCAGATACATGTTTAGACTTTTGCTTCCCTCAAACTTTACCAACTAACTTCAATAATTTCTTCATCTAAACCATCAACCTGCCTCTTAGACCCCATCCCGACTAGATTGCTTAAAGATGTTTACCCTTAGTCAGCACCTATACTAGATATGATCAATCTTTCTATCAACAGGCTATGTACCACAGTACTTTAAAGTAGCTGTAATTAAACCTCTTCTGAAAAAGCCCAAACTTGATCCGGATGTTTTAGCCAACTATAGACCTATATCTAACCTTCCATTTCTCTCTAAGGTTCTGGAGAAAGCAGTTGCTAAACAGCTGTGTGACTTTCTACAGAGCAATAGTTTATTTGAGGATTTTCAGTCAGGATTTAGAGCTCATCATAGCACAGAGACAGCACTGGTGAAAATTACTAACAACTCCTTATTGCATCAGACAAAGGACTTGTCTCTGTACTGGTTTATTAGATCTTAGTGCTGCATTTGATACCATTGACCATCAGATCCTATTGCAGAGACTGGAACATTTCATTGGCATTAAAGGAACCGCTCTAAGCTGGTTTAAATCCTATTTATCAGATCGATTTCAGTTTGTACGTGTTAACGATGAGTCCTCCATGCACGCCAAAGTTACTCATTGAGTTCCTCAAGGATCTGTCGTCGGACCAATCCTCTTCACTTTATATATGCTTCCTTAGGCAATATTATCAGGAAATAGTCCATAAACTTTGATTGTTATGCAGATGATACTCAGTTAAATGTGCCTTCAGGATGTTAAAACCTGGATGACCTGTAATTTTCTAATGTTAAACTGAAGTTATTGTTCTGGGGCCCTGCCAAAAAATGATGCAGATAAACTAGTCCATGCATTTGTTACTTCTAGGCTGGATTACTGCAATTCCTTATTATCAGGCTGCTCGAAAAAGTCCATTAAGACTCTTCAGCTGATCCAGAATGCTGCAGCACGTGTTCTGACAGGAACCAGGAAAAGAGATCATATTTCTCCTGTTTTAGCTTCTTGCATCGGCTTCCAGTAAAATCCAGAATAGAATTTAAAATCATTCTTCTTACCTACAAAGCTCTTAATGGTCAGGCACCATCTTATCTTAAAGAGCTCATAGTACCTTACTACCCCACCAGAGCACTGCGCTCCCAGAATGCAGGGTTACTTGTGGTTCCTAGAGTCTCCAAAAGTAGACTAGGAGCCAGAGCGTTCAGCTATCAAGCTCCTCTCCTGTGGAACCAGGTTCCAGTTGGGTTCAGGAGGCAGACACATCTCCACATTTAAGAGTAGGCTTAAGACTTTCCTCTTTGATAAAGCTTATAGTTAGGGCTGGCTCAGGTGAGTCCTGAACCATCCCTTAGTTATGCTGCTATAGGCCTAGACTGCGGGGGATTTCCCATGATGCACTGAGCTCCTCTTCCTCTACTTTCTCTCCCTCTGTATGCAACCTCATCCCATTATTGCATGTTACTAACACAACTTCTCCCTTTCTGGTAGTCTTGTGCTTCTTCCCTCCTCTCTCTCCTGTCACTTCCTGCAGTGTTTCTGGCTCTGGAGCTGTGGAGTCTGGATCTGTGGTTGCGGGTCACCTGCTGCCCCGTGTTGCTGCTCGACACCCTCTGCTACAAAACTATTGTTACTAGTCCTATTGTTATTACTGTTATTATAATCATTAATGTTACGATTGTTATCATTAACACTACTACACATATCTACACCATTTTCATTTAGTCATTTAGTCTATAGCAACATCACCTTTACTGTCTGTACCTCTGTGTGTATATTGTGTAGGCTGCCTCCCTCCCCTCTCTCTCTCCTTCCATCGCTTTCTTTTTCTCTCTGTTCCTCTCTTGCCCTCTCTCTCTCCCTCTCTCTCTCTCTCTCTCTCTGCCGCCCACCCTGAGTCATGGTTCTGCTCGAGGTTTCTGCCTCTTAAAGGAAGTTTTTCCTTGCCTCTGTCTCCTAGTGCTGCTCTTGGTGGGAACTGTTGGGCTTCTGTAAATAACATCATAGAGTACGGTCTAGTTTTTATGAAAAGCGCTGTGAGATAACTGTTGTTGTGATTTGGCGCTATATAAATAAAATTTAATTGAATAGAAATAGAATAGAATGAAATACAGACCAAACATGATCACAGCTTGCCCTAAGAGGTTACACAGACTCAGTCTGGAGAGACGATAGAAAGGAAACAAGTAATAACACATGTATTTTTTCTATGGTTGAAAGAGTATTAATTGATGAATAAATCCCACTTACAGAGCTTTTTGGAGGCTTTGACCACTGGCAGCAGCCTCAGAAGAGCCTCCTCTGAAGCAGAGTATTTCTTCAGGTCAAACACCTCCAGATCTTTTCTGATGACAGTAAGATGAAGACCAGAGCGACACTGCCAGAGCAGGAGAGTTTATCTGTGGAGAGACTTCCTGAACTCAGGGACTGTTGGATCTGATCCACTAGAGAACCATCCTTCAGTTCATTCAGACAGTGGAACAGATTGATGCTTTTCTCTGAAGAGGGAGTCTCTTCGATCTTCTTCTTGATGTACTCGACTGCTACCTGGTTGGTTTTTGCGCCACTTCCTGTCTGTGTCAGCGACCTCTTAGGAGATTCTGATTGGTCTGCAGTGAAAGTCCCAGGAGGAAACGGAGGAACAAGTCCAGGTGTCCATTTGGACTCTTTAAGGCCTTGTCCACAGCACTCTGGTAGAACTGTGTCACTGCAGATTCATCTTTTCTTGTTTCAGACTTCTGGGAGGTTGGTTGTTCTTCTGCCAGCAGATTGACACCAGAGTTGATGAAGGTCAGATGGACATGAAGAGCAGCCAGAAACTCCTGAACGCTCAGATGGATGAAGCAGAACACCTTGTCCTGGTACAGCCCTCTCTCCTCTTTAAAGATCTGTGTGAACACTCCTGAGTTCACTGAGGCTGCTCTGATATCGATGCCACACTCTGTCAGGTCTGATTCATAGAAGATCAGGTTTCCTTTCTGCAGCTGCTCAAAAGCCAGTTTTCCCAGAGACTCAATCATCTTCCTGCTCTCTGGAGTCCAGTGTGGATCTGTCTCAGCTCCTCCATCATACTTGATGTTCTTCAGTTTGGACTGAACCACCAGGAAGTGGATGTACATCTCAGTCAGGGTCTTGGGCAGCTCTCCTCCCTCTGTGGTCTTCAACACCTCCTCCAGAACTGTAGCAGTGATCCAGCAGAAGACTGGGATGTGGCACATGATGTGGAGGCTTCGTGATGTCTTGATGTGGGAGATGATTCTGCTGGCCTGTCCTCATCTCTGAATCTTCCTGAAGTACTTCCTTCTGTGGGTCAGTGAACCCTCTGATCTCTGTCACCATGTCAACACACCCAGGAGGGATCTGATTGGCTGCTGCAGGTCGTGTGGTTATCCAGAGGCGAGCAGAGGGAAGCAGGTTCCCCCTGATGAGGTTTGTCAGCAGCACATCCACTGAGGTGGACTCTGTAACATCAGTCAGGACCTCATTGTTGTGGAAGTCCAGAGGAAGTCGACACTCATCCAGACCGTCAAAGATGAACACAACCTGGAACTCTTCAAACCTGCAGATTCCTGCTTCTTTGGTTTCAGGAAAGAAGTGATGAACAAGTTCCACCAAGCTGTACTTTTCTCTTTCAGCACATTCAGCTCTCTGAAAGTGAATGGAAATGTGAACTGTATGTCCTGGTTGGCTTTGTCTTCAGCCCAGTCCAGAGTGAACTTCTGTGTTAAGACTGTTTTCCCAATGCCAGCCACTCCCTTTGTCATCACTGTTCTGATTGGTTCATCTCTTCCAGGTGAGGGTTTAAAGATGTCTTCTTGTCTGATGGTTGTTTCTGGTCTGGCTGGTTTCCTGGATGCTGTTTCAATCTGTCTGACCTCATGTTCATATTGACCTCTGCAGTCCCTCCCTCTGTGATGTAGAGCTCTGTGTAGATCTGGTTCAGAAGGGTTCGGTTTCCTGCTTTAGCAATCCCCTCAAACACACACTGGAACTTCTTCTTCAGCTTAGATTTAAGTTTACGCTGACAGACTGCATCAGGAGTTCCTGAATGAAGACACAACAAAACAGATCAATCAGTGATTGATAAAGTCCATGTGACAGTTTCATTTCCTTATCTAACCATGTTTCCCTCCTTCTGCTGAGCCATCAGTAAATGTCCCGTTTATCCAGCAGTTTAAATCTTTAGAGAAATCCTCTTACCGCTCTGCAGACGCTCAGCCAGCTCCTCCTGCTTCATTCTCCTCAGGAAGTGCAGTGTGATCTTCAGAAATGCCTCTCTGCTGCTCCTACTTTGCTCTTCCTCCTCACCGTCCAACACCTCCTCATCCTCCCTCTGACTCTCTAAGCATTCTGGGTAATCTGAACTCAGACCCTTCTGGATCTTCTTCAGCTCGTTCTTCACAAAAGTGACAATGTTGTCCTCCAGCAGCTGGAACAGAATATTATATGAAGGACACAATCAAAGTCAAATCATGGAACCAAACATCAGATCCATGTTGGACAGACTGACAATCCACTGGTCTAAAAAGTGC
Organism: Micropterus salmoides; assembly: GCF_014851395.1. NCBI lineage: Eukaryota > Metazoa > Chordata > Actinopteri > Centrarchiformes > Centrarchidae > Micropterus > Micropterus salmoides. The sequence continues at coordinate 10,840 of NW_024044303.1, forward strand.
AGCGTGGAGTATTGTGAACAGAATAGATGGAAAAGTAGTTGTTGTACATGTACAGACCATAAATATGGAGTCCAGGTGTGTTTGATCCTGCTGGGCAGACTGACCACTGGGAACCTCTGAGCTCTCCTGGTGGACTCTGTGGAGGAATCATGAAGAGTTAGCTCACATTAAGGTGAGAGTAAGGGTTCTTTAACTTAAAGTGTTGATTTCGATATTAAATCCGATGGTTTCCCCTGACATTAAAGTGTTCCAATTCCACTGTGAATCAACAGTCCAAATTGTTGTGCAGATTTTAATTTACTGGGTTTAGTCTCTCAAGGTCTTCATTCAATTCCGTCTCATTTTATGGTGTCAATTCATTACAGAAGTTATCTCATTGCACTTTTCACATACAGCAGGTCTAGACCGTACTTTTTCAAATGTTACTTACACAGACCCAACAATTCCCATCATAAGAAAGCACTTGGTAATAATGGCTAAAGGCAAACGTCCTTTTAATAGTCAGAAACCTCAGAATCAAGGTGGGCGGCTATGGGAGGTAGGGTAAGAGAGAGAGTAATATAATTTTATTATTGACTATATATTGATATTATTAAGATTATTATTTTTTAAATTATTGCTACTATATCCAGTGCAAATTGGTAGTTCCACAAAGTTCTGTGCTTGGACCAATCCTTTTCAGCCTATTCCTTTAGGCAATATTGTCAGGAAATACTCCATAATCTTTTATTGTTATACAGACAATACTCAATTATATCTATCGATTAAGCCACATGAAACCAATCAGTTAGCTAAATACCTGCATAACCTGCAATTTTATGAGTTGTCTGTAGGCTACTGCTATTGAGGCTTTGTTAACTCAGCGACAGAATGTAGCATGTCTTTAAGTCTTTCACAATAAATGCATCCTGCCAGTTCCTCAGAATTAACACGAATCATAAATGACTGCAAGTGTTATGTCAAAATTAGCATTTACTTAACAAAAAATACTTTCAGCTGAAAAAGCCACGTGTCTGCTTTTCTACATTCAAAACTGCAGGCATGGAATAACAAAATGTTCCAACTCATTTTCAAAAGATCTCGTAACTTCAAAAATTCATTTTCAACGCAATGTAAAAAGTTTCAAACTTTGCAACAAAAAAAATTGATTCCATGCCATAAAAAGTGTTCAGATAGTGATGGAAAGATCTCAACCGTAGCTTCAGTTCAACAGTTTACTGCAAACTCACCTGGGGGCAGTACATGAACAGTCTCTACAATATAACAAGAAAATGCAACCTAAAGTATAATAAACAAGTTAATTCTAACATAATGCACATAATCACTGTACATATGGGCATGTCAGTGTTGTTTAGGGACAGACTGGAAAACATGTGGACCTGTCCTTTAATCCTAATCTGGCTCTGACCTTCATCATCATTCTAGGAGAACATGGACATTAGAAGGACAACTGGTCAGACTGGATTTAATGAGGACAAACATCAGCAGGGAGCAACATGAGGAGGGAGACATGAACATTTAGCTCTGATTGGCCAACGCTGTTTAATACTGAACATATCACTGTCTGTCAGACACATGTCCTCGCTTAAAATCAATGAGACCACCCTTTGACCGGTCACTCTTGAAGGACACACAGCTGGGCTCAGGTCCAGGTCCAGGTCCAGGTCCAGCAGAGTCTGGTCCCTGCTGCTGCTCTGGGCTTCAACACAACACACACAGAGCTTTGAGAGTGAATAATGATGGTGGAGTGATTTGAGTCCTGGACAGTTAGAGATCCTCATCTCACCTCTGAGCTTTGGTCTGGCTGTCATGTTCCCCACACAGAGTGCTTTTAGAGGGAGGGACCCTCCTCTCTGTCCTCACACTGACTCATGCTGCTCAACTCACATCCACTTTCACCTGGAGAGGAAACACAAATCATTCATCTGCACATCAACTCAAATCCTCCTTTCCATCATTTCTCCTGGAAGAAGATCAGCTGCTCCTCCACTGATTGGCTGCTAGTTTCTGTTTCATATCAGCTGCAGCTGAATGCAGTCAGACAGCAGCGTGAGGCAGAGGAAGCTGCCATCAGCTGCTGGACTTCTACTATCAGTCCACTAGATGGAGGCATGAAGCTGCAGCCCAGCACACACACCTGCATGGAGGACCGGACACAGTCACTGACTCAAGGATAGAAAACATGACTCTCTACTCTAACAATGTGCTACAGCAGTGGTTCTTAACCCGGGGGTCGGTCTGTTCCCATGGGGGTCGTGAGAATGCTACTATAGACACAAAAATAGAAAAAAATAACTTAAAAATAACTAGACGGACTGTAGTTGTGAATGGAATCACTTTAGACTCCGTCACCAGTGCACAACGTCGTCAATAAGCTCGTCGCCATCAGGCTTGAATGTTTCACTCAAACTTTTTTTTATTGGCAGTTGGCAAACTAGCCGAGAGGTGCGTTACCGCCACCAACTAGACTGGAGTGTGGAACCAGAGATTATTTTCAATACAAGAAGTACATGTTCCAGCCCTTTTGCCATTAAAAGTGTTGACTAAACTAACTAAAAATACTTGAAAGTACAAAAATAAATTTTACACAAAAATCTAAAAGGAAGGTAATATTTTAAGCAATATATGAATATATTTATCCAAGATATTAATCAACTTAATGTAAGTTATGTCAGCTGAGACGTTTATACTTAAAAAAAACAACAGTACTTTAGCTTTGTTAGTATGATGTCTTTTGTAAATCAAACCAAAAGGAAGCGTGAAAAATAAGTCCATCATATCCCCCTCCAAATCACAAAACATTTACGGTTGTGAAATAAAAAGGATCTTTGAATGAGTTTGACAAGTGTTCAATGAACTCCTTCAGGCAAAACAGTTTCAAATTTTAACCTCTCTCCAAAAAGTAAGATAATCATCAAATTTGCACAAAAGGCTCATCAGGCTACAAAAGGAGTGAACATTGGCCTTCTCATTGTTACAGAGCAAGTTGGAAGCAAGCAAGAGTTTCTGGCAAAAGAAATTGTGGATGTCGCTGTTGCCCTGGAGGAGCACATCATATGTACAACCTCAAAGATGTTGCTAATACCTTTGCAATAAACTAGATGCTTCAAGGAAAGTGCAGTGACAACTTGGCCAAGTTAATGGCAGCTATCACTGCTTCCGTTGGTCTGCTTTGAACTTGTTTATACACTAAAACTACATCACACTCAATCTCACAAACCGAACACACCGCCATGACCACATACACATCAAATGGTTAAACACTCAGCACAAGCCTATTGTGACAAGACAAGGGCCTGTAAAACTCACACAAAAATTAATACGATGTCAAAATGTTATGAACAAGGTTGTATTATGTTTTGTTCAGTTAATATTCTATATAATCTGCAAATTAAAAGTTTGTGCAATTTAACTACAGCACTTCAAGTTAGTTCAAAATTTCTGCTTATATTCTAGTGTATTTGTAGCACATTACAAAGGCTATGGCACCATCTAGTGGATGGGATCTGCAAGAGCCTGTCCTTCCGGAAACTTTGTTAGCGTTGGACCTGGTCTTTTATAAGGCTGCAAAAACTCAATTAATTGTGGGGTTTACCTATTTAAATATTACACCGAGTGTGTTTTTACATTTATTTGTTAATAGACTATGGCAACATTCACACACATTCATACACTGGTGGAACAGGCGCCAGGGGCAATTCAGGGTTCAGTATTTTGCCCAAGGACACGTTGACATGCATTGAACCGCCGATCTTCCGATTAACGGCCAACCCGCTCTAACTCCTGAGCCACAGCCGCCCCATCAAATCATCAAAATTAAAAGGAATGAACACTTGAAATATATCAGTCTGTGTGGAATGAATGTAAACATTATACAAGTTTCACTTTAATGGAATTACTGAAATAAATCTACTTGTTGATGATATTCTATGACCAGCACCTGTATACAGAAAATATTCTGACGTAACCCCCAATGTAATCAAAATATTTTAATAAGCAATTGTGATTTAATTACATATTTTTCCAGTAGGCCTAACTGTAACAGATAACATTTATTTTGTAATTAAATTACTGGACGAAACTGCATGTAACTAGTTACTCCCCAACACTGCCTGTACGTTTGTCTACAGTTGAACATTAAATGGTCTTCTTGGTACAGAAGCATGGGAGCTTTATATTATGAGCATTAACAATAAGCTATGCAGAGTGGGAAATTACATTTGTATCATTTTCTAATAGTAAGCTGGTTTCTTTTAGTGTAGCATCCCGATGGAAAATGAACTTCAACAACAATCTAATTGCTAAAAAGAAATGTGCAGACATAAGGCAACATAGTATGTTTGAACTCCTTTAGGATTACATTGATTAGTAACACATTAGCAAAATCAAAATAATCCATATCATAGAGAGAAATATACAGTGGGTACGGAAAGTATTCAGACCCCTTTAAATTTTTCACTCTTTGTTTCATTGCAGCCATTTTCCAAAAATCAAAAAAGTTCATTTTATTTCTCAGTAATGTACACTCAGCACCCCATCTTGACAGAAAAAAACAGAAATGTAGAATTTTGCAAATTTATTAAAAAAGAAAAACTGAAATATCACATGGTCATAAGTATTCAGACCCTTTGCTCAGTATTTAGTAGAAGCACCCTTTTGATCTAATACAGCCATGAGTCGTTTTGGGAAAGATGCAAAAGTTTTTCACATCTGGATTTGGGTATCCTCTGCCATTCCTCCTTGCAGATCCTCTCCAGTTCTGTCAGGTTGGATGGTAAACGTTGGTGGACAGCCATTTTCAGGTCTCTCCAGAGATGCTCAATTGGGTTTAAGTCAGGGCTCTGGCTGGGCCATT
>NW_024044304.1:0-4461 GCF_014851395.1 Micropterus salmoides
TTCAACACTGCAGGACTCAGATCTGTCAGTCAACACAGCAGAAACCACAACCACCATGACTCTATCACCCTCCTCATCTGGACGCTGGCGTGCTGCTGTTTTACAGGTTTCACTCAGCAACATTTCAGACATGATGTGCTGCCTTTTCTCTCATTTCTTTCTGCTGATAAATGAATGATTTGTTTTTGTGTGCAGGATGCAGCGGTCTGGTGCAGTGACTCAGCCTGCAGTAGTGACATCTACACCAGGATCCACGTCACTCTCACCTGTAAAATTAGCCAACCTGTTTACATATGTAACAATGTTGGTTTATGTATATTCTGGTATCAACAGAAATCTGGACAGCCTCCAAAGCTCTTGATAAGACATGTCAGCATAAGGCACTCAGAACACCAGCTCGGTTTAGTGGCAGTGGAAGCAGCTCTGACTTCACTTTGGCCATCAGTGGATTCAGGCAGAAGATGCAGCAGTTTATTACTGTAGAGTCTACACAGTGGCCCGTGTTCACACAGTGATTTTAGTCGTACAAAAACCTCCTCAGTCAGACTGCAGAGACACTGAGCTGTTACAGCAGAACCGACTGCAGCTGCTGAAGAGGAAGAGACTCTGACACAGACCACTGAACACAGACTGACAGTAACCTCACCAAGCACAAACTACAGTTTCACACTAAGTATTGACAAAGTTTGTATTTTTAATATTATTTGATTGAATATTTTATTACTTGCCATGTCAAAGAGTAAAAGTTTATGAAATCCATGGTATTTTTTCTCATAAACATTATATATGAAGAAAAACTGTAACCTTAAACACTGGCTTTGTTGCAAACCAATACCATTCTCATATCTATCCAAAATATGAAAAGCAAACTACAAATTCCTGCTAATAAATTAATTAATCAAAAATATTCTCAAAAATCTAATAAAATTGTGTTCATTTACGTTCAGCTAGACAAATGTTGCCTGATCACTGATATTTGAGTCATAAAGTTTGCCTCACTATAAATTAAGTTTTAAACTTAGGGTCCTGTCAGGGTCAAGTAAGAAAATACAATTATCTCGAGTACTATCAAGTATAGAATAATACTGGGTATGATGCTGAGACAATCAAGATTTAATTTTAAATAATGAAACAAATACAAGTTGCACGTGTTTCTCTGTTGGTGCACGCAATGATGATGCAGTGTATATAGTGATATTCTCTCTGACCAATCAAAGTCTGTCCTGTTTTACGTTACATTTTAGTATCCCTCTGCTCGCTTGGAACCTCCACAGAAGACGTGATACGAAAAAAAGTACCTGGAAGCAGGTACAGTACAACATTTCTAAAATGGAACCCAACAAAGGGACTCGAGCAAAAGGGCCTCGCTCAGACTAGCTTGGTTTGAGGCGTGCCTGACCCCCGCTAGCCGCTTGGCAAGCTTTATGACCTGTTTCATTGTGATGTCACAAGTAAAGGAAGTGAAGGCTGGACTACAAACGAGCTGTTTCAAGCAGTTCAGAGCAGAGCTTCGTGGGAGGTGGGAACTCCTTTGGGCAGACTTTGGGCTTTTTCCACTTTGCAAACCTGTTACATGCACAAAAATATATATATATAACTCAATAAAGGAGAGGGAAAAGCCAAAGCATAATACCACCTCTTTAAGGCTTGTGGTCAGTTATGGTTGAGCAAATTCTGCGCTGTGTTCCTGGTGACCTTGGGTGCTTTGGCACCTGGCTGAACCTCAGAGAATCCACCTTTAAGCAGGGACTATTAAGGTTGTATGTTTGTTGTTGTGTGAATGTGGGTATCTGTATGTAAGTCAGCCTTTAGAATGATTAAATGAAGTGTTTTTCTTCTCCAGTTTGTTATCTACTAGTTTTTGTCTTTGTCTGGAAAGTACAGCTACGCCTTGGCTTATTTTCACTCTACAAAGGTATGTATTTGAAAAAAATTAATGTGCTCTGGAAGTTTTGTTTTCATGACACTGTAGACTATTCTGATATTAGGCTTAAAGAGGGCTATGTCGGGAGTATTTGTCTTGATTGAAAGGTATCAGCTGTGATAGTTGGCCCTGATTTGCTCCACCTCACCTCAACCCAAACCAAACCTCAGGCCTCACATAATCCATTCATCAACTTATGGTGCCATCACAGATGTCTTGTCCTGCCTACAATAACTCTCACATTAACTGAAGATGTATTTTTGAAGATTTTTTCTGATTGATAGTATTAGAATATTTTCTTTTTTGGCCCCTTAGTTGCAGTGTTGTGGTGTCCATGACATGGCTGGAAACCTCCTGGTTTAACCAAACAGGAGGACTTGGTTCCTCGCAGCTGCTGCAAACTCTACTTTCCCTCCTGCAATGGCACTGTGGACCAGCCATGGCAGCTTTATGAAAAGGTAGACATCAAGATATAGATTTAACGCCTATAAACATTAGCTCCAGTATGAATGTTCAATAGAACCTTTCTGTTTTCTCTGTCTAAATGTCTTTCTTTTTCAGGCTGCCAGGTGAAGCTGGAGATGGCCTTACAGTTTGAGTTTCATCATCTGGGGCTCCCTGCTGTTTATTGTTGCGGAGGTGCGAAAAACTAAACTATAACATTTTTGGACTATTTGTGTACACTTAATACAAAATGCATCCTGACAGAAAAACAACACACAGATAGAAAGATTTTGCTACTTTAGATTGATGGTTCCTTAAAAGTTCATTAACTGATCTTTAATTTCTTATTAGATTTTTGTCCAAGATGTATACACAGCATGGATATATTATCACCTTTATACCTTATAAAGTTGTTTTGGCGAATGTGGTGAACAGTGTTTTCTGATCACCCAGTGATTTAACTCCAATCTTCACTGCTTTAGCTCTGTTTTTGTCTCCACCAACTCCAGGTGGAAATATCTGGCTCTTTAGCTGCTAAATACTCCACTGTTACTGCCAGTTAGCATACTATGGCTGTCAGTAATCATTATTTTCATTATGAATAATCTGAATATTTAGATCTTACATTTACTCATTTGGCAGATCTACAACTGATAATAATATTAATAAAGCAGCAATAAATGCTAGTAAGCGCTAACTGTCAAGAATCGCATCAATGGGGTAAATACCTAAGGAATGAAGTTAGAGTTAACAAAAGTGCAATCAATACAAGGTAATTGTAGGGGATAGAAGAAGAGCACAGGAAGTGCATGTTAGATGTTAGGAGTTAGAGGGTTATATGAGGATAGTTTTGGATAAAAATGGTAGAAGAGAAACTGGCCGATTGTTCTCAACTTGAGTAGGGTAGGGTCGAGTGGGCTTTTTAAGCAAGGGTGTAACCCGGCCCTTTTGAAAGTGGTCAGGAAGGTTCCTGAAGCCAGAGAAGTATTTATCACATAAGTGATTTGCCGGGACCACAGTAGGAGATATGGCTTGGAGGAGATTTGTAGGAATCAGGTCCAGTGGGCATGTAGTGGGACGGATATGGGTCAGGAGTTCTGATACTTTGTTCTCCGTGAGAGGAGTAACGGGAGAGTGAAGTGCCATTGTCCTGGGAGGGCAGAGGAACAGATGTAGCTGGACTGCTACACGATAGGTTTTCCAGTACCAGGCTCACACAGTGGGAGCTGACCGGGGGGGAATAGAATGGTTGATTTTGAGAGATTTAGAGAATTGGCTAGTTATAGCCGCCACTTTGCCTGTGAAGAAGGCAGCAAAGGTATCAGCAGACAAGTTTGTGGGTGGAGGAGGTGCAGGAGAGTTAGTAGTGTTTTGAAAGTGGAAAATAAAGTCCTTGACTCAGTGGCACTGTTTATTCTGTCATTATAGAACGCGTCGTCAGGATCTTTGGTTTTTCGCCCCCCCCCCCCCCCCCCCCCCCCCCCCCACAACTATATAAATTACGGATGGGGGGCGCAAAAGAATCACTTAGCAACCCTATGAAATTCGTATTACAGTTACACATATACAACTAATAAATTAAACTAGTGTATTAGTGTAACGTCTCGGGTTACGTATGTAACCCTTGTTCCCCGAGAAGGGGAACGAGACACTGCTTCGGTGACGACATATGGGAACGCCTCTGGGTGTGGCAGGGCTGAACTATGAATGAAACTACTCCAATCCTATTGGTGTTACTAGAACGGTAGTGTGTGACGGCGTAACCGGAGGGGGTATATAAGCACGCCCGGCACATAGGACACACACATTCCTAAATTAAGTAAGTATAATGCATTATAATCCTGGTGTGCTTCACAAACTTAAGGATCCTATGAAATTCATGATATTATCTATATACAAATAAATTAATTAAAGTATAGCGTATTATAATCCTTACTCCTTATAGACTTGAAAGCAGATAGAGAGATGCAGAGAGTCTTGCTTTCTTGGAGATGAGTTGTTATTTGTATGAGAGTTTAAGTGTTTTCTGGGGTGGAGGTATGTTGTTGATTGTGTGTGACTTGTGTTGTTCTGGGGTTTATCTTTTCACATTG